>NC_138501.1:19692459-20109006 GCF_964252035.2 Podarcis erhardii
TTAAAATTAAAATTAATTTAAATTAAAAATGAGTAAAATTTCCCCAGATCCACAGGAGCCAAGTGGTCTTTCAAGTAACCTGGTTCTAAGTTGTTCAGGGCTTTAAATGTTAACAAGACCTTGAATGTGAGCAGATAGCTGATCAGTGGCCAGTTCTGTTCCCTCAGCAACTTGACTGCATTGTTCTGCACCAGCTGCAGCTTCCAGACCAGTCCTAAGGGACTGCAGTTGCTCCACCTATCTATCCACCAGTCTTTTTCCCTCTAAAAAAATGTATTTGGACACTGTGGCTGCAGTAGTCTGAGAGAGAGAGTGCCACTTGACTCCATTATATTTTTTACTACTTCTAAAACATTGGAGAGGCTTTTTTGATCCAGCGGTTGATGCAATCTTGAAAACCTGTTCTGTGGGGAAAACAAATTAGCGCAGGGTGTTTGTTGCATTTCTGTTTTGTCACGGTGCTGTTTAGACTGGGTGGAGTGCAGGGTTGAGCAGGGATGGAAAGGAAAGAGCTGGCTGTTCAGCACAGCCCTTGACTGAGGCTGCCGTGCAATCCATTCCCGAAGCCAGAAGTTCTTTCGAGGTCAGTATGGGTTCTACTTGAATCAAATGCTTTTAGAACAGGGGTATGAGTGTCTGGCTCTCCTTTTATCTGTTGGCTTTTGGCAAGAGTACTGTGATCAGATCAGAAAGACTCAGCAAGCCATAAGGAGGAAATCAATTTTTAATTTTGATACCATTACAAGGGCAGACTATTGCCCAGAGGTTTGTGCCATTTGGTCTTCACCCATTTGTTTTTACTTAGAAGTAAAGAGAGTGTGAGAACATTGGATTCGGCTTGCTTTGGGGGAGAAGTATGTTCTGTGCATCCAGGCAGATCAATTCTTGCAACTTGTTTTTACTGAAAACATACGAACTTTCTGCAACATACTGCAAAACATTTGTACTGGAGCAGCAAACCTAGTTTTTGCATCTCTATTTTGTGTGTATACTTTGTATGCTCCTGCCAAAAGTTCTCTATCTGTATAGTGTAGTCATAGTGCATGATGCTTTATCTTAGTAGAAAGAGTAACTTCAGATATAAAAAAAAAGTCACTTTCCCAGAGACGCTTACAAATTTTGATAATGGGAGAAAGAGTGGACTGGTATGGAGGAAGAGAAGAAAGAAAAAACAGCAAGGAGTTTATGTGAGCAAATGCAACTACATGCACTTTCAGATGCGGGGTTGAGTAATTTGGTAGTCTTGCCATGTATGCACACACAATTTCTGGATTGTAATTTGCCATTTTGAGATTAAGCCACAAGGCTATCCATCCTCCCGAAAAAGTCACTGCAGCCTGAATTATGGAAGCAGGACATAACAATGCATGCAGACCCGCACAGGGTGTTGGGCATCCAGGTACATTTGTCCGGGGCCTCAGATGGCTAAGCCGGCCAGGGGACCTCGCCAGGGTCTTGCTGGACTTAAGCTGTCATGCCAAGAACAAGACTCCCTAGTGCATTTATAGTCATACTTCGGGAGTCAAACAGAATCCACTCCGGAAGCCTAATCGTCTTCCAAAATGTTCGGGAACCAAGGCACAGCTTCTGATTGGCTGCAGGAACCTCCTGCAGCCAATCGGAAGCCATGGCAGATGTTTGGGTTCCAAAGAACGTTCGCAAACTGGAACAATCACTTCCGGGTTTGCAGCGTTTGGGAGCCAAAATGTTCTTCTCACGAGGCGTTCAACTTCTGAGGTACGACTGTATTTATTTTATTGCATTTATATAACACTTTTTCTCCAAGAAGCTCAGGAACGTACCCATAGGTCTGCCCGTTCCGTACAACAGTTCTGTGAGGTAGGTTAGGATGAGAGGCAGTGTCCACAGGTACACATAAGTGAATCTATATAGATCATTTTTATTCTAGAACTCGAATTTTTTAGCTAGAGAAATTTGATTTTGATATATGCGCTAGCAAAATACTCACGGTTATGATAGGCAGGAAGGAGGGCTTGCGCATTTGCTTTCTGCATTGGTTGATCATTCTTGCACTTCGAGAATTTAGGTGTGTTTCAAAATGTATTGTAAGATGCATGCTAATCAAGTATCTTAGACTTGGGGTCAAATGATTCCTTCTACATCTTCTATATAGCTATTCTCACGTATATATGTGGAACAAATCCAATGGTAGCTACTTTAGTTTGTTCAGGTACAGGGGGCGAGCTGTATCTTGAATCTGTTGGTGTTTCTACCTTTTTATCCTAGATTCTCACAAAAGTAACAGTTTAGTGAAGTCCTCTGCTCCCCCCCCTCCCGGAAATCACCAGCAATGTAATGATGCCTTTTAAAAGCAATTCTTGCTTTTTTCTCAGATGGGTGCTTAAAAGGGCCAATTGGTTGCAGCATTCTAGGTTCATGCTTTTAGGAATCAAACAGCAAGACTGTCTTGGGGAATTCTGAGTTGTCAAGTCACTAATTCTAGAAGATGGCTTACCCTTTAGGTTTCCCATTCCCATCTTGTCAGTGTATTTGCTGAAATGGACTTTGATTACATTCATTTCATCACTTGTGTCGTAAAAGTGTGTCTTTGTGTAATATTAGCTTTAGAAAAAGGTACAAAATTGAGAAAGTGTCTGAGCAAACTATTAATGTATAGATCAATCACTTTAAAGAAATGTGTTTCTTTACAATAGAGCCATCATTTGGGGTGGGGGGAAGGTCGACTGCTGAAATTGAAACTGAGCACAGACACCAGAAACATCATGACGCCTTTGTGGAACAGTAGTAGAAGCACAGGTTTTCCTCTACATTTTCAGAGCTGATACCTGTCTTACTGTGACTAAAGAACAAAGTCCTGATAGATCGAGTCTCAAAAGGAATGGTATTATCCGAACAAGGATCTGGTGCCTTCTGTTATCCCCCCCCCCCCAAGGAAAAGACCAATTTGCGAAAGTAGTCATGGAGTGATACTATTCATTATGCACTTAACAGCAGCTGTGAAAAAGGCAAATTCCTTGTTAGGAATCGCCATGATAGGGATTAAGCTGACAATATCATAATGACATAATGACTCTCCGGTTCATCCGTATTTGAAATGTTGTGTACAATTCTACCCATACCTGGCTAAGAATATCGTAGAGTTGGGAGGGACCTAGAAAAAGACAGCCCAATGGAGCAACTTCTCTACAAAGAAAGGTTATAGAATTTGGAGCTTTTTAGTTTAGAAGAAAGAGGGAACATGACAGAGTTGTAATAAAATTATGCACTGTGGGCCAAAAGAGGACATGGAGAACCCTCTTATAATACTGGAACTCATGAGTTATCCAATGAAGTTGAATGGTGCTGTTTGCAGGACGGGGAAGAAGAAGCATTTCTTCACACAGTACTTAGTTAAATTAAGGAATTCACTACCAGAAGATTCCAGCTTGTGGGCATTGATATATCTTGTTAACTGTACATATTAGTAGTCAACATAGACTAGACCAGTTCCTGTTTAAAAATGCAAAGAAGTATGGCAGTAAAAAACACCCAGGAATATTATTTCCAAAGTTAGTTCAGGTCAGGGGTAGGCGGCCTAAGGCCTGTGGGCCGGATGCGGCCCAATAACCTTCTCAATCCGGCCCACGGACGGTCCAGGAATCAGCGTGTTTTTACATGAGTAGAATGTGTCCTTTTATTTAAAATGCATCTCTGGGTTATTTGTGGGGCCTGCCTGGTGTTTTTACATGAGTAAAATGTGTTCTTTTATTTACAATGCATCTCTGGGTTGTTTGTGGGGCATAGGAATTTGTTCATATTTGTCAGGGAACTGACATCGGAGCGAGAGGTGGAGGCAAGGCTCCCGAGCGATGCAGGAGAGGGGACCAGCAGAGGGGAAGGAATTCAGGGCAACACCAGTAGAGAAGGGAGGGAGATGGAGGATTCGGAGAGGGGTCTCCAAGACTCTTCGCCCGAAACTAGTGGGGAGAGCACAGGCACACCTCTGCCCACCCCTTCCTTGCGCAGAAGAGTTCCGCGCAGGGAGAGTAGGCGGAGACTTGGTGTCAAACAACTTCTATGCTGGAAGAGGTTCAAGAAACGCCCACTGACGGATTCTGCAAGTGACTGAACGGCCACGGAGTGAAGGGCTGTCAGCCGAGGCATGGTTAGCCAGGCAATCTAGCCGAAAGTAATGGCAACTTATGCACAAGTAACCCCTTATAACCATTACAATATTTTTTTAAAAAAAATATAGTCCGGCCCACCACATGCATGGTCTGAGGGACGGTGGACCGGCCCACAGCTGAAAAAGGTTGCTGACCCCTGGTTCAGGTAGATGGATGGTGAGGTGACAGGATAGCAAATTATAACAAAATTTAATTGCCTGCTATTTGCTTTCTCATGGTAAAACCTGATTGAAGAAATGATATTCTGCTTTAGGATAAAGATTCCACAGAGTATTTTTCTTTTAAACTGAAATAATAAGATATTAAATGCTGGTTGTGAAATCGTTTGCAGCTTTTGATGAAATGGAGTGTAGACTATGGAAACTCAGGTTCTTCAAATAAGCTAGTCTTTAAGGTGTGCAACAAAAAAACTTTAAAATGAATAGCCATGGACTAACATTGAAGGTTATTCTGTCATTAACAATTACCACCACTGCTAAAAGACCCTCTGGCTAATAAAGACATGCTCCTGTAGAAATCTGTGGCGCTTTCAGTATTTTTGCTATTTCTGCTCGACTGCCTTGCATATAGTCTTGTGAAATACTAACGCATTGAAATTTTACAGGGGTTCTGAGATTAGTTGAGCAATTCTGTGAGGCTGACATACAAGCTAAGTATAGAGAAGGATTGTGTGTGTCCTTTGCAAGTCTAAGTCAAATGCATGCTTATGCCATTTCTAATTACTATGCTTTCGGTCTCTATATATAGGTACTATGCTAACTGACTTTGTGGTCCTGTTTTTACTGTGGTTGCCCTATATTTTTTGGACTTTAAAGCTGAGGGAAGAAGTCATCTCAACAAAATATTTCAGATGCCATTATTTCCCAGGCTGACTGACTGCTTCAATCCTACCTTGCTTCTGCGATATTTGAAGTTACCCAACAAATTGTATCATGAAATCCAATTTTGAACAATGCAGCAATACAGGTCTTTTAGGACATCCACTTTGCCTGCAGAAAATGTAACTCAGATTCGTGAATCCCCCCCCCCCCATCTTGAAATCAAAACTGACCTTTTCACAATGCCGGTTAAGCCCACAGAAATGTTGCCAAATGTGCTATTATAAGACTTCTGCTAACTTTCTATACAACACAGTAATTTCAGTGTTTTTCTACCACATACATTGAAATTGGTATTCAGGTCGCTGGTTGGTTTTGTCATTAAATTCAATTCAAACAGATAATGTTTTTTAAAAAATGCAGGTATCATCATTCACCATGACTTAAAAGCTGTGTGGCATGGGAGATTTGCAAGATATATTTATCTTAGAAACCAGTAGCTTGACAGCTAAACAAAACATGCCCTTGTTATACTATCCAGTAAACGTTGTTTCCTGAGAGAAAATGGTTTTAGATTTAGTTCATGAATACAAAGAGAAGAATTGGATTATTTTATATTTTCCTCTTTGTATTTCCTTTGTCATTCTTGTAGAAACATAGCTATAAGTAATATATGGTGGTGTTGGTTGTGATGCGAGATCTGAGTTGTACATATTCCAGGGCATAGGAGCACAGGTTATTCTTATTCTCCTGCCCCACAGTTAAAAAGTTTGTTTCTTCCGGGAGACACAGTACTTTGTGTTATATTTTGTTAGAACCTCTGCCAATGGATAGGTAAGACTGACACATCGGTCAAATCTGGGCCATTTATTGAGTCGGATTCAGAAGCAGCATGCAATGAATGAGTAAATGGGAACTGAGTGCCTACAGAGACTATGCAGGCAATGTGAACAGGCAGAATGGATAAATGATATCAGATGAGACAGGTAGATCTGATGGGGGGGGGAAATCTTACGAGTAGCAGAGCCTTTATGTGGTAATAAACTGGATTAGAGGTATACAAGAATACTAGCTAGTCCAATCCAATCCAAATAACTTTATTGTACTAGCCATTGGCTGTGACAAATCTGAATAAAAAAATGAATACAAGCAAAAGAGGTGTCATACCACAAATAATGGTCTCTATTTAGATCTCTGTGTCTCCCTTACACTGATACGTTGTTCAGGGTCTCCTTTCTAATCGTTTTGGCTGCCAAAGCAAAAAGGGAGACTTTATTAGTGTTTACATCTGCCTGGGAGAGACATCTTTCCTGTATGGACAGTAAGGTGAGAAACAACCTCCTAAGTCCACTGTATAGTGGGCAATATAGTAAATAGCACAATATGTCTTCCACCTGCAGTTGCCCACATATGCAGAGCCTGTCTTCGTATGGTACCCTGTTAAATCGTCCATCTAGGATTGCGGAGGGCATAGCTTGAAAACGCAGCTCATTAAAAGCTAATTGTAGCAGCTTCATGCAAGTCATGCAACCTGTAGTTAAGTTTTATTACTAGCTAGCCAGAGAGAGCTCTTCTGTGTCCGACAGGACACAATTCCCCTCAGATAAAACATGTATGTCTTCTGTTTGGGAGCTTTTGGATTGAGGTATCTATTTTTACATGTGGACAGTATCAGTAGAGTCTGTACTTGTTGGCATCCATCTGTTTCGGAAGAGACGGTAGAGGAGTGCTCCTTGGGTGTGAAGCCAAACCGTTGGAAGATCGTAGAGACCGATATGGGAGAGACATGTTTTGGTGCAGCTGGGGCAGATTAAGGCATCCAGTTGTGCTCCTCCTAGCTGTCATTTCTCCTCTGGTCACGGCTGTGGATACACAACCTGACTGTCTCCAGGGGCTGCTGTCACCTGCAAGGGATTCCCACGCTGTGGGGTTTATCTTTGTAATGCAGAGTTGGTCTGCCAATGGGCCTGGTAGCTGAAGCCAGCTCCCCATAGAGCACATCCTTCAGAATCCAGCCATCTTCCATTCTGTGGGTAGGTCCAAGCCAACGTAAACGTATCTGAGACAGAACTAAACATGCTGGGAATGTGGACTCTAGTATAAGAGTCTGTACTAGAGATATAAAATTCCTGGCAATTTTGAAGCTGTGGAGGAAAATGTGTGTTTCCCTCGAGTTTTTATATCTGTAAACTGACCAAAGTTGCAAGTTTATAGCTAAAACTCTGTGCTATGACTAATATTATTTTTCTCTAAGATAGTATTTTGGTTCATTCATATAATCCTCACGTGCACCCAAATACCAAATATTTTAAGGATGTAAAGAATATGTTAAGTCTTATAAATGGTAATTGTGGTTGACCAAGCCAAAGCTGATGGCCATGTCTGGTTGATGGTCCGGTCAAGCTGGTGTGACATGAGCAAGGCTTTTGCTCTTGAGTCTGCATGGAGTGTTGTGCAAATGCTTGCAGCTAGCAAAATAACATACTGAAGGGTAGAATAGGCATTTCATATCCTAACAGAATGCTGAAAAGTCAGAATTAATTTGAAATAAACTCAGAAAAAGGCCAGAGTTTATATGCTTCGGACAGAACCTTTAAAAAATAGGAAGTGATGTGTATGTTAGGTTCAGATTAAGAGAGCATTGGGTATTCAAGCTAAATGGATAAGGGTTAAGATTATGGCTTTGTTCCATATTTTGTGGAGAACTTCTCTATCCAGACATTTATATATATGTATTTTTCATACCATTTAAGTAGCACTCTTAGCATGCAACCAAAAATAATAATTCAAGGGTACTCTGAGGTGACTATTCAATTTTCACAAGCACAAGAGATTGAAAGATTCTTACATAAGAAGAGGGTTTAAAAGGGGGAGAGAGAAAGTGGAAGATAAGTGAGTTAGAACAGTCTGATATGGTTAGCTCTAGTTGTGTCAGCTGAAGATGAGGTTTTGAAGAAGAATTCTTCAGACACAGACTGCTGGGAGACTTAAATGGCATAAAAGTGAACCAAAGTATATGAAGTCTTCGGTAACGTAGAATTCTGCATTTAAAGTCACACTAAAAGAGTAATGCACTGGAACTTCCAATTATATTAGACTCCATTGCATTTAAGTTTTTTATGGTGTATGTTCTGATAAGCAAATGTATTCAGCAGTAAAGCTGGAAATGTCCCAAATGAAAGCATATAATAGCTTGTCCTACTTTTTGATTTACAAATTCTGAAGTGTGAAACATCACACCCTGCTTCAGACACTTGTATCACCAATACTGCTCCAGAATACATATAAGGAAGTGGTGCATTTTGTAGATTACGTTTAATTTTAGCTGCACTTTGTTTTTGTGTTACAGCTCCACTTAGCAGCACTGGCATCTCTGAAAGGAGACATAGTGGAACTTAACAAACGCCTACAGCAAACCGAACGAGAAAGGGATTCGTTGGAAAAGAAATTGGCAAAGGCACAGGTAAGTGATTGTTCAGCCGCTGAAATGGTATTTGCTCTCAAGGCTTCAAACAATTTAATCGGTAAAAAGATAAAAGGCACTGTTGTAAGATAGCTGTCAAATAAGTGAGGCTTTAACAGTCAAACAGTGAAAATTGGTAGTTTGTTTGAGGCTGTTGAGTGGGTAAAAGGAACACCTCTCTGGATGTCCAGATAGAGGCTGTGGCCTGGAATAGCTTTGCTCAGCTTAGGCTGCTGTGCCACCAGCACCCATTCCTGAAAAGACCCAGAAACATGTACCTTACTTACATTAGAGGAATGCACTCTGCATGGACTACCTTTGAAAGTCTTCAGATATTTCAGTTGGCCCAAACTGAATAACAAGCTCATGGAATCATATTACCCCCTATTATGCAAGGGTTTCCAACTGGTTGCCAACCTGTTTCTGGGCACAATCTTAATGTTGACTATCATTATAGCCCTAAATGGCTTGGTTGCAGGATACTCAAGGAGCTGGTCTCCTCCTGTATCTTCCTGCTGCTCCCAAAGATCTATTGGAGAGGCCCTTCTTCTGTGTCCATCATAGACTGAGTCACTGTTGGCTGGGACAAGAGATGGGCTTTCTCACTGACCATGACCAAGTTGAGAAGTACGTTACTCTATGAGATTCATTTGGTCCCATCTTACTGTTTTCCAACAACTGGTTAAAGCTTTCCTGTTCTCCCCATCCTTTTTTTCGCTAGGCAGAATGTCTTGTGGCACACACTCATTTCTGAATGTTTTTCAACTCCCTTATTTAATTCATTGTGTTTTTATTTGTTGTAAGCCATCCTAACTTATGCAAATGCATTTGAAGAACAGGGTATACATTTTCTAAATAAATATGAATGGCATGAAGTTCCACTCAGGAACAGTTAAACAAACATTTATTTTGCTGACATACAGTCTAGTTTGAGAGAAAAGAAAGACAGTGGATAGGATTCCCACTAGCACAATGGGGCTTTTCCACCTCTCCCTTCACCTCCCCTCAATCTGCTTCAGAGGGTCAGCAGAACCCCCAGAAAAAACATGTTGCAGAGAGTAGAGGGGAGTCTGCTCCCTCAGCACAAGTATTTCTGCTTGTGCATCGTGCTGCAATGAATACTGCCCAATGTTTTTGCTCTGACTCAAGCATCGTATGTATATTTCCTGTAGATGTGGTCCATCATTTTCAGTGAAAAGAGCACAATTTAGTGCAAAGGGATGTGTGCCGTGAGCAAAAAAACCCAGTAAACAATTCAATATATTTGTCTCGCATTAGCAACACTGATTTTTATTTGTTGTGCATCGTTGGTTTGCAGACTTGAAGAGGAATGCAGGGTAAAATTATCTGTCATAGGATTTGCTAGCCCTTTTGTACTGCTTTTTAACCAGGCTTCATTTGCATCATAATAAAGCATTCATTCCAAGCCATTACTGGATTTTAATTTGCTGGCATGGGCTGGTTTCTTAATTTCCATTGTTACGTTTTTAGGTCCAGCTTGGGCACCCAAAAAATAAAATAAACATCAGCTATGGGGGAATAACTTCTTGAAGACTTGCTTGACCCACTCAAGATTCTCACTTCTCATTTTACAAGAGAGTCTGCCTAGATAATTTGTTACACACTTTGCTGGAAAGGGTTTCACACATGAAAAGGGTTTCACATGAAGTGTGTAACAAATTATCTAGGTAATTTCTCTTGTAAAAGGTGGGGATGAGCTGATACCCTTTAAAAGCAACA
Source organism: Podarcis erhardii (assembly GCF_964252035.2). Lineage (NCBI taxonomy): Eukaryota > Metazoa > Chordata > Lepidosauria > Squamata > Lacertidae > Podarcis > Podarcis erhardii. The sequence goes on from NC_138501.1 coordinate 19,702,629, forward strand.
CTCATATTAAAATAAAGTTAGAGTACTTCAGGGGACGCGGGTGGCGCTGTGGCTCCACAGAGCCTAGGACTTGATCAGAAGGTCAGCGGTTTGAACCCCAGAGTCGGTCACGACTGGACCTAATGGTCAGGGGTCCCTTTACCTTTACCTTTAGAGTACTTCAGAGAAGGTAAAGATGGCAAAATAGCAGATTACTTAGATAGTTGCATTCCTATCCCACCTGCCTAAAATGGGAATACAAAGCAGGATCCAAGTTTTGCATTAATACTGTCAGGTTCTTTTATTTTGGGACATTTTGAAATTGTATTGGGCCACATGTTCCCTGGCCCTGGATCAGCTCTGGCACAGCATGTCTTAAATAGGCATCTGGAAGTGAGTCAAAAGTCTTTCTGCTCCACCTCTTTTTAAAGCTTAAAGATCCATGGTTAGGAAAGGGGGGGCATTATCTGTCCCCTGCAGTGCTGACAAAAAGTTCACATTTAACATTGAGGCAGATTATGACTTAGACTGAGTGAATGAACAAATATGCATGTTACTGGAGAAAAGATTATGGCTGCTGTTCTCCTCCCCTGGTCTTGCTGTAGTACCATGGTTTATCTTGCTGTTATTATTGAACCCCAGAAAAACCACAAATGGTAAACTAAGAACAAACCTTGGCTTGTCAGGAGGAAAACAAACCACAAGCTTAGGTTCAGATGTCCCTTGAAACCAAACCATGGGGTAACCTCGAGTAGTGTGTCGGCAGCAGGACCCGGGCAGAGGTCAGTCTTGTCATTCATGCTAAACCCTGGTTTGTCCCAGGGTTATGTGCAACCTTCGTCAATTTCTGAAAGACCGAGCTTGTAAAAAGCTAGTCAAGGAGGCATTTACTAACAGAGCAGCCCATTCGCAGCAAGGAGAAAATAAAATTATCAGTTCTGGATCAGGCTGAACAGGAATTAGAACAACACCAGAGCTGAGTAAGGAACAAATTTAACAGCATTTCAGTTTTATGAATTCCAAGTAGTTTTGAGTTGTAATATAGTCAGAATTCACAAACTTGCTTCCTGTATGTGACAACACTTGTGCCCATTACACAATAGCACCAGCCTCTTTACAAAATGGAATTTAGGAGCTTATAAGCAATGGAAGCTACAGTATCAAGTGAGCAAACATGTCGAGATCATCAAATTGCCAAATAATAGACATCTGGGAATCCCATGCTAATGGAGTGTTGCTTGTTCCTCACAGCTCTGCTGGAAAAGTTAGGCAATGCATAATCAAAAAGAGCATTCATTAACCTCCAAAGGACTGTTTTGCCAGGAAGCATTACACAACTGGAGATTTTTGGAGATACGCAATTCTCCCAGAAAAGAAACAGCAACTAGACATGTTGTGGCTATGCATACTGTGATGATATAGAAGGTGTATGATGTTGCACTTTTATCCTAAGGCAGGGTTTCCCAAACTTGTGTCTCCAGCTGTTTCTGGACTATAACTTCCATCATCGCTAGCTAGCAAGACCAGTGGTCAGGGATGATGAGATCAGCTGGTGACACAAGTTTCAGAAACAGTGTCCTAAGGTATTGTTGCAATAGCTAGTTTCGTGTATTGGAACAATAGGTCCAGGAATGTAATATTGGGAAATAACTGCCCAGGAACATCACTGCTGTGACACAAGAGTGAGGAAATAGCTTGGAGTGATTATACAGCTGACCTAGGTTCTTGACATATTGTTTTGGTTTGGTGCTAGTTTTGCTTTGAAATGCTCTCTTTGTCAGACCCAGCATCTACATATCAGGTTTCTTAATCATTCTCATCTGCCCACTGATATATTTGAACAGTACGTCGTCTGTACTATCAAGAGAAAAACTGTGCCTCAGTGAGGCTTTGAGGGGTCCCTCGCTCAAAAATGACGAAAGTGCAAGCTTTAAGATAACAACAATGAATTAACTGTTAGCGTCCCAAATCTTCTTCCTTGGCTTAAAATGCAATGAAAGCTGTAGAAACTATTGGGTGGCTTTCTAGATACAGCTGAATTGTGTAATGACTTGCACTGTCCTGACCTGCCGTGGATCTCTCATCGCTCAAAGATTTGATTTCGGCTTTATGCAGCTGCCTCAGTCTGTGGAGTAAATGCTACCACAGCTCTGGGGGTTAAGGTTAGGCCTTCTAGTTCAGTACAATAATACAGCTGCATTGTTGCATCGAATGCATTGCAACTTTAAGTGTATTAAAAGACAAGGCAGTCCTGCTGTTGTACCAATATCCCAGGCCTGATGTCTTTTTTTTACCCTATATTTTGCTTTGTCTTTTTGTTAGCTCTTGAGATTTTCCAAGTACCTTTCCTTCATTGTGAGCCCCTCCTATCCCTATCCCAGAAACTAAAGTTTATTCATGTCTTTCATGCCTGGAATTAATTTTTATTCTACCCTGTTCCAAGCAAGGGCTCTACATTTGCAAGAATTTGTTGATTCTCATCAACGTAGCCTTTCCTTCCTCATATTGTTAACTGCAACACACTGACCACTGAAACAAAGACCTTGGACTTTAGTGTTGACATGGTAAAATTGTAAATTACCTATAATTGCTGTGTGAAAGTGTAGTGGTAGAAGGATGATCCGATATTTAAAGAGAAATCTATGGAAGAGTGTAATTATAAACATGTATGGTGGCCAAAATTTTGGAAGGGGCTCTAACATGAAGAGGAAGGTGCTAGGCTAAAATAACCAAACTTTCCATCTTTTCTGGAACCGCTGCTGCTTATGATAATAATAATAATAATAATAATAATTTATTATTTATACCCCGCCCATCTGGCTCGGCCTCCCCAGCCACTCTGGGCGGCTTCCATAAAAACCAAAAATACAGTAAAATATCACACGTTAAAAACTTCCCTGAACAGGGCTGATAGTTAAATCTTCCATTTAAAAAGTTCATCTACAAAAAAATACTACAGAAAAGCAATTGACCATACAGTAGTTTCAATTGTGGCTTGGTGCCCCAAATGAATTCAGTATCTCTGTGGTAATCTTGTAAATCAGGGTTCTGTGTGCTTATATATGAAAGATGATTTGGAAAAGGATGTTAGTGCATTGCAGACAGTGGTGGATAATATTGGAGATATATTCCAATATACTGGTGTATTGCTCAGGTTTATGTTTTTGGACTGGAACATCTAGTTTTTCGTTTATTCAGTTGGGCAGTTCCACTTTAAACAAATTAGACAACCATGAAGAGTGGGAAAATGTGTTGTAGAATTTAGCATTAGCCTGCTTTGTACTGCAAGACTGAAAGTAACAGCAAACTGCAAGAGCGGCAAAGCCTCATTCATTTATGATTGCCATATGAAACAAAAATATTGCTACTAATTATATTAGAGTGAGAGGAGGACATCAGTTTATAGACAAGCATATTGGAAAACAGGTCTTTGTTTGTTTATCATTGGATCCACATGTGTTTTAAAATACTTCAGTGATATTAAAATATTTTGTCATTTTTTTAAAAGAGTCTGCATGTGTGTGCGTGTAAATACCCATGATACCATGCATCATTTATAACAGTGAAAAAGACAGAGAAGCCCGATAGAGATTTCTTGCATGCAGGATAGGAATGCAGAAAGAAAGAAAGAAAGAAAGAAAGAAAGAAAGAAGGAAACGAAACGAAACGAAACCCAGGGAGATGTTTTTGTACAAATAAACATTTTGATTTGATATCATATTCCCATAGAACCATTGCTCAATTTGGTCAGGTTTACTAAGAATCATGTAAGAAGTTAACATATGGAGTTGGAAGGTATATGTCAGCAGTGGCAAACATTTTAATTGCCACTAAATAGAGTTAGCCCAATATAAAACAAACAAGGTTAATAAATGCTGATAGTTAGCTTCAGTGGTCAAACTTACAGAAATCGTACATTTGCAAGAAGACTGACAAAAAGGAGGAAAAGGTGAGCAATTTGAGTGCTTCAAGTGACCAGCTTATTTACTCATTTCCAGAATTTGCTGACTCATCTGTTGCTAAGTAGAAATACAGTGGTACCTCCAGTTGCAGATGGGATCTGTTCCAGAGGTCTGGTAGGATCCCAAGGTTCCCGCAACTTGAGGTACGCTTCTTCGCATGCGTGAGGGGGCAAAACCCGGTCAAATACTTCTGGGTTTGCCGCACGTGCATGCTGTAGTTTACGTAACCAGAGGGTGATATAAACAGAGATTCGACTGTACCTTGAAAACAATTGAAAATACTATTAAGAACAGAGAGGAGGAGGGAGTAGAAAGAGAATGCTTCATGACACAGCAGTGGTGTTGCAGGCCAAGAGAAGTGGACTGACTGCCAAAAGGAAGAGTATAAAAAGTAAAGAAAATGTGGCTGTGAACTGAGGCCCCAGGCGACCTCAGTAGAACGAGTATCAGCACTGCTGACAAAATTTTATGGAAGAACTAGGATTTGAAACCAAGAAGAATGCCCTTGTGACTTTGCCTTCCCCAACCTGCCCGGACGCTGAGGTCCAGCGCCGAGGGCCTTCTGACGGTTCCCTCCCTGTGAGAAGCAAAGCTACAGGGAAGCAGGCAGAGGGCCTTCTCGGTAGTGGCGCCCACCCTGTGGAACACCCTCCCATCCATCAGATGTCAAAGAGATAAACAACTACCTGACATTTAGAAGACAGCCCTGTTCAGGGAAGTTTTTAATGTGTGACATTTTAATGTATTTTTAATCTTTGTTGGAAGCCGCCCAGAGTGGCTGGGGAGACCCAGCCAAATGGGCAGGGTACAAATAATAAATTATTATTATTATTATTATTATTATTATTATTATTATTATTATTATTACCTGGTACCAGATGTTTTGAACTGCAGCTTCCCTCAGCCCCAGCCAGCACAGCCAGTTTGGGGAAGGCTGATATGGAAGGTTTTACACCATGCACACTCAGTAGAATATAGAGGTTGAAAACCAGACTGGGCAGGTTAAAAACTTCCTAATATCAAAGCGTGTATCATGCAGCTAAATCTTAAAGAAGTTATGTTGGTGGCTCCCAATATCAACAAATATTGCCCTGTTGACAGATTTACGTTCCTAGGAATTGCAGACTGCTCATTCATGCTGGGATATTGAACAAAATTAGGTTTCTATATCACTGAGGGCCTGGATTATGATGAACAAGACAGACGGAGCAAGGTGCATCATATGCTTAATTGGGTAAAAGAGTCTACAGTATAACAAATTTGGGATAAACATAGGAAAGTGTTGGCCCCATATTATCCTGTGTAACATTGCATAATGTCAAGACTTTATTATATCCTGGATAATAGGATATAAGAAAGACAAAAGAAAAAGAGGGAAGAAAAAGATCTGATAAGATGCAAGGATTACCGTATTTTTCACCCTATAGGACGCACTTTTCTCCCTCCAAAAATGAAGGGGAAATGTGTGTGCGTCCTGTGAGGCAAATGCAGGCTTTCGCTGAAGCCTGGAGAGCAAGAGGGGTCAGCAGCCTGTAGCCCAAAACCCAGGGAGTGCAGCGGGGCGCACCTCGGGCTTCGGGCAGCTCTCCGCAAGCCTTGGGAGCCCGGCGCGACTTCCCGCCGGGGTCCCAAGGCTTGCGGACAGCAAGCTCCGGGAGCGATGGCGAGGTTGCGCAACCTTGCCTTCGCTCCCGGACCCCCAGCCATGAGGCTAAAAACGAAGCCAGGACAGCAAGCGGCATTTATCTCGCTTGCTGTCATGGCTTCTTTGCTCTTTGGGGCTCGGGGGGGGGGAATATATTTTTTTCTTTATTCCCCCCCCCAAAAAAAAATAAGTTCGCCCTATGGGCCAGTGTGCCCTATAGGGCGAAAAATATGGTAGTTGGAGGGTTATTGCAGGCAGGAGAAGAGGTTAAGGATGGACAGCAAGATGTTTTCTTAATACAGTGGTACCTCGGGTTAAGTACTTAATTCGTTTCGGAGGTCCGTTCTTAACCTGAAACTGTTCTTAACCTGAAGCACAACTTTAGCTAATGGGGCCTCCCGCTGCCGCTGCACCGCTGCTGCACGATTTCTGTTCTCATCCTGAAGCAAAGTTCTTAACCCGAGGTACTATTTCTGGGTTAGCGGAGTCTGTAACGTGAAGCGTATGTAACCTGAAGCGTATGTAACCCGAGGTACCACGGTAACATATTGCAAGAAAAACTGATGAAGGAACAAGCGCAACTAGATCTAAATGCTAGAGGACTGTGAGCCCCTTTTTAAAGGGTCCATGGGAGCAGGGGTATATACATTTATCTTCCATTTCGCCGCCTCCTCCTCCTCCTCTTCAAAGATTTGGTACCATCTTTTGTTCTTGTACTGCAGTGTTCATTGTATGTGTCTGTCATCAGATAAGGTTTATTTTGAAAAATGTTGGCTGTCCATTGGTTTGAGAGAGACCAGGATAGCTACTGTGGCTAAAGTCCATTAGCACCAGTCTGTATATCTTCAGTCAAAATAAGCAGTGGCCATCTCTTCAGCGCACCACTTTGAGAGATGAAATCTGGTAGAGTTCTTATTTATTGACAGAAAGTAATTGTCACACACTGACATGTCTGAAATATTATTTCAGATCGAAGACAAAGGATGTCTGAAACTTGCAGCTTGCTAGGCCTGAGATCGGGTTCATGGGCGCCAGAGAGTAATTTGGTACAGTAATGTGCATCATGACATGTTTTCTTTGTGTAAGCTAAACGAGAGAAGTCAAACATGACATTAAAAGGGATTCACAGCATATTATAGAGACAGTTTTACTGTTGAACTTACAGAAAATCACATTCTGAACTGAACACTATTTGAAGATGTCAGTCTTTACCCACTCTCTCATTTACTGCTGCCTCTTCAGCCAACTCTTCTGCCTCCTACTCAGACTGGCAACAACCAAAGGACACAATCCATACAAAAAGCAGTGTTGCTTATGGCTTATAATCTCATATTCACACCTCCCTTTGAGAAACTATAAATTAAGATCTATTCTTTATAATTTCCTATTCAAAACTTATATTTATATTTCCTAAGTGTGGGATTGTGAGAGACTGCAGGTGGATATATACACAGGAAAAACACACACACTATAAATAAGTCAAAAATTAGATCGTTATAACAAAAGAAAGAAAGCGCTATGGAAAATCTCATTTTAAAATTTCCTGCTCTCTGGCACCATCTAGTGCTGCATGTTTATAGTGCATTCAAATCACTGTTCCTTTACTAATGTAGCTGAGTCCTACGTGAAGCATTTTATTGCATCCTATTTCCATATAGCTCCCCATTATGTCCATGCTGTTCCTCTGAATGTCTTTATTCTGCTGCTGTTGTTTTAGTGTGAACAGTCCCACCTCATGAGAGAGCACGAAGATGTGCAAGAGCGGACGACGCTTCGCTACGAAGAACGGATCACGGAGCTCCACAGCATTATCGCAGAACTAAATAAGAAAATTGATCGACTTCAAGGAACTACTATAAGGTAGAGTGGTCCCTTATCAACTGTGTCAGCCTAACACCAGCATAAAGCTACCTCTTGCGCTTCGATAAATATTTGCTCCCATCTAATCATATTGTACGTGGGTGGCATTGCGGGTTAAACCACAGAGCCTAGGACTTGCCGATCAGAAGGTCGGCGGTTTGAATCCCCGTGACGGGATGAGCTGCCGTTGCTCGGTCCCTGCTCCTGCCAACCTAGCAGTTTGAAAGCATGTCAAAGTGCAAGTAGATAAATAGGTACCGCTCCGGCGGGAAGGTAAACAGTGTTTCCGTGTGCTGCTCTGGTTTGCCAGAAGCGACTTAGTCATGCTGGCCACATGACCCGGAAGCTGTACGCCGGCTCCCTCGGCCAATAAAGCGAGATGAGCGCCACAACCCCAGAGTCGGTCACGACTGAACCTAATTGTCAGGGCTGCCTCTAGGTCCCAGCTCACAGAGGACCAACGCCAGGCTGATATTATGTACAAAAGTCTTTATTGAAGTATAGTTTCCATTTTAAAGCCAGAGCGTGCAACCCTACGTCTAGACTCTAGATCGGCGAAGTCCTATCTGAATCACTTCCCCTTCCGCACCAGTTTAAGATCCTAGCCCTGCTCCACCTTCTGCGCTGCTCTCTCCTCCTCTGGGTCCTCCTGCCCTCTGGGGCATTGCCCTTCCTGGACTCTTCCGACGCTGAGTCGCTTAGCTCCTCCCCTTGCCTCCGGCGTGCTTTAGGACCCGGTTCCCAATCCTCACTCTCTGCTGTCCTGCGCTCCTGTACATTTGAACTTGCTTCTCGCGCCAACCCAGTGACCTTTCTCCTAACCGTTACACTGCTTCTATCACTGCTTCCCTCTTCCGTGACACTGGCCGGATCTGACCTCCCCTCCGTTGTACGACTCTCCGAGGAAGGCGTGGTCAGCTCTGCCTCGTCTTCTCTCCCTGGTGGGGGAAGTACTGGTCCCGATGCCTGGGACCCTTCCTCCCCACTCTGCTCTGGTGGGGAAGCTGGTCCTGATCTCCAACTACTACTCTGGGAGTCCCTGCTCCCCCCTTGCTCCTGGGGCGTTCCCCTTGGGACCCCCCTACCCCTGGCCACTGGCGCTCCCTTCTGTGAATCTTCCGATTCGCTGGAGAGGCTTATGGAATCCCTTGGACCACTGTCTCCTCCTACACTGCCCTCGTATTCCTCCCCCTCGCTCTCCATCTCCCATCTTCCCTGTGCCTCTGCTCCTGAGCCCCTGACACTAATGGTTAGGGGTCCCTTTACCTTTACCTTAATCATATTAGGTTGCATATACACACACACATACATGTGTGTACGCGCACACACACACACACATAGATACGCATGCATGTACCTGCTTACAAACTTCCTTGTTTTATATCCCTTAATCCTTACAGTCGTATGCTGCTGCTTCTCCATACACTTGCCCAGTCAAAGACTTGTAGAATTGGAAGGATCATCTAGTACAACTTCCTGCAATGCAGGAACCTATTGCCCAATGTGGGGCTCGAACCCACAGCCACGAGTCTCATGCTTTATTGACTGAGCTATCCATCCAGTAATACTCTCTCCCCTGAGCCAGATATACACTATGCCGCCCAAAGTAAATAGATCTGCAGCCAAAACACCTCTAGTCCTCCCTTTTGAGATACACCAGTGGGCCACAAACCATTATTGTGAAAACTAAACTTTGCATTTTGTTGGTTGTATATGTGAAACTTCTAAAGTGGCTTTTGGTTTTTTTTAAAACAATTTGTAAAGAAAATTTCATTGAAAGGTCTATGGGGAAATGGCAATGGTGATGATGGTTGGAGCATAAATGTAGGACCCAGCTGGTGTTCAGGTTCAGATTTTGTCGGATTCTTTATGGAAATGACACTGAGTTTCTTCTATGTCTCTTCAATGTGATGCTGTCGCTTTCAGATACATTTGGTATTTGTGAATGTATGGTAGTACTCTCTGCAAAGTTCCTCTCTGGCAATACTAGCTATAGAATTCATCTATGGAATCTATCTAGAGCTGAAGGAATTTTGTTGCAAACATTAATCATATTGGCTGCTTTAGCTCCTCACGCTTCTTCCTAAGTTGAATATATTCTTCCATTCATGATCAGCTCTATGAAATTACCACAGAACGATATTAGATCTTACATTTGTAGCTTATGCTTTACTTCTGAAGTAACAGAAGATCTTGCACCTGGAAAAAAAAATCACATCTCAAGTCTGAAATAAGCAAAATGAGTTACCTGCAAAACCCTTAATTACTAATGAATTTGTAGGTGTCTCGCTTCAAGATAGCTCCTAATTGGCTCATGACACTTGCGTAATATCTCATATATATTTTCACTGCCCAGAAAGCATTATACTTTATTCATGCTCCATAGGAGAGGAATCTTAACGTTAGAAGATTGATTTCTTAAGAGAGAAGAGAATGCTGCCCATTCAGTGCCAAGTGTAGATCAGAAGTACGTGGAGAACTAGCCCCTGCCCTCACTTTGGTACAGGAAATAAAAATGGCAGCTGCTTATTTTTGAGTAGATGCGACAAAAATATTAGCATAAATATAATTCTAGCAAACCTTGTATTCACAGAGGACTTAACACCTGAGGATATCAAAGTGCTTTACCAGCACTAATTAAAGCAGAGCAAATGTTGGAAACCAGCCAATGCCTAGATTGGGTTTTGAAGCCATGAGAGAATTACTTTGCACACACCCTGTCAACACCCCAGATGAATTTCTTAGTGAAGATAGCAATGGGGAAATGCCAGTGCCACTTGCCTAATTTCTTGCTCTAATATGCTAAACTGATGAAGAAAAACTTACATATTACACTGTTCGTTTCCTTTTTCCAACCTTTACGTATCAGGGTAAGTCATTGCCATAGTTTAAAGCAGGGTTTGGTAATTGTGATCTGATCAAAGTGCCAGCAGAATACTCCAGAGGAACAGCCAACGAAGCTTTCCTGGCACCTAATGGTTAAGAGGGAGCTGTATGGCACAATATGGAAGTTGTTCACCTACGTCTAGGGACTACAAATGGTTGTCCACACATATTTCAAGATATCTTTGTCACTGGTATATAGTATACACTGTAAGCCAACTCCTTTGCAGGGTTGACTCTGAATAAGACTGGTAAAGGTAAAGGGACCCCTGATCATTAGGTCCAGTCATGACCGACTCGGGTTGCGGCGCTCATCTCGCTTTATTGGCTGAGGGAGTTGGCGTACAGCTTCCGGGTCATGTGGCCAGCATGACTAAGCTGCTTCTGGAGAACCAGAGAAGCGCATGGAAACGCCGTTTACCTTCCTGCCGGAGCAGTACCTATTTATCTACTTGCACTTTGACGTGCTTTCAAACTGCTAGGTGGGCAGGAGCAGGGACTGAGCAACGGGAGCTCACCCTGTCGCGGGAATTCAAACTGCTGACCTTCTGATTGGCAAGTCCTAGGCTCTGTAGTTTAACCCACAGCGCCACCCGCGTCCCACGAATAAGACTGGTACCCTAACTTTAAATCAAATTGTCAGGAAGGAACACAAAAAATATTTTTAAATGCAAAACACACACATAATTGCGTGTCAAAGCTCCAAGCCTCCCTCAAGAGAATAAAGACACAAGGACACAGAATTTTACGTTAATGTTAATGGACAAAATTTAGGCCACAACTTTATTGGTTACAGAATGTGAGTGGTATTGGCTTAGGCATTGGCATCAACAGACTATATCTGGCTCCTGCCCGCCTTGCAGGAAGTCTGGAAAGGTAAACCACCAGTAGCAGGAGCCCCACCGATATGGATCGACTTGAGCACCCCCTGGTTTTCTATTGGGGTCATGGCATGGCCCTAGCCCCACCTCAGGCTTCAGACGAGATCCACACCCCTGGATTCCTTTAAAAGAATATCCTTGAGCACGGAGGGGCATGTGATGGCTGCACCTTCCCTTCCCCAAACATTGCTATTCCAATGCCTAACCACCAAACCTTACAAAGTTGTGACGATTGCTACGAGGTAGGCGAAGACCAAGTGGCTGGTGCCAATTTGCCAAGTGGGAAAAGTCCTACCGGGCCCCTCAACGGCGACCAACCAAAGTCCATAGCAAGGCCAATGATGCGACCTGAGCAGAGGGTGGGAGGGCAGGAGATCTGTGGCATGAGGCTGAAAAGGGACGATTCAGTGTCACCCCATTGTTTAAATTGGCCCTGGCCATGCCCCCCAAGCCACCTGCTTGGCTAACTGGCATGGCCGTGCCTCCCCAGCATAAGGGGAGGCCCCCCACGCTGAGGGGGGAGGCTTGGCGGCTCGCCCGCTACGCGTCCCCACAAAGAGGTGGAGCCGATAAAGTAGAAAATGGCCAGTATATGTAAGTTGCATTAAAATAATATACAAGGCAGAGGAAAGCAAAATATCATTCAGTTATTTTTGTGTTGTTTTTAAAACTACCTTTACCTGTTCTTTATGATGTTTACGAATCACCTTGACACACATGTAGAAGATGATTCATAAATCATTGAAATTAATTAAAAATTAAAATAATCTGTTTTGCCAACTGCATCGTTGGGAAGGCAAGGAGTCCTTTGTAAAAAATGAAATAAGCAATAAATAACCAGAGCAACAAAAATGTAATTGGCAAGCTCCTCTTCTCCTTCATGCATTTTTTGTTTAATTCACATGCCAGGTTTGAAAGTTTGGCCTCAACCAAATATTGGTTTGCAATATTAATTATCACCAAGCTGCGGTGGGGAGGAGGAATTGTTTATATGGCTCATACTGCCTCATATTTTGGATTTAAAACCTCTAGGCTAAAAAGAATAGCATCTGCTGAGATAAATAAGATACTTTTCCTACTCAGGAAATGAACTGAAGTTGTTCTCTACCTAAGTTTGCATTGTGAAATTGATGTAACACATGTTGTGTTTAGTATAAATAAATGGTCTTTTTGGAAGAATAGCAAATGAAGCTCACTAAAGCTTGTGTGTGTAAGTGTTAGCATTGTGATAAGCCCATCCTCTTTACCACTCAGAGGTAATTCAGGTTTTAAAATGAAGAGCTAATTGCAGAGAGTCGACATAAATGAGCAAACAAATTAGCCTTCTGACCAAAAAAAGACAGCTCTTTGACTGCATGGTAATTGTTTTTTTGTCTAAAGCTAATTATTGTTGGCTTGTGTTGTGCCTAATAATTAACTTATTCATAGAACATTAATCCACGTTTATAGGTCTTCATTATCTTGTTCTTTAATTTGTGCTGTTTGGGGCTTGGTTTTCTTGCCTACTTTAGCATGTATCGCATAGAACCTTCAAGTGCTGCTTTGATCCAGTTTTAACTTAGCCTTTTGGTGTATTTTGAATGTTTGCTAGGCGTCATGGACAAAAGGTGCCTCATGCTTCAGTATTCCTAAATAGTTTAAAAAGCTATACTTTCAATATGCCTGAGTTCACACTGAAGCAGGGCAATGTGAAGAGCAAATAGTCATATTTGTTTTCCTTTGACTTAATTCATTCTTCCCTTCTGTCTCCTAAAATCCATTGCAGCTGTTACTGCAACTGGAAAACTGAAATAAATGATTTCTGAGCATTGTAAAATGGGAGGAGGGACTCATTGAAGCTCCTCTTCAGTGATTGGAAAAACCACTATGTGGTTCTTTTAATCATGAAGAAAGACACAGTCTTCTGCAAGACTCCCCCCTCCTCAGCCCCATTCAGTTTATTTACATAGGTAAACCACTAGCAATTATAGCTGCACAGAATCTTAGCAATAATGAGCACTTTTAAGCAACCATTAATTTAATTTAGAGCTTAAGACAAGTTCCCCGGATACCCAAATGGTACTTGCACATGCCACATAGAGATGAGAAGGAATTGTGCAAAATGCCTTTTGCAAAGCCATGTATGTGTACACACACACTTTCCCAACAATTTTAATGAGTGCTTTTACACAGAACATTCCATTGGGTTGTTTACTTACTCGTTATATATGCTAGATGTGCTACAAGTTTTTTCAGAGTAATTCTTAAACTACCATTCAAAGTGATTATGAGGATAAAATTACAGTACCTGACATCCTGGAAGGAAGGGTCAGGTATAATGATAGATAAGAGAGTGAAATAATATTCTAAAACAATCTAAATAACCATGCCACCTGTTTGGTAAGATGGTCTAATGCGGTGAATTTTGTGAACTTCAGAGGTCATATTCCAACGAAAGTTTTGTGGATATTTGTAGCTTATTAGATGCATGGTAGTTTTTTTAATGCTTACTTATTGTGGTTATAGGACCATCAGTTGTGCTGTTTCTCTTAGGTGGTTAAAAAAAGAAAGAAAAATAATTTGTCTGTGGCTCATTCCTCAGGGAAGAAGATGAGTATTCAGAACTGCGATCAGAACTTAGTCATAGTCAACATGAGGTCAATGAAGATTCACACAGCTTGGATCAAGATCAAACTTCTGTTTCAGTCCCAGAGAACCAGTCTACAATGGTCACAGCTGACATGGGTGAGCAATATTTTGAATGCCTCTCATGGTAGTAGCAGAATATTACAGCAGCTTTCATAAGACAGAGTAAAAAACTTCAAAAAAGTAAGGGATATGGTGGGGCATCCTATTAGTAGACTTAAAAGTATATATTCAAGCTTTCCTGAACAGCAGTACATAATAAAAACAAGCATTTAATGAACATTTTTTTTAAAAAAAATACCTTAATTTTTATTATTTATTAGTACGTGATACAGAAAATAAAAATAAGATAAACAAACAAATACTGATACAAAATCAACCAAAAGAAAATACATATACACACCCTACACTACAAACAAAAACCCTACACACACCCGTGACTTCCCTCCCCCACGACTTGACTTCCTTTGGTTTAAATTTGAATATTGTTATTGCATTCTTTGGATAATACATCTTATAACCATTTCTAATTATTATTATCGCTTATACTTTACATACTTAATTCATGCATATCACCATATTCTTTTTAGAGCAGTGTTTTTCCATACTGCTCCATTAAATGTCCATAACAAACTTATAATAATGTATTAGCAGTAGAGCATAACTGAGCAACTTTTTGTAAGCAAAAAGGGGGAAATGGAAGCTAAACTTACATCATCTTCAATAGACGATGAGTCCTGACCCTTTAATTTTAGAAAGCTCACAGAAATATTTGGGACTATGTCTGATGTTTGAAATCAGAAGTCACAAACATATAAACAAAACCTTTCATTCTTGCATGTCCATCTGATTTTTTGCTACTTCTAATTATTAATTTACAAGATTATTTAGCAGTAGTTTCTTCTTAAATATCACCCTTGGTTATTATTTGGTATTTCTGTTTTCTTTTATGCAGTGCTGCATGTAGCTGTATCATCCATTGCTTCTCAGCACTACATAATCAAAGAATGTTCTTTCAAAGCCTCTTGCTTTCAGAAAGCTGTGTAATTTCTCTACAGATGGCAGGTTTCAAAGTAACATTTGGCTGAATTGGGAAGTGCTAAGGACATTTGTTTGTGTCAGAGTGACTCTGATAATGATGGCTTTTGTCAAACTCCAGCAGGTTTTCTGGTTCAAAAACTTAGGCTTACAGCTAGCACTTTCTGTTGAAATAACCTGCTCTAACTTTTGGGACAGAGGGATTTGGAATGTTGTGCCACATTTTGCAGGTTCTGAAGGGTCATTGCTATTTAGTTCAGAGGGACAACATATAGATCACACATTCAGTTCTGCTTTCGAGTATATGAGTCACTTAGATATATCCTGATAAAAAAGGCTTGTAACCCCACCCACCAAAAAGTAGATTGTTCCCCACCATATTGTTGAAGCAGTATGAAATACTGAAGTGGAAACATTTTCCCCAAAGAACAAAGAAAATGGCTGGCTGTTAGCCATTTTCTTGATGATGTTTCACCCTTAAGTATGAAGGTTTACCATGCAGAATTCATAGCTGTTCAACTGTGGGATAACCTTCCTGTAAAGGGAAAATTAATACAGAGCGTCTGTAATCTTATTCCCTTGTTTGTGATGTTAGACAGACATGATTAATATTGGTTAAGTTCTGTGGTGCTAGGGACGACTCAAGGAATTTGGCTCCATATGTTCAACTGTAACGTTGCCCAAGGCAAGGTTATAGATGACTGATATAGCTATGTAGGAGGAGAACATTATGAACTTCGGGGGTTTAGATTTGTGAAGATACGCTTGTCTTAAAATGAACAATTTATGATACATATCTTGCCAGTTTCCAGACCTGGCCTGAAACAAATTGACATAACAGGACAAGAATATGACATAACAGGACAAGGCATTCTCCCTTGTATTTTGAGATGCCTTACACTACAGTTTAACCACTTTGGCTCTATACAGCCAGTGTGGTGTAGTGGTTAAGAGCAGTGGACTCGTAATCTGGTGAACTGGGTTCGCTTCCCCGCTCCTCCACATGCAGCTGCTGGGTGACCTTGGGCTAGTCACACTTCTCTGAAGTCTCTCAGCCCCACTCACCTCACAGAGTATTTGTTGTGGGGGAGGAAGGGAAAGGAGATTGTTAGCCGCTTTGAGACTCCTTAAAGGGAGTGAAAGGCGGGATATCAAATCCAAACTCTTCTTTTCTTCTTCTGTAAATTAAAGTGGGGGCTAAAACATTTAAGAGTCTGCTTCTCTTGTCATTCAGAGGATTCAGAGCAATAAAAAGGCCATAGAATATCAGAATGTAAAAACTTTTTAAAAAATAGCACACTAATTTAGTCAAGCTACTTAAACAAGCTATTTCAACAAGGGGCTGCATTCATTCTTTCTCATTCTCTCACTCTCTCACACACTCACATTCATACACACACTATATGTTACATTGGGGCTTTCTAGCAGTTTTTGGAACAGGAGTTCCCACAGCTGAGAAGACAAGTGTAAATTAAAACTTTGGCTTGTCTTGATTGCTGGCGCTCCTCATAGTGAAATTTGTAAAGATGGCCCTGATTGCTGCATCTGTTTCCTGCAAATAGTGGTAGTGGATATCACAACACAATTTTGCAAGTCTTTTTTCAAAAATGTATTTTCATTTCTCTTGATTTTGTATGTGTTTTATTTTATCATCAAATTCTCTGATACATTCATTTAAGGCCCCCCCCCCCCCCGGCTTTGAGCCCCTTCTATTGGATATACTCAGAATGCAAATCCATCTTGAGATGAAAAGGTGGAACTGCACATTGCACGAATGCAGAAACCTCATTGACATACGAAGCTAGACTCACATGTCATGATATAGTAGTAAATTTAGATATGCCTCTCTACTGCTACAGGCAATAAAACATCAAGGGCTAAAACAGCTAATCTCTCTTGCTGTATGTTGTAAATCCTATGACTGGGTTTAATCTACTTTCTCCTTGAGATGTGGGTCTCTCTAGCCTTGTTATAAAGTCTTATTTCTTGGGAGGAAAGCTGCCTGAGGGCTAGAACTTAGAATACAAGAGCTTGTTTGGGGCAAGGCATTGTCTTGTAAAATGTGACAAAATGTGTACAAATTGTCATGGCGCTTCAGGAATGCAGGCAACACAAATAGGTTTTTATCAGTTCAGCAATCTCCTTGGTGCATCTGTGAGAAACTGTATTTATAAAAACAAACATTTTGCAGCTGAATAGCTTCTAATGCAGGGAAATGGTTTTTAAGTGGAGCCGACAGGGCAGAGATATTTTTTTATGGGGACTATTAAAGCACTTTTTGCACATGAACGGACTTCAGAAGAATCCCATGCTCTCCTTTTTACCAATCCACATTGATATTAGTATGGATTATGATTTGTTGAGCAATTAATCTTCCCAGATTAAAGCATACCTGTAGGACTCCTGTGAAGGTCTAGGGTGCAGGGCTTGTGCTCTGCTGTGTCCATTCATGTTGCAACAGAGAAAAGAGAGTCTCACATGGAGCAATGAGTTGGATTATGGGGGCTGAATTAGATTTGGAATTGGATGAAATAGCACCTCCAGATGCAACCAGGACCAGCATGATATGATATATGATATGATATATGATATTATTTCTTACCCACTCTTCACTGTAACATCCCAAGGTAGATTACAACAATGTAAGAATACAAAACTTACCGTAATTCTGTTAATACAATTTACAGTCTAGGCAACCTTAATTTCAAACCTGTATTAAACATTTATGTGTACATTTTCCCCATGAAAATTGTGCCTCCCGTGGCAGTGCTGGTAGACATATTATGCCTCTTCTATGCTTCAATCCTCAAGTATAGGAACTAGAAACATTTTTTAAATAATGGAAAAATTATTTGTGCTTTCAATCAAGAAACCGCAGTTTGCACAAAAATGCTGCTAGGGCCACATTCAGCTACCATTTATCCAAAAAGGAGAGACTTTGTAAGTTCAGCTGTGATTTTAATGGCCTTTCTGTTAGCATGTATTTGGCTGTCCATTGAATTAGATTGTGGGTGTATTTTAGAGGAGACAATGCAGATCAAAAACACTTCACTACAATGCTAATTGTGTAGCCACAACATTTTCCCACTCCTGTACTGTACTTGCACTGCAATAAATTGCCTGTTTCTCTGTTGGGGTGCTTCATGCCAGAACGTAATAAGTATCTGGATATTAATTGTTTTGTGATGTGTTTTCTTAATTGTCAACTCAAGCCCGAGATGTTTTGATGATGCTACTCTGTAGAGGCAAAAGAAGCCAGAATGAATTCATCCATATTTACATATTGAGAACATCTGCTAATGCTTGCCCATTAAATCTGAGCTGGATGTGGAGACAATTAATATAAAATTGGCATTGCACTAATAATTATTTATCAGTAGATTCCTGGAGAAAAGGACTTTGTAATATTTGAAGAAGCAACTTTTTCTCATACTAATGCCTTAGAGAATTAAAACATAATTCTCTGTTTAAAACAATTAAACAATAAAATGCAATGCTAAAATAAAATGCTAAAATGTAAAACACTAGGTTTGTGAAAATTAATTGCCTCATCTTGCTTAACCCCAGCCTTGTAAGAGGCAGCCAATATTCATTTATGGAAAAATGCTCAGGTTCAGAATTATATGGGTCTCCAGTGGGAAGCAAATAACCCCTGTTTTTATCTGTGGTCAGTCACTGGTGAGCCAGAGCTCTCTTTGAGAAGCATAGGCATAAGATGCCCTGCAGGACATAACACAGTACTGTAATTATTCAAGAAAAAGAAATCGGCAGAAGAACAATGATGAAGGCTAGAACAATGGAAAGCAGATGGGTTAGCAGTATATGCAAATGTTTGACAGTATGAACTTCATTTTAAAATAATGTCTTCCTGGTGTTAAACCTTTTTAGATTAAGTCATTATTCTTGATCAGCACATAGCAAAACGTTTCCAGCATTCCCAAACTTTCCAAGCAAGGTTTTATCCGGGCTATAATCAGAAATGGTGGCTTCCATCTCATTTTGTGTAGCTCTCGTACCCATGAAAAAGAAATGGTTTATCATAGGATTAAGTGCTACTGAGTCCAGCCCCTTCTCACCATTACATTATCCCTACTGTGAAGCCAAACTGACAGTCTAGATGTGCCATAAGCAGGAAGCAAGATCTACACACTTGCTGCTGTGGCAACACGCAGTTACCACGCTTCAGATATTAATAAAAAAAAGATGTTTGCAAAACAAAATTCCTCCACTCATGCTCCATGCCACATGGTGAAAAAATGTTGAAGGCCACCAAGCAGTCTGTCTTGGGGTTCAGGGAAGGAGATATTCCTTCCTGCTTCCAATAACATCACAAAATGACACACACATCCCGCTGCCAGTTCAGTCACATGTGAAAGACTTCTTTGTTTGTGAGTATTTCCTGATCTTGAAAGTCAAGCACGCAGATTTCAAGCTTGTCTAGTTGTTAGCCCCACAGTAAATTAGTAACTTTCAAGATTACCTTGATGTTGTTTGTGCTTGGGAGATTGTGAAGAGAAATGTTTGCCGATTTGAGTTACCTCTTGCAGGTGTGCAACCTCCTCCTCCCCACCCTCAAGATTAAGACTGAATGGAAACTCTGTCTATTGGTGACTTGGAATGTATGTCTGACATGTTCTTTCTGCCCCATAGATACCTGTAGTGACTTGAACTCCGAACTGCAGAGAGTGCTGACGGGACTGGAGAATGTTGTCTGTGGGAGGAAGAAGAGCAGCTGCAGTTTGTCTGTGGCAGATGTGGACAGACACATTGAACAGCTCACCACTGCCAGTGAACACTGTGATTTAGCCATTAAGGTGTGGAAACATTAGCTGGTTGCTAATCTTTATTACGTAATTTCTGACATAATAGAGCATAATTTGTACCTATATGGCGTCTTTCATCAGATAATCAAACACATGTTGTCATACAGTTCCGATAACAGTTGGGCAATAAAGCCTGTTTTACTGAAAGGATAATTAAGTCACAGAAACATCTTACCTATAAAAACGGGCTGAAAACTGGTTGTTGCCTGACATCTTATCTGCAGAGCTTTCTCTTGTCATTAAGCTAACCTGTTGTCACGTTACAGAATATTCACAAACATTTTAACTGTTGAGTGCCAATGTGTTGGCAATATCATACCAAGGAGTTTTGTGCATTGTAGAGGCTTTAGATTAGCCTGTAGAGATGGAAACCAGACCCGAGAGGTAGAGAAATTAAGGGACAAGGGAGCACCGATTCAGAAAAAAGGAAGAAAGAGAGTACAATCTGAAGGAAAGATAGATTGAGAAGGCCAGGCCGTGATGGAAATAACAGGTTCTAAAGTGAAGTTGAAAGGGCATGGGGGAGAGGTTTACATAGGGATGGGCGGAACTGGAAACAACCTAGCTATTCCTGAAGTCATTTCAGATATTATATACTTGTCTTACTGTGTGCTTAATTATAGGTGGTTTCAGTAGTGTAGGGCCTTCAATGCTCATTGTGACAGTGACGGCATACGGTATTCTCTGCAATCCGACAACTATGCATGGTTTAGCTGTAACATTTGACTTTCTAGCAAATGGGTCTGTTATAGATAAAGTTAGAAAGAAGCCACTGTGTTTTATCTTCATTGGTTGTTTCCATTGTAGAAGCTATGTTTGGTTTCTTCTTTTTCATCAATCTTTGTCAAACGTGCTCTCTGTGGGAGATATCCCAGTGCAGAGAAATCATTCTGCATTTACTAAGGGGTTTTAAATGAGAAACAGGATAGGTGAAAAGACCTCTTGTTCAAATATTACTCTATTTTCCTAAAATTTGCCTTAGGTACAAGATTTTAATGCCAGGTTATTAAGGTTCTCTTATTCTAAGGTTGGTGTGTGGCTCTTTTGTGGTTGTTTTTTTTAAAAAGCACAATAAAATATTTTCCAGTTCTGGAGCAAGAGTAACAATAGTGTCTGAATAAATGTAATACTGCTCTTTTCTTTTCACATACAACATTTAAAAGGCCTCGTATGCAGAATCTGTTCAATGATTTTGCATCCTATTGTGTTCATGTTAGAAGCACTGTTCTTTTACTACTATGCTGTATTTTGGAAGTCAGGGATTACAGTTTGTTTCATCTTTTCCACCTCCCACATGTGAGGTCAAGAGGGAAGGCTGCAGCCTTCCCTTTCTTGCTGTGGTTACTCCATTGGAAACTGCCAAGTAGATAGTAAGGGGCTGGCAGTAATCCTCAATTCATCCCTGAGATGGTATACTTTAGCATTTGCTATACTTTCACAATAAATATGAAATGTGGCCTATAGGGTAAAATTATGGAAGATAGAAGAGACACTGCAAAAATTCCTCTAAAGGGAGAGATGTCTGAGCGCATGTAGTTTGCATATAAAAGATGATTCACATAGACTCTTCTCACCTTCTGTACTTCCCTAAATTCCATACTTCATTGGCATTTTAAGAGAGACATTGTCAGAGCTATGAAAAGTCCCCTGGTGAATTTATTTTTGTACTTTGAATAGTGCAGCATAGCTAAAGTACACTGAGAAGCAGCTTACAGTGCACATTTAGTTCTGAGTGTTAACAGCGCTGGTAAATGTTTGACCGAAGTGAAATCTGGTTTGTGTAAGTAAACATTTCCCTGCTTTGCAGACAGAAAGGGCCTTGAATCAAGATAGGTTATCTGAATGGTTATATACATTTTAAAAAATGCATTGCTTGTTTAGGATACTACTTTTCGAATAGGCTAAGCTCCAGCTGAGTGAGCCTCCTTGTGTAGGAAAGGATAAAAAGTTTGACTTTCCAGCTTAGCTACTTGTTGCTGTCTCCTTTTTAGAAACAAAAAGTCTCAAAGCAAAAAGAGGGGTAGTGGAACTTGCAAAGCACTGAAACCCCTCTTTTGACTCCATACTTGAAGTCAGGGGTAGAACAGCTGGGTTTAGTTTTTGGCAAAAATGGCTTTATGAGCTAAATGGAGAGGGCTGGAAGGCATAATTAAACCCACAGGCTGAATGCACCCCTCCCTTGGATTAGAACCTTTTAAACAGGAGCACCCCACATACTGAATTCATTGCCTAGGAAGGCCCGTCTCGCCCCTAAGCTGCCCTCTTTTAGGATATATACCAGGCATAGGCAAACTTCGGCCCTCCAGATGCTTGGGACTACAATTCCCATCACCCCTAGCTAACAGGACCAGTGGTCAGGGATGATGGGAATTGTAGTCCCAAACATCTGGCGGGCCGGAGTTTGCCTATGCCTGATATATACTAATAGCAAACTCATTATTCACTTGTAGCTCCTTTATATAGCCTTCATATTTTCCGTGTAGAAAACATCAGAAAGCTTGGAGGAACCCCAAGATCTGCAGAAGTACAAAAAAAAAGGTTGGGGAACAAGCGGCCCTTTGTGTGCCTTCTCCACAAGAGGTCCAGAGGGTGGCAACACGAGAACAGGCCTCTGCAGTGGCTTTCCATTTGTGGAATGCTCTCCCCAGGGAGACTCACCTAGCACCTTCATTACATATCTTTAGGTGCCAGATGAAAACATTCCTCTCGCCCCAGGCCTTCCGTAGAGTTGGGTCTTCTGTAGCGAAGTTATGACTCCTTATTGGTGTCAGCTGTGCTTCTGGTCGATTGGGCATCACTAATAGCGCTCCCCCAGATGATTTCAGTGTTTAACTTGGGACATATGGGGTAAAGTGGCTTTTCTGAGCCCAAGTTGTTCAGGCCTTTGTATGCTAGTACAAGAAGCTTTAACCTGGCTGACCCAATAGTGGAAAGGAAACCAGTGTAGGTCTTTCAACACTGGTGCCATGTGCTGGCAATACGGTAATCTGTTTCCATCATCGGTCTAGCTGCAGGATTCTGCACTAGCTGAAGCTTCTGGGCCGTGCATGCAGACTTAATTTCAACTATTTCAAATGGTATTGATTTATTCTGTGTGTTTTGGTATTATGTGTTATGCTTTGTAAAAGCATTGCTGGGAAGCAAGGTAGAAGTATCGTTACTATATACATTCTTATTCCGGTCAAGTTATTTTCATCCTCTTTGGGTTTTCCTCTGTATTGCAATTCTTGTCAAAGGGGAAGAATTCAGGTGCCTTTTGCTTCTTTACTTCTCCCAAAGGCTTCTTGTTTTATTTCCTCCGTCACACTTCAAAAATGAAGTTCACCCACGCATCCAGAATGCCAAAACCTCTGAGGATGGAGGTGGATGGATTTAGTTTCAGAACTTCGCTAGGTATTAGAAATAATGAGGAAAATGTGTATATAAATAAATATAATGAATAATGAGCAAACTGGGAAGGTAATCCAGAAATAAACCTTCCCGCAAACATAATGGTAGGTTTCATTGTTTGAAACGAAGAACTAACTAAAATAAAATGTGCTTCTTCTATTCATTTCCACCCACATGCAGTCTAGTTCCTCCTATGAAAGAGGAACTCTATGAAGTGGATTGCTGCTTTTGCAAACTAATTTTCTATTTAAAATGCTACTGCCTCTCACTTTAGGCTTAGACAGTGTATTGCAGATTTCTCCGGTTCAGCACTCTTTGGTTACAGGCTTGGATAGTTTTCTCTCTGTTGCTCAGCTTTGACATCTTCCAGTAGAAATACAGAGTATTTCCTTAAATCAGGACTCAGCCATGTGCAGTTGGTAGATTTAAATGGCAGTATGGCACATCTTTCAGTCTGAACGTTTATGGTGGGGCAGACTGCTTCTATCCTATCCTTCACTAACATAAGATGTAGTTGGTAGAGCATGAGACCTTAATTTCAGGGTTGTGGGTTCAAATCCCACATTGGGCAAAATATTCCTCCATTGCAGGAGGTTGGCCTAGGTGACCCTCGTGGTCCCTTCCAGCTCTACAATTCTATGATTCTAACGTGCACAGCTTTAAAAGTGGTTTAGATATATCTGTGGAGCATAAGATTAGCCATTATGACGGCAGACTGCTTCCTGTATCAGAGGCAATATGTTCCTGAATACCAGTTGCTGAAAGAAGATGGGAGACAGGTGAAAAACCATCAGAGAGGTCACGTGACCTTCCTAGAGGGCTTTAAAAGCGCTTTCTGCACCAAGCTTTCCTGCTATGGAGACCTTTTTGAGCTCTCTACCTTGCTTACCAGCCTTTTGGAAGATTTGTGAGGGCTCTGGAAGAGCCTGCAAGGTTCCTGCGATTTCACCTGCTCAGCTTGGCAGCATCGGACAGGTAGAAATGGTCATGCAGGAGAGCGGTTTTTTTTGGGGGGGGGGTCCCTCTGACTTTGCGTGCAGATCCCTGTAACGTAAGCCCCTTGCAAGTTTCAGGCCTTCATGTCATGTATTGCCTTCATGTCCTTTGCTTGGACTTCCCAAAGGCATTTGGGAGGAAAGGATGCTGGATTAGATGGGCCTTTGGTCTGATCCAGCAGGCATCTTTTAATGTTCTCAAAGCCTCCAGTCAGTGATCTGCAACATTTTTGTTAGTGGGTTGTCACCACTCATCTGTTCAACTGCGGCTTTGGTTTTGCTCAATTAGTTCACCAAAGCAGCAGTCCACTTTGTATATCAACGGATTAATTGGGATGCACACTCTTTCCTGTTTTTCACCTTAATCAGTGTGTCCGATGCCTAATGCACTCTAAATGCCACAGGTTTGCAGTTGCTTCCATTAATATTACAAGATGTAAACAAAAATGACAATTTTTTTTAATTGCTTCTTTTTTTTCCTTCAAAACAATGCTGGCATTTGCTAATTAAAATGGCTTCTGTAAAATGGAAAAGAGCAAACTGAAATGTGTCCATTAGTGTGAATAATACATATAGTGTTTCGTGTATGAATTATTGTTCCTTTAAAATATTCTGCAGACAGTCGAAGAGATTGAAGGTGTGCTCGGGCGGGACCTGTATCCCAACCTGGCTGAAGAGAGGTCTCGCTGGGAGAAGGAACTCGCGGGCTTGAGGGAAGAGAACGAGAGCCTTACGGCAATGCTGTGCAGCAAGGAGGAGGAGCTAAACAGGACGAAGGCCACCATGAACGCCATCCGGGAGGAACGAGACAGATTGCGCAGAAGGGTGAGGCCAATAACCACTTATGTGCCACACTCCGCTATAGAAACGTTAAGAATATTTTATCAGAATATAAAAGGAGTTGGGAGCAGGCAGGATCCTCGTTTCCAGGCTCCATTTCTCAAGGCATTTACTGTTTTGCTTCCTCATCTGCCGTGTAGTTCTAATGGATTCTTGAATTTCTTCAGTTGCCCAGCCTCATCTGCTCAGCACATTATCATATACAGGTGTTCCCCAGTTTCCGTGTGACTGACTCATGCATGACCACAATTTTAGTTGTGGTTGTCGTTGGGTTTTTTGATAGTATTTTTGGACTGGAGCAACAGAAAGGGGTTTAGAGGCTTTTTAGAGAGTACTGCCCACTTAGGCTCTTTTCACCTATGCACATGGAAGCCCCAAACATAACCCCCACGGAAGGAGGGGTGCACCTGTATAGAGATTTGAATTGGAAAAACTTGATAGAAGGCTTGACCTTTCCTTAAACAACCGAGATACCAAATGATAACACTTTCCGAAAAATTTCAATATGATGTGCTGAAGCATGTGGTGTTGTTGTTGTTGTTGTTAATAATAATAAAATAATAATAATATATACCACCCTTCATCTGAAGATCACAGGGCTGTTTACAGTCTTAAAACACAAGAATATATAAAAAATTAAAAGATTGTCCAATAGCACCTTAGAGACCAACTAAGTTTGTTCTGGGTATAAGCTTTGGTGTGCATGCACACTTCTGAATCTGAAGAAGTGTGAATGCACACCAAAGCTATACCCAGAACAAATTTAGTTGGTCTCTAAAGTGCTACTGGACAATTTTTTAATCTTTAATTTATTTCGACTGCATCAGACCAACACGGCTACCTACATGAAACAAAAATATATAACACAGTAACAAACAAACAAAATAACACCCCCACCCACAGTTTAAAAGGCCATAGATTAGATAATTAGCCAAAGGTCTGGATGAAGAGAAGTGTTTTTGCCAGAAGAGCTTCCCTTTATTGTATCTAAGATGCAATACATAACACGGGAGCTTGTGCATAAACTTGCTAGTAGAAAGATACAGCAGATCTTCATCTGTTTCAACAATATACACAGGGCCACAGGTTCCCCATCCCTTTTCTAGAGTACAGTCATACCTTGGTTTTCAAATAGAATGTGTTCCAGAAGTCCATTCGACTTCTGAAACGTTCGGAAACCAAGGCGCGGCTTCCGATTGCCTTCCAATTGTGCAGGCGCACCAGAAACAATGGTGGAAGCCACATTGGATGTTAGACTTCCAAATAAACGTTAAAAAACCGGAACACTCGCTTCCGGGTTTCAATCGTTCAGGAACCGAAATGTACGAGTACCAAGGTGTTTGAAAACCAAGGTACGACTGTATATTCCAATGCGGAACTCTTCTCTTCCCACTCCCCTTGTGAACACAAGAAGTCTAAAGTGTGTTTTTTTATTATTGTACTAATTTGAGTTAGAAGAAAACCAGTCTTCTCTTACTTTTAATTTGAAGCAGTTGTCATGAATTGGTGACTGAATGGCTCATTTCTGGCTCAACTCCTTGTTGATTGTATGGATTATTGTTGCCCAAGGATCATCAAAAGACTAATTTCTAAAGGCACTTGTGGTTTTTTTCCTGGGCTGTGTTAGACTTTGTCATTCACTATTTTCACACTTGTAGTATTCATTTGCAGAAACCATCTCACTCAAAGCTTCGGTCCAGTACAGTCTAATGTGTGTGTGTTCAGTTACTGAAACATATTGCATGTGTAACCTGCTATGTTGTTTAGTTTGATAACCAGAGCTGCAATGTTTTAAAAGTGTTCTCAAAGCAGTTGTATGAATCTGTGTGGAAGTCTCATCTGCCAGGAATTCTAGCTCTGTGAGGGGTACAGTTCCCAGAATTCTTTGAGGAAAGCCATTCTTATAAGTATGCTTTAAATGTATGTGTGGGTGTGATCTTCATTCCTCCATGTACCCTCCCTTTGCCCCTCACCCTATAACTCTTAAAGCCCCACCCTTTCCCTGCTTGTTCCATTCCATGCTCATCTTCCTGCAGCCCAAAATGAATCTGAATGTTGCAGGTCCCTGTCTGGTC
Source organism: Podarcis erhardii (assembly GCF_964252035.2). Classification (NCBI taxonomy): domain Eukaryota; kingdom Metazoa; phylum Chordata; class Lepidosauria; order Squamata; family Lacertidae; genus Podarcis; species Podarcis erhardii. The sequence goes on from NC_138501.1 coordinate 19,729,625, forward strand.
TTGGTTCTGAGACCGTAACTTTTAGGCATCTATATGATGTCTCCAGGGAAGCTGCCTTAATCCATCTGTGTTTGAAGATTTGGCACATTTATGTATCCTTGCATGGAAAAAAAATCACAGATGTTTTGTAGGGTGTTTCCTTTTTTTTTTTTTCATTTCAAGGAAGAGCACTTGTTGGCAGTGGGAATGCATTTTATTATAGTGTTCACTTAAATATATTTACCACTTCTTGGCCAAAGCGTTTAAAGCAGCCCTCTCTTATTCTCCTTCAAAGCTGTGGACAATTTTTTTGCTGTGGATCGTAACACCTATTTGAAAGAGTTTTAATTCAGATCTGTGTCTTTGAGATTTTCTGTTTAGATCCAGCCAAAATGTGGTTTTCAAGGTAGTGAAGATGATATATTGTCTTAAACTGGCCTGTCCAGAAAGGAGATGCATGAACAAATCATCAGTTTCCATCTAGACTTGTGGCAGTCTAATGGCCTTTTGTGCCAGCTGGTGGGAGAGTTAAGGTTCATTACCCAGAGGAAGAGTACACAAGTGTTTTTCTGAGGTTCAGGTGTTTAATTCCTCTACTGTTTATTCCCACCTCCATTCCTTTCTTCCTTGGATGCTTATTAGAGCTTCTTTCTTCTACCCTGTTCTCCAACAGCTGATCTTAATTAGATAAATTAGCTTGGTTATATAGACCTGTCTTCTTACTGACACACAGTTGACACATGATTGACACGCTGCTGGGTATTCTAACCCCGGTGTTGCTGAAAATTAATCACCAGACCAGCAGATTGTCACGGTCAGAAAGCAGGACGTGAGAAATGTGGATGTAGAAGTTACATTTCTGGAAGGGTAGTTTTTGCAAAAACAGCAAAGTTTGCTGGTGCACCTTATATGCTAACAAATTTATTACGCTATAAGATTTCATGGACCACATTCCACTTAATCAGATACTAAGCTAGCCGAGAGGATACACAACTAAAAATGTTTTGAATTGTGACAAGGAAATAACATCAAATCCTGAGTTGTCTTTGCATCAAAGGGATCGGATGTAAGAATCTGCTTTTGTAACTATTTCTTTTTGTGACTATGTTTTCCAAATATCCATGTGTTTTTGATTCCACAGTCATGTTGCAGAAGTCATTGCAGGCCTAATAAGAAAGGATTACGATGTTGAAAGGAATGCAAGTTAGTTTATAGCTATGGATATCTTCAGAGAACTGTGGGTAACCTAAAGGAATAATATTTTTCTACAAAACTACTAAATGTGTGGGAGCGTTGAACTCCCCCCCCCCCTTTTTTTTTTTTTTTGCAGCTGGTCATTGTAGCTCAGGACGACTTTTCATCCCAAGTGAGCCACACACCGAATTAAATCTCCATATCGTAAATTAAAGTGTTTGCAATATATTCAATATAATTTAATATACACAGTTAATAGAGCTAATTAAATATATATAATTGCACAATTAACGTATTTTATATTTTTAATTATTAAACAAATTTAATACGCAAGCAGATGTATATGTCCAGACAGTTGTTAACATTAAACTAAATAAACAAGTTTATTTTATAAGCATTAACAAGTTTATGGTTTCAGATAATTTTTCTTGTCAGTTTCTTAATCTTAGTTTCTTTACTGACCTATACCTTCCTAATACCTTCTAACTGATTATCCCAGCTGTTTAACTGATTCCTCTTAACAGATTCTCTCACTCTCTCACATCAAACTAGCCCAACCCACAGACTTATCCTCCCTCTCCCTTCTCTAACTCCAGACAGACTTCTTAACAACTCTAACTCTAACTCCTCCCCTTGGGTTCCTATAGGTTGGTCATTTTACAATTAACCCTTTCCTTATGAACCCAGTATGATGCCACACACCTAGGAGGGCAAACGCCACAGTCGTTGTTTATAATCATTGATAAACTTTTCCCCATGGGTGTGTCTAACGCCCACAACTTATGGCAATGAATGGCTTAAAATAAAACATTGGCCCGACTGTGCTTTTGTTCTTTTTCCCACCCCACATCTGTTCACCTCTCTCTAAGAGTATGGTAGGATCTTCTTGGGCCTGCAAAAGAAACTGCTTTGTAACCAAAGAGGAGTATCTTCTTCCCTTCAGTGTTGAACATTAAAATATGAAGGGACAATTCCAGATCGGTAATCACAGAATTAATCATTACTTCTACCTTTACCCTTCTTTTGGGTTATTGGAAAATAGTGAAGTCCTGTGCTGTGAACTGTATGCTAATTTGGTGAACAGTGGGTTTATTTCCCCTGAGAGGAGTCTGTTTATTACAGATGTCCATGTCAGCCACACTATGTAATGGTGAGCACCAGGGAGTTTATCAGCATCTGTAATGCAGTCAATAGCTGCCACACAAATAAATGTTTTCTTTGACCTACTAAATATTTTATATATGCATCCGTGAACCAAGAGTCACTTTACATTATTTCCCCAGAGGGTGAGGAAAGGAGTCCTTGCAAAAAAAAAAAAAAATTAGTTTTTTGTTTGTTTGTTTTACACACACTAAATTGGGTAGATAAAAGTAGTTGGAGCCGAGCAAATCAATAGGGCTGTTGCTTTAGCCCAGTGTCTGTAATCAAACAAAGTGCTCTCAATGGGGTTTCAGAGCCTTGTTAGAGGTTTAATTAAATTAGATATTTAATGCATTCAGTTAACAGATTGTGCTGCTTTGCAGTGCAATAACTAAGAAATGACATGTGTATGGATTTTTATCCCTTGCAGGTCATTAGTAAATGAGGTAATTACTTACTTCTGTGGGGTGTCCATAATGTAGTGTTACCTCTGTGCAAAATAGCCATCGACAAAGAGAGTACCCTGAATACTGGAGTTGTTTGTGACCTGTAGAAACAGCTTCTACCAAAATATGCATCTTTGTTTTTGGGCAAACATGTGGACTGCTTATTTCCAGGAAAGCAATAACATGTACAATGCTGTATAGGGCAACTCTGTCTGTAGGGAGATCTAGTTTCTCTGTAAGCTCAATGCAAAATCTAGGAGCGCAAGTAAGCTGAATGGTAATATTGCCTGGCCAAAGACTAGAAATGTTCTCCTCTCCTTGCGCTTCAGTCTGCCATGTTGGGTGTGTGTTTGTTTGTTTAAATGCATGCCATCCAGTGACTGGTCCTCTTTCTCTACTTTGGAATGACCTTAGATAAATAATCTTGAAAATTCATGTAAACCAAAGAAGAGTCAGACTGAAAGCATGCAGACCAATATAATAGTTGATTATAACTCAGTTAAACACCAGTAGGAGGCAAAGTATTTGTTTTATCAAGGAAAATAAAATCTCTTAGTTCTTCGTGGGAAACCCCTAAAAATTATTTAAACAGAGCTGAATAAGTGAAATTATAGACTGACTCTTTTTCCTTTGAGCTTCTTGCCAGGAGGAAGAAAACACTTGCACTAGCTTAACAGCCTAAAGTGGTTCCATCTTAGTTGCAAGTTGGACTATTTTCCTTAACAAGAGTCACTTTGACAGTTAGATAGTAAGGTAAAGGTAAAAGGTAAAGGACCCCTGAACAGTTAAGTCCACAGAACACCATGACGAAAACCAGAGCGCACGGAAACACTTTACCTTCCCACCACAGCTTTACCTATTTGTCTACTTGCACTGGTGTGATTTCGAACTGTTAGGTTGGCAGGAGCTGGGACAGAGCAACAGGAGCTCACCTTGTCGCAGGGATTCGAACCACCGACCTTCTGATCAGCAAGCCCAAGAGCTCAGTGGTTTAGACCACAGCACCACCCACGTCCAGTTAGATATTATTGGTCTGTACACTGGGCGGTCATTGCAGATACAGATGTGACTTAAGTCTGCAAACAAAACAGATGGGCCAACAAAGAGATATCAAATTAATAGTAACAATAATACTGGAGATTGTGTGCACGTTTCCCCCAAATATTACATTGTGAACAGTCTAACATTTGACTGCAGTTTTTATTTATTTGTTTATTGTCTGCCCTTCACCCTAAGGTTTACCATTGGGAGTAGGACTATACAATTATTAACATGGCCTAAGGGGATTATATAATATATGCAGTGCTTTTTTTCTGGGGGGACACAGGGGGACGCATACCCCTAAACATTTTGTGTATCTAAGTTTGGTCTCATTGAGGGGCAGTATTTCAATATGAGTAGGAAAATGAGAATACCCCAAAACATTTTTTAAGGAAAAAAGCACTGAATATATGTAAGGTAAAGGTAAAGGACCCCTGGACGGTTAAGTCCAGTCAAAGGCGACTATGGGGTGCGGCGCTCATCTCGCTTTCAGGCCGAGGAAGCCGATGTTTGTCCACAGACAGCTTTCCGGGTCATGTGGCCAGAGCGCATGGAAACGCCATTTACCTTCCCATCGCAGTGGTACCTATTTATCTACTTGCACTGGTGTGCTTTCGAACTGCTAGGTTGGCAGAAGCGGTTATATGTATAATATAATATTATATGTATAATATAGCCACAGAATAGATAAATAAGACTAAATAGCTAATGTGTCTCACCTATAAAAGACCTCTGAATGCTTTTTAAATAATACGTTAGCTCCTAAAAGTTAGCTCTGACATGACAAATCTCCTTAGGAAGCCTAATATATAGTATTAGGTCAGGAATGGCTCTGTGCTCTGGGCTCCCATGAATCTTGCAGCAAAAGTCAGGATGAGGCTAAGCATATTTTTCTTACCAATCTTTACAGTGGTGCCTCGCAAGACGAAAATAATCCGTTCCGCGAGTCTCTTCGTCTAGCGGTTTCTTCGTCTTGCGAAGCAAGCCCATTGACGGCTTAGCGGATTAGCGCTATTAGCGGTTTAGCGGCTTAGCGGATAAGCGGCTTAGCGGCTTAGAAAAAGGGGGGGGGGACCCGCAGAAACTCGCAAGACATTTTCGTCTTACGAAGCAAGCCCATAGGAAATTCGTTTTGCGAAGCACCTCCAAAACGGAAAACTCTTTCGTCTAGCGAGTTTTCCGTCTTGCAGGGCATTCGTCTTGCGGGGCACCACTGTACTATCACCGTACAGACATGCTGCTTAAGGGAACAATGTTCAACTGGCCGTTCCTCTGTTCTCATCATGCATGAAAACTTGTGTCGCTGGTTTGTTTTTTTTAACCAATCTAGATGTTTTCTAGGCTCTTTGAAAATGTTTCATTTTCACCTTTATTGTAAAGCTGAGTGTAAAAGGCATTACAACACAGACTTGCTCAGAATTCAAGCCTAACCACCTTCTGGAAGTTTTAAGACCTGGTTATTTGGGTTGCTTTTGGGGGGGCTCTGAGTTAAGCTGCAAAGAATGGTTGGGAGAGAATTTTTGCTAGTGAATTCATGTTCTTAGTTGGATTTTATTTGCTTTGTGTGTGTAACTTAGTTACCTCTAGAAATGCATATAAGCAATTGGCAAAGGAATTCTATTTCTAAGTGGCATTCTAATTGTAAATCATAGAGGCAAAGCACATCAAATATCAAATGTACAACAAAATAAACCAGCCTTAGTTTTTAAACTGGCCTTTTAAACTTTTTTAGACTTATAGTACATTGGTGGTTATATGGTTTGCTATGAGAAGGCTGAAGTGCGCAATATCTGCAAGCCACTCATAATTCCTAAGAGGCTGTGTTGAAATCTAGCCTCTCTGAGGAGGGATTAAAAACATGTGTCTATATACAGAGTCATACTGAATTCTAAAGTAAAATTGACCAGAAATGTAGCGAGGGGAATGTGCAAAGTAAACAATAGTAGGTAACTTTTTCCGCCTTATGAACATTGTCACGGCTCGTTTTGGAACTACAGGTCCTCCTCATGCTGAGCATAACTGAGGCATTATAAATTGAGAACGAGACAGGCTCAAGTGACTCTGGCCTAGTATAATTGTGATAGAACACGAGAGCTATATTCTTCCAGGCAACTCATCCATGAAGCATGTATCCCATGTGAATAAATCAATCCTGGGAAGTGTATTGACTTTGAATTAGAGAGCGCTACTTTCATTTCTTAAGATACACCGAAGGTATCGCAGCCGTTCAATAATACTATAATAATAATACGGGTCAAGAAACCTTAAAATTAGTGTTCAGATCCCGACTGTCACTTTATTAAAAAGTGGAGTGAGAACTAGCAGTAACTACATTTCTCTTTAATTAAGATACAACCCAAGAGGCTTAGATTTCTCGGCTAATTTTTGCATGGTAATTATAGCCATTGCTAGCTTATTGCTGAAATTGCTGATTAAAAATTACTTTAGTAAGCGTAGCTAACAATTTCATTAGAAATCAACTTTAAGAGTTCTAGTCAAGTTTGTGTCTTCTACGTATTTACTTAGAAACTGTAGAATACCTGATGTTTAGCATATAGTTTTTCAGCTGCATACCTAAACACTGAAAATCATATGAATTTAAGAGTCATATTTTACATTATATTTAGATACAATTTACCATGTTATACTTTTGGATCACCTTGGTGGGATGTGGGGGTCACAACATTTAAGTGATGGACACTCCTTCATTGGAGATTTTTAAGCAGAGGTTGGATGACCATTTGTCATGGACACTTTAGTTGAGATTCCTGCGTTGCAAGGGATTGCCGTTCTCTGCCCAGGGAGATGGTTTGTGTCTGTAATTAAATAGCATATTTTTTTAAAAAAAGACAGCAAACCATAAATGCATCCTGCCATAGTCTTAGATGGAAGGACCTATTTCAGCTCTATGCTCGCCGAGGCAATGCTAAGTATAGTACAACACAAACCCTACTAGTGACCCAGATGACAGCGCCTTTTTATGCCACTGCGATTTGCTTGGTTGGGCTTTGGTGAATCTCATTGGAGAAAGAATTCCATGGTGGCAACCATAGGCAGCAGTGTGGAGTGTTTCTCTGTGTTTAACCTGATGAACAGTTAAGAATGACCTGGAAGTGTTCTCAGGCCTGAGCACTTGCTTGGCAAACCTCATGTTGTCACCAGGAGGAGCGCACAGGTTTGACAGTTGGGCGGGGTGTGTGTGTGTGTGTGTGCACATGGGTGTCCTGATAGTATGAACCAGTGGTTCCCTACATAGCCTGTATGCACAACTGCTGCAAATTGTGCAATCATGGCAGCCCCATGAGAGGGTTCCATGTGGAAGTCCCAGTTCATTTAATCAGTTCCTTCATGTGATACCTACGAAGAATCATGTAGGTGTTACCAATACTCCAAAATGGGCCTAAGCCATCTCCAAGGTTGCTGTGAATAAGACATACCCTCCTTAGAGGTGCGCACGTGGCAGGTTGCTAATGCCAGAACTACCATATTTTTTGCTCTATAAGACGCACATTTTCCCTTCCAAAAATTACGGGGAAATGTGTGTGCGTCTTATGGAGCAAATGCAGGCTCCTTGGCTTCAGCTATAGCAATGTGAAGCCCCTGAAGCGCAGTGGGAGCGCTCCCGCCGCGCTCCGGAGGCTTCATGTTGCTTTCGCTGAAGCCTGGAGAGCAAGACTCGCCTGGCTTCAGTGAAAGGAACCCAAAGCCTCCGGAGCGCAGTGGGAACTCCTGCCGCGCTCCGGAGGCTTCGGGTTGCCTTCACTGAAGCCTCTAGAGTGCGGAGAAATGGAAGGGGCTCCGTTTCTCCTGCCGCTTCACTGAAGGGGCACTGTGCAGAGAGGGGGAGATTTTTTTTTCTCTTGTTCTCCCCCTCTAAAACAAGGTGCGTCCTATGGTCAGGTGAGTCCTATAGAGCGAAAAATACGGTGAGTAAGAATCCTGTGTTTGTGGCTGTCTAGTCTTAAGATCTCCCATTTTTCTTTATTCTGTTCTTTTGCAAGCCCATAAACGGGGTAATCTCTTTACCATGTCCTCCTTTTGTCCGCAAACATTTTTCTCCTCAAATTCTTCTTTAGATTTGATGGATTATTAGATCTGCAAAACACTCCCTCCATTCATTCCCCAGCTACCTTTTCTTGGCATGGAAAATGCAAACTGCCTTAAAAAAAGAAGTTCTTAGCAGCAACATAAATTTATGCGGAGAGAAATCATTTCTCTTTTCTCCAGCCCTGCAGCCAGACTTATGCTCTGCTTTCCTCCTCTTGCTTCCTCCCTGTAGGCTTTTTAACCCTCCCTTGCAGTGGCATTCCTCTTTGAATTGTGCCATGCTCCCTACTCTGCCCTCCTTTAACCTACACGGCTCCTCAACCTTCCTTCGCAGTAGGTTTCTTTTTTCCCCCAGCCTTGAAGTTCTGAACTGAAGAAACCGCTTGCAAATGGTTTTAACAAATGGTGCGCTAAACCAGTGGGTTCCCCACCTACAAGTGGACCCCCTCAAATCTCCTGTCTGCATAGTTCAGAGCTGTACTGTTGGCCTTGTTTCCCACCACCACTTGTTCTTGCTATGTTCCACTCTTTTATTTAATGTATCAGAATGTGTACTCACTTTTCTGAGCCAGCAAGCTACTTCCTGAACCACCACCGACTTGCCTTATGTATATGATCTGCTGTCATTTCATTTCTTCCATTTCATCTCTCTTGGATTTTGGCTTAGATTTGCGTGTGAACAAGGTCACAGTCAGGCTCCTGCTGAGACAGATAGAAAGTTTGCCGCTGGCTTGGCCTCACAGAGGTGACACAGCCTCCAGAGCCTCAGGGGAGGTGTTCTTTGTGCTCCTCAGGGAGATCTGCTTTGCCTTCTTCAGCTCCTTACTCTCTACCCTGGCCTGCAATACCTCTCTCTTGCCTCCCTAATCACTTCCACTTTCTCACCAACACATTGGGCCAGCTGCAGTGACATTTGCTGCTTTAGATCCATGAGTTCCCTCTCTTTCTCCTTCCTCTCCCAGCCCCAGTGAGGAACAACAGTGAGAGCCAGTGTGGTGTAGTGGTTAAGAGTGGTAGGCCCGTAATCTGGGGAACCGGGTTCACGTCTCCACTCCTCCACATGTAGCTGCTGGGTGACCTTGGGCCAGTCACACTTCTTTGAAGTCTCTCAGCCCCACTCACCTCACAGAGTGTTTGTTGTAGGGGAGGAAGGGACAAGAGATTGTTAGCCGCTTTGAGTCTCCTTCGGGTAGTGATAAAGCAGGATATCAAATCCAAACTCTTCTTCTTCTTCAAACAACAGTACTCCCAGGAGGTAAAGGTAAGGGACGCAGGTGGTGCTGTTGTCTAAACCACTGAGCATCTTGGGCTTGCCGATCAGAAGTTGGCGGTTCAAATCCCCGCAATGGGATGAGCTCCCGTTGCTCTGTCCCAGCTCCTGCCAACCTAGCAGTTTGAAAGCACGCAAGTGCAAGTAGATAAATAGGTACCACTCCGGCAGGAAGGTAAACGGCTTTTCCGTGCACTCTGGTTTCCGTCACGGTATTCCATTGTGCCAGAAGCAGTTAAGTCATGCTGGCCACATGACCTGGAAAGCTGTCTGTGGACAAACGCTGGCTCCCTCGGCCTGAAAGCGAGATGAGTGCCACAACCCCATAGTCACCTTTGGCTGGACTTAACCGTCCAGGGGTCCTTTACCTTACTCCCTGCACTATGGGTGGAATTCAGCATCATGCTGTGTATGAAAGATGTTCTATCTGTGCAAGCATTGCAGCCAAGGGTGCCAATTGGAATAAAATATTGGGGGTGCCCAGGTAACCTCCGCCCTGCATAACTGGTCACAAAACATGGTACATGCACACCATTTGAATAGCAATCCCCAATGACTTCGGAGGTGCCTGCCCCCTTCAAATAATGTATTGGAGCAGCGCGAAGACCTTGGCCCCCTAAAAGCTGGCTCCTATGGTTGCACGTTTCCAGGTGGAGTGATCCTCCTCTCCTCGCCCCTATATTCTGGGAGGTATCACAACCCCTGCAGAGCCCTTTTTGGGGGCACAGGAAGGGGGTGGGGGGAAACCCTGTTTTGCAAGTGGAAGTCCTTGTGCAGGGGCTTCCAATGGCGGGGTTCGTTAAGCGAATTCCGCCCTATACTGTAGTTTTATTATTTGCTTAGATTACAATTTTTAAACTTTCTTGAAAAAGGATTTTCCACCCTAAGTGTGGTTTGAATATTACTCATATATTTTTCTTTCCGTTATAAATGTTGTTTTATGGTGTATAATTATGGCTAGCAGTCACTGCTTGATAAGTTGTTAGTGGCTTTTAACTTAGCATTGAAATTTTAACAAGCTTCCCTCCCCCACTCTGGCCACCCCAAATATATCCAGATTACCATATGTGTGTGTGCATGTACAAATGAAGATCAGAATATTGAGGATTTCAGTTAAAATGATAGGCCATCAATACAGAAATCAAAACTAATGGACCATACTAAGACCAGCAGCCTGTTTAAAATAACAGAAAGGAGAAAAACTCAACCAAACCAGAAGCTCAGCAAAACCATGTTTTTGACAACATAAAGGTAAAGGGACCCCTGACCATTAGGTCCAGTCGTGACTGACTCTGGGGTTGCGGCGCTCATCTCGCTTATTGGCCGAGGGAGCCGGCGTACAGCTTCCGGGTCATGTGGCCAGCATGACAAAGCCGCTTCTGGCGAACCAGAGCAGCGCACGGAAACGCCGTTTACCTTCCCGCCGGAGTGGTACCTATTTATCTACTTGCACTTTGACGTGCTTTCAAACTGCTAGTTTGGTAGGAGCAGGGACCGAGCAACGGGAGCTCACCCCATCACGGGGATTCGAACCGCCAACCTTCTGATCGGCAAGCCCTATCTGTGGTTTAACCCACAGCACCCCCCGCGTCCCTTTTGACAACATACCAAAACACAAATCAAAAGGGGGCCAATCAAGACTCCTGGATGCCACCCCTGAAAATACCCAGGCTAGCACACTAACCATTCAGTACTCCAGTGGTAACAGAGCGTGAAGCAATACTTCTGATGCTTCCAGTGGAGCATCAGAGTCATAAGACAGAAGGTAGTCCTTCCGAAATCCTGGTCTCAAACCACATACCAAAGCTTGCTTTGCGAAGGACCAGAACTCTCTGGCCGAGCACAAGTTTTGCAAGTTGACAGGGCTGGCTTCCACTTTCCAGCCGTGAAATCTCCAGGTCAGACTGGGGGAAAACACCTTTCTGAAAGAGCCCCTAATAGTAGCAAAGAAGAGGGCTGCAACATCTTTAACAGTTGTGCAGAGGAGGGAATTTCAGCTGGTGTGATGTGAACAAGTTGCACATGACACTAAGCATGCGTGCATTTTTATCCATGTGCTTAGCACCAACTACAGTGGTACCTCAGGTTACAAACACCTCGGGTTACAAACTCTGCTAACCCAGAAGTAGTACCTCGGGTTACAAACTTTGCCCCAGGATGAGGACGGAAATTGCGTGCCGGCGGCAGTTGGAAGCCCCATTAGCGAAAGCACGCATCAGGTTAAGAACGGTTTTGGGTTAAGAACGGACCTCCAGAACGAATTAAGTTCATAACCTGAAGTACCACTGTAATGGTTTTTCAAGAAAAAAAGCAGCTGCATGAAGGTCTGGTCTAGATTGAAACTGTGGGGAGCAGGTTTCCTTCACATGACATTTTCCTACCGCAAATCATGTTATTTCCCTTGAAGGTGTTGCTATACTGCAAACAGCAGCTCTGGGTGGGAATTGAAACCAGGAGGAATAATTTTGGGTTAAGCCCCCTTTGTACCCATCATTCTCCCAGTCTGGGTCAGAGTCTATGAAGCTGGAAGAAGGGAAGGAAGGAATAGTGCTAAGCATCCTTTTTAAATATGGGTACTTAGTGTAACACATAGCTCAAATATTAGTATCATCTTTTCGGAGTAGAGCTAAGTATCCTGTCCTTCATGAGCTGCCAAGTTATGTATATATGTAACAACTCATTTTTACTTAAGTTCCTCTGGGTTTAGGGACTATAGCTCACTGCACTTCTTTATTCTGTCCACTGCTATAATCGGAAGGGATATTTATGTGTTTCAATAAACAGTTTGACTTTCAAGGAAATTTCCCCTTCAGACTGCATGTTTATTTCCTTTCTTCTTCTTTTATTTTCTATGTTAGTGATGCAGGAAAAATGAGCTCTTGATTTCCCTTGTGGCCCAAGTTGCTGTGCTGAAGAAGGCCATTTGTTTCTTTAAGTATTTGTCCGGGGCAAAGCTTATAATCTTGCATCAAAAAATGTCATTTGCAAGCTTTCCCCCCCCCTCCTTTTCTAGTCCTAAAGCCATTTTGCGGTCAGGCCTGCTTTATTTTAATACCTTTTTATTTTTTTTAATTGTATATAATAAGAGCAATGCAGTTGTTCAGCAACTTTGGGGGTATTGAGTTACTGATTTGTTGGGTACCCTATTCTAATTTGCTGTGTTTGTAGCATTTATCTGCTCTGCAGTGCTGCATTTCAACTATAGCTTCTGAAGTATAAATAAATTATTTACACTTCAATCACTTTGGGTTTTTAATGCAATGAGGTCATCCTAGGATGTTTCTCTACAAATAATTATTTCAAATTGCTTTATTATATGCAGACCATTAGCTCAGTATCCTGTAACACAGATTCATAGAGCCAGTTCAAATTATCTTTCCCGACTTCTTAAACCATAAATTCAGGGACCAGCATCATGCTTGCTTCCCTTTCACCTTACTCCTCCTCACTTCATGCACCATCTTCAGTGCTCAATTCCTGGCATGTGTTAAGCCACAATTCCCTGTTCTATCTGAACCAGGAAACTGGTTTAATCGTGGTGAATAAACCAGGATTATAAGGCAGGAGCTTATTATGAGAGGTGGGGAGGAACATTCAATCCTGACATTTGCCTCCAGATGGATAAATCATGGTTTATGAAGCTGGGGAAAATAGTCTGAATCAGCTCACAGATGGAAATTTGGGGTGCCAATTTATCCTAGTAGCTGAGAAGAACCTTCCAATTTACTTCTCGGCGTTTGCGCTAAATTGGTTAGATTTATTATTGTTTTGAGCTTTGTTGTGTAGGCATTTCTGGGAATGGGTTGCCTGCCTATGTATGTATGTACTTCGATATGATGAAATCAAGCACAGTATGTTTGCTTTTTTAATAACTTACTTGCATCTTAGATTTTGTTAACTCTTTTGTGAATGAATAGCCAACAGTGACTGGCACAGTGGGGTGGCACCACGCTGCGGCTCCCTCCCCATCCTTGCCTCTGCTCTACCCTAGTGCAGCACTACCTACTGCCAGGAGGATAGTAGCATGGCACCTCATCAGTAGCTCCTGAAATCAGTTTCTCTTCTCCTTCCCACCAGCCCTGCATGCTGACATTGGCTCCTCCAGTCAGACTTTTCTTGACTCAGAATTATTCCTCCCCCCCAGTTGACCAGTGTAGTGAGGATCCATTCGCTTGTCACATTCTGGGGAGAAGTCTCTAATCTGTATGATGCCCTGATTTTCTTCGCAGGCACCTCCTTCTCTCGCGCACGACAAGAGAAGAGGATGAGCGAACTGGGCTGTACTGTGTTTTTTTAAGCTCATTATCGTCCCAATCATTTGATCTGGTCTGGAAGTAAATTACTGTTTTGGGGTCAGATGATCATGGATGTAACACATTCAAATGTGGAACTGCGTGGTTCATTTATAATGTCTTCCTGCATTGGAGCAGAACTTTGTGTGCATGTGAGCATCTTACGGGTTTGAGGGATCTCTGTAGCGTGCATTGGAGTTTGCAAGCACCGAGATTGATTTAGTAGCTAGTTTGACACACATGGAACCATTTTGGAAATGGGAAACAGAGCGAACTCTAAGCTAGAAGTGCACATTATGTGAGAACTGAAACTTCTTAACTGCCACCTGTTAATCCCAGTGAGGCTGATAGTGCTAGAGAGCCAGTGTGGTGTAATGGTTAAGAGCGGTGGACTCGTAATCTGGTGAGCTGGGTTCGCTTCCCCACTCCTCCACATTCAGCTGCTGGGTGACCTTGGGCTCAGCCTCACTCACCTCACAGAGTGTTTGTTGTGGGGGAGGAAGGGAAAGGAGATTATTAGCCGCTTTGAGACTCCTTAAGGGGAGTGAAAGGCGCGATATCAAGTCCAAACTCCTCCTCTTCGTCTTCTTCCTTGCATTTAGCATTCATTTTGCTAAATTGAATGCATAAATCAATTTCTGAGAACTCTGGCCGTAATTCCAGAGGCACACCTATGGATTCTACGTGGTTCATTAGTCTCCCCTCCCCACCATGTCTTACTGCCAGGTCGTTTTTGCAATGATGCAGTGTGGATGGGAGGAATATCCTGAAATGGTTTGTGGTCTGGAAGAAATCTTCAGCTGAAATAAATTCATATAAAATAATTCATACATCCGCAGCTTTTATGTATATCTAAATAAGGCTAATTCTTTTGGCACATACCTGTATATTTGCTTATACATAATATGTGCCTAAGTCCATGTCATTTTACTCATCTGAAGTCTGGGGACATAACAGTTGTGGGATCCAGTACAATTATTCCTCCCCTTTCACCACTGCAACTTTCATCAAGAGTTAACTATTCATCTTGCTCAGTAGCATATAAGAAGTGAACAAGACAACAATGGATCCACCGCTTTCCCCCCCATATGCGTTGTTTGTGTTTCTTCCAGTGGTGTTCATTGAATCTGACCTCAAACTAAAGGTATTCATGTGGCCAGAAAGACAGATTTCTCTCAGTAAATATGTCCATGCTTCATAAAACTTGATAGTACTAGAAACTGCCTTGTCGCAGCCGAAGAACCAATGTGTCAGGTGGTGGTGTGGTTGCTTGAGAGCAAACAGGCAAGACTCCCACCGGTCTTTTCCAGACTTTATTATCTGTACAAACTATCTTACAGTGCAGAGCGTCTCAAGTCCATGTCTGCTCAGTCGCTAGCAGAATCTGGGAGTGGGCGGTCCTTATACCTTCCCCAGCATAACAGTCATGTGACCCCCATCCTTCTCCTCCTCTCTCTGTGCGCAAACCTCCCTACTGCACAACGTGGGCACTGGCAAAGGGGGACTTGCCTCCCCTCCCCTTTGCTCAGGCTTGGTGTTGAGGCTCTCCTTAGCATCTTCTGATCCTTGCGCCCCTTCCCCACTGGAGGCCGGGCTTCCTTCCTCGCCAGAGGAAGAACTGCTTCGCAAGATCTTTGGAGGCTCCCTTTAACACAACTGCTCTTCGACCTCTCGCCTCTGAGCTGATGGCAATTCCCTGACACAATGGAAAAGGTTTTGCTTTCGAACTTTTTCAAGCTTTTCTTCCTTTAACAAATAAATCAATAACCCCAGGCTAAAGCAGAGTTTGCCTGCTGCAGCCAGGACTGCTCAACAGACCAAGTGCAAAGGAAAACAAATGACTTTGTCTTAATATTGTGTGTTCTTCCAGGTTCGAGAACTGCAGACCCGTTTACAAAGTGTCCAGGCAACTGGCCCATCAAGTCCCGGACGCCTTACTCCTGCCAACCGTCCCATTAACCCTAGCACTGGAGAACTGAGCACCAGCAGCAGCAGTAATGACATCCCCATTGCCAAGGTGAGTCCTTGTACATTGTCACAGTGCCTCTCATTATCTGGGAGACGCAGCCTTTGCTGTGCGCAGCTGCTGTGCAGGCGTGCAATTAACTGGGAAGCATGAGCCAGAGCGCTAGGGGAATTTACAAGGATCCTAAGTGAGTCTGAAAACTCGAGCTGCAGGGAGAGATAAGTGCTAAGGATTTTAAGCCTCTGTTAGTCACAACACACATGCCAGTTTACATTAATCAACTTAACATACAATTTCTGGATGTGTGAAGAAGGGGGAGGGATTTGCATAGCTGTGCAAAAGCTACATACGACACCTAATATTTGCGGTGGGGTTTTTTCCCCCCGTTTCTAGATAGCTGAACGAGTAAAGCTCTCAAAGACAAGATCGGAATCTTCAACATCTGACCGTCCTGTCCTGGGATCTGAAATCAGCAGCATAGGGGTGAGTGTTAATGATCACATAGGATTTATGCTCATGTCGTGAACTGCCTTGCGATCTTTGGATGAAGGGTGGTATAAAAATTGAAATAATATATATTTAAAATAATATTCTTTTAAGGGAAACAAAAATGGTCCCTGTACTCACCATGAAGTTGTTACAATAAGTGCCACACTTTTAATATCTGGGGGGGGGGGCGGTTTGCTGGTACTGAGTATCCCCACAAAAAAACATAAATGCTACAAACATATAATCCTTCCATAAGGATTTGTATATATTGTACATAGCCTTACATTAGATGGTGATATATAAATAATCTTATAAAGAAAATCTGATCAAGAAGTGCCCATTAGCATTAGACCAAAGGCCTGTCTACTTCAGCATAATGCACTCACAATGACCAACCCTCGTGTAGGACATGATTGCAACGGTGTGCTGTCTACTTGTGCTCATAAGCAACTAGTATGCTGGAGGTAATACATCGTGATTGTGACTATAGGCACTGAGAGCCTTATCGTCATGAATTTGTCTATACCCCTTTGAAAACCATCCAAGTTGGTGGCTACATCTCTTGTGTTGGCAAATCCCATAGTTTTAGGTGCTGTATGAAGTCTGTCCTGAAATGTCCAACATTCGGCCTTATTGAATGACCCTGGGTTCTAGTATGATAAGAGAGGAAGAAAACTACTCTTATAGGGGTGTTTGGATGCACCTTTTTAAGCTCTAATATCCTTTTAAGGTGTCGCGACCAGAATTGTATACAGTAGTCCAAGCTCATTTGCACCATCAGCTTGTATAGCGGCCTTATTATATCAGAAGTTTTATTTCTGACCCTTTTCCTAATGATCTCCAATACGGAATGTTTGTTTTTCACAGCTTCTGCATACTGGCTTGACATTTTCATTCACCTGTGTGCCTTATCCCCAAGCTCTTTCCTCATCAGTCAGTCCCAGTTCAGAACCTCTTCTCTCCCTCCCTCCCTCCCTCCCTCCCTCCCTCTCTCTCTCTCTCTTGCCCCAATCTGCTTTGCTTTACCCTTGCTTACACTGAATTCCATTTGCTTTTTAAATGCCCAGTTTACTGAGATACCTTTGGAACTCCTAGCAGTCAATTTTGTTTTAAACATCCTGAGCAAATGGGTGCCATCAGCAAACTTGGAAACCTCACCCCGCCCCCAACAGCAGGTCATTTGTGAACAAGTTAGAAAGTCCAGTTCTCAGTACTGGTCCTTGGGGAACCCCACTTCTTGCACCCCTCAATTGTGTAAACTTTCGGTTTATTCGTGTACAGTCATACCCTGGAAGTTGAACAGAATCTGTTCCGGAAGTCCGATGGACTTCCAAAATGTTCAAAAACCAAAGCATGGCTTCTGATTGGCTGCAGGAAGCTCCAATAAGTAATTTTATGAAGAAAATCTGAGCAAGAAGTGCCCATTTGACTTCCAAAAATCGTTCAAAAACCAGAGCACTCACTTGCGGCTTTTGATTGTTTGGGAGCCGAAATGTACGAATTCCAAGGCGTTCGGCAGCCAAGGTAAAACTATATTCTGCTTCCTGTTCTTTAACAGTGATTTTAAATTATGTAGATTAAGAAAGCCTATCTATATTCACATGATACAATTCTGTTTTCGAGAGGAAAGAGATCAGAACTTATTTTCATGTTGCAGCATAAGGGTATCTTGTTATTGTACCATGTGCATGGAATATGCAAAGCCATGCATTTGGTTTCTGTGGCAGAAGTCCATAACCAGCTTTTACAGCTGGAGATTATATTATTAAGGAGACTCAGCATGAATTTGTGGGGAGGGAGCTGTATTTTTGCAGTTCTAATACAACCCAACAGCAACCCTATGGATAAAGATAAAATCCCACTCACATAAATAATTCTACCCACATCAGAAGGATATCATGCAATAACTGAAAATTAAGATGATTTACAACCTAAGCTTGATGCCAGAGAATAATTCTGATCTCTTGCAGAGTACTTCAGTGTAAAACATTCATAACTGCATTATTGTTCCAACTGTCTATTATTTGTTTGTGAAGCAGCAAAATCTCTAGTCCTCATCTTTATGGGTTTTGTTTGATGCTTGGACAACATTATTATAAGGAAGTGCACTAGAAAGAGGATCACACTAGAAAGAAGATTGTATCCAGCAAAGCTTTACTTGGTATCCGAAGACTAATTATTTTATAATTTACCTGGTTGTTGATTCTGTTTTAATGTCAGGATTATTTTTCATTTTGTTGTGCTTTGTAAGCCACCTCAGGTTTGATTTTATTACAGAAAAGCAAAACATAAGCATTCACATATAGAGGAAATTGGAACCCTCTTGACTTACTATTACTAGTATGATTCCTGTTAGTAGTTTGGTTTTTCAGTTTTATCAAGCTGATGACCATTAGCAGCTAAGAAAGTTCACAGCCACACCTTTTTTTCATTCTGCTTTCTCTGTAATTATTATCTCAGAGTCACAGACAGGAAAGCAATCTATTTTTTCTGCTGCAACTCCCTTATTGTTGTTGTTGTTTAGTCGTGTCTGACTCTTTGTGACCCCATGGACCAGAGCACGCCAGGCACTTCTGTCTTCTGCTGCCTCCCGCAGTTTGGTCAGACTCATGCTGGTAGCTTCGAGAACACTGTCCAACCATCTCGTCCTCTGTCATCCCCTTCTCCTTGTGCCCTCCATCTTTCCCAACATCAGGGTCTTTTCCAGGGAGTCTTCTCTTCTCATGAGGTGGCCAAAGTATTGGAGTCTCAGCTTCAGGATAGCTACGAACTACACTGATGCAAAAACTCAAAAAGGTTCCTTGAAAGTAGCAATTCATGAATGGTGGTTCATAATTTCACACGATTCTGCAAAGCAACTTCAGAAGGTTATACAGTGGTACCTTGGGTTACAGACCTTTCAGGTTACAGATGCTTCAGGTTACAGACTCTGCTAACCCAGAAATAGTACCTTGGGTTAAGAACTTTGCTTCAGGATGAGAACAGAAATCGTTTGGCGACAGCAGCAGCAGGAGGCCCCAATAGCTAAAGTGGTACCCCAGGTTAAGAACAGTTTCAGGTTAAGAACGGATCTCCAGAACGAATTAAGTTCTTAACCCGAGGTACCACTGTAGATGTGGCGGAAAATAACAGCAGTTAACTGACACCTGTGCAGATGTGGACCACATAATGGCAGAGGAAGAATCCGAAGGCAAAGTAAACAGTTCACTGTGATCTGACACAAATGAGGACAGCAATATATTCGGACAGTCCCCTCCCCAAATCTCCTGTTTATTTCAGGAGAGATTGGTTAGGGAAGAACTTCTAAGAGCTTTTAGGTTCTTCAATCTGAACTTTTGTGACACAATTTAAATGAGCAATTTAATACTTACTCTCTTGCAAATGAGCAGATGTCCCATTTCTTTTTAAGTACCTGGTGGATATAATGGGTGATAACCATTCCTGGTCATGCTTAGTTGACCCATGAAAATCAAGTAGAGTCAAGTTACTCAAGTGGACTCAAGTTCTTTACATCTATAAATCTCAATGGATCTACTCTGGAACTGACTTAGTTGAATAGCTCAGTGTGCACCCTTTCTGAGGCCTCCTGATGCATGTTGAACAGTCTATACAATATCTGCTGTTCTAGAATAGGAATGTAATGTAAAACACTTCGTGATTTTCCTAATGAAGAGCAGTCTATTGCTGAAATTTATTAATTAACTAATGAGAATCAGGTGACCCCCTTATACCTTTTCCTGTTCTCTTGTGATTAGCTCTTTCCCTTGTCGCCCTTGTCTTGTTCGTTACAGAATTTGCATCCCGATCCCAAGGAGTGATTCTCAGGCCTAAGAGTGAAGCCTTAATGTCTGTGGCAGAGCCACACTTCCACTTCCATTGCTTGTTAGCTCCTTTGCTGTGACTTTTAAAGAAATAAATCCCACAAATATTTCAATTACTAGAAAAAGTCAGTCCCACATGGATATTAAAGAAGGCTCGAAGTCTCCCTTTTCTGGACTGCTTCATTTGCTACAGTACCCAGCATCTGTATTGCTTTGTGGATATTTTAATGTGACAAGAGATTCCCATTTGATGGCTCTGGGATGCTGTAAGGGACTTTGCTTTAGCCACATGCCAATTGAGGAGTGATGCAGGCATGGTTGGGCTGCGTACACTAGTACACAACTGGCATATTACAGTATTTAGTAAACCAAGGTTTATGGCTTAGTGTCATTTATTTATTAAATTTCTATGCCGCCCTTCATCCAGTGTGTTTGTTTTTTCCTGTTTATTTTAAGTCCCTGCTGCCTCCCAACCTCAAGATGATGATGTTACTACTATTACAACTACTTTTTACAGGTGATAAATCTGTGAAATACAACATGCATGGAGTTCACTAACTGTTTTCCATAAATACCCCATTTCATTGCAGGTTTCTAGTAGTGTAGCAGAACACTTAGCCCACTCTCTTCAAGACTGTTCCAACATCCAAGAAATTTTCCAGACCCTCTACTCGCATGGATCTGCTATCTCTGAAAGCAAAATCCGAGAATTTGAAGTGGAAACTGAGCGGTTAAACAGGTAAAGTTTACATATATATACAGAGTTCTGTTTTGCTTTGAGTGGATTTCCCCTTTAATTTTATTTCAGAAATTGGGAAATTCAGCTGGGTCATGGAGTCTTGCCTGCATAGGAAAACTAGTGACCAATGTGAATAAAGTATCAAATAAGATTAGCTTACCAGGGCAACTATACATCAACACTTTGGAACCTGCCTTTCAGAGCACGACTCTTTTCAGTAGCCAGTTCCTGTGTATTACATATTCATAGAAAATATTTTGCATATGTATGTAGGCATCGCGCTGCCTTGCAGGGGGAAATTCAGCATCTGAAAATCATATAATGGTAATTACTTTCAGTTGATTAACTTGATTTGTTACCCCCATCATTTTGATTTGTGTGAATTATGCTTATGCCATCTGCATATAAATGTGGAAAAATATGGTGATGAAAAGGAGGGCTTAATCTGAATTAATAGCTTTCTTTCAACAAGATAATTTAGTTATCAGCATTAGGCCATAAAGTGATTTGTTAGGATTTGCATATTATTCTGCAGGTCTTAGCAACAGCTGGTGTTGCCTCCAGAGGAACCCAAAATACAGTTTTCAAGTTGATTTGTATAGATCAGTGTGATAATTTTAGTGGAGATGAGTAGGTGCTGTTGGCATCTTTGTACTTGTTGACAGTCAAAGCAGTGTATTGTACCTAAATACTCAGAAGTAATACCCAAACTCTTATCATTTCCACATCCACCTCCTTTGAAACAGCACAGGCAAAGGAGATAGACTTTGCGTGCAAACCCCACCTTTGGCAGGAAGCCATGCCTCCCTCACACCTGTTTCAAAGCGAAGCAGCTATGGTGGTGTTGTTTTCTGCTTTTGTACAGTTCCCTCTGAGACTGACAGGGTGTCATCGACTCTCATTGCTCCGAGGGAGATTTGCTCTACTCTATTCAAAATGTACAGCAGCAGTAAACCCTGTGTGCTCACTTCTCCCAGCTGCTGGCAGCTGGATGTCTGAGCTTTCCCAAAGGGAAGAAAAAACATTGCTAGCATACCAGACAGAGGCAGCCCTCCGACTCCTCATAAAGGGATCCATAGGGATGTGAGTTCTGAAAGGGGACCCATGATCTAATCAAGATCTTGAACGTGGGTGTAGCCAGGGGGCAGGGGAGCAGTGCCCCCCCCCAAATCAAGTAAATGAATAAAAATACTTAACTAAAAGTAGAAAATATCAGAATATTTGAAATTGAAATGCTCGCTGAGGTCACTTGGAAGACATTGCAGTGCATTTGCAACCCAACTGAGAGATAGGCATGGCTTCTGCGAACTGAGCAATCGCATTGTAGGTAGCTTCTGGAAGCTTCTCACAGTTTCCGGCATTTCCCCCTGTGAGCGTGCACCTGTAGGGCCTGTTTAGGAACTACTGGAAGTTTCCCATAGGCTACTTATACTGCATAACTGCCCTCAGGCCTCAGTCAATGATATAGTTCAGTTTATTCAAGTTCACAGTTTGGATTGGTGTGAAGGTCGTGTTGTGAACCAGTGTTTTATATATAGTGGAGTTTCCTGGCTATCGTCGGTGTGCCAACTCCAACCTATTCAGCCTACCTAAGATACACAAATGACTGAAGATTTTGACAGGTTTTTTTGAGCACTTGGGGTCAAAAGTTGTTGAGACATTTCATTCCAAATCTGCTTGTCAGAGCCAGACAGAAGATGGTGACAGGTGGGTGTCCTCCTTAAAGGTAAAGGACCCCTGACAGTTAAGTCCAGTCGCAAACGACTGTGGGGTTGCAGCGCTCATCTCGCTTTACTGGCTAAGGGAGCCGACATTTGTCCGCAGACATTTTTCCCAGGTCATGACTAAGCCGCTTCTGGCGAAATCAGAGCAGTGAATGGAAACGCTGTTTACCTTCCCGTCAGAGCGGTACCTATTTATCTGCTTGCACTTGACGTGTTTTTGAACTGCTAGGTGGGCAGGAGCTGGGACCGAACAACGGGAGCTCACCCCATCGCGGGGATTTGAACCACTGACCTTCTGATTGGCAAGCCCTAGGCTCAGTGGTTTACACCACAGCGCTATAAATTCTGGCATCGCCCAATGATCCTGATTGAATCAAATGAATCCACTTTCGAATCAGTCTTCCATGAATTCCACTCCCATCCCTAAGTGTAAGGCAAAATATGTTCATAGGCCAAATGGGGAGGCCTGGTGGGCTTTAATGAGGCTCGTGGGCCAGAGGTTCCCCACCAGTGATATAGTGAATTGTATCACTGATGTAGGGAGTTGCACAGATAACTGCTTCCATGACCTCAATAGGGCTTTTGACTTATCCTCTTATAGCAGCAGCCTCCTTGGCTCTTGAAAAGCTGCATCATATAAACTTTTCCAATACAGTGCTGAAAACTCAGAACAGATTTAAAAGCAGTACAATGCAGTACAGGCAGTACAGGCAGCTACTCACAAAGCTGTAAGGACACAAGAGTTGTTGAGCTGCTTTTTTCACAAAATCTCAAAAGAGAGGTTTTTGACATTTTGCCAATTTCTGCCTGGACGTATGGCAACCCTAGTTTTTGTTTTTTCATGTGATGCTCTACCTGGGCCAGTCAGCTGCAGAACTCCTTTAAAGCAAAATAAACCGCAAGGTTGAGAACAGAAGGGCGAGGTGGGCATTGGTAAGAAAAAAAGTACAGCAATGAAATGTGTCTATATAAGCAGCTCCATATGATTTCTTAAAAATATAATAATAATAAAGCCACCCACATTTTCATTGGGCTTTATTGGTGAAAGGGTTTTCTCCGTAAGACTTGTTCATGCAGTTTGCATTATTTATTCCTTCCCTGCCTTTTCCAGTAATGGATGAAAATGATTAAGGCCAGATTACTTTTCACATTTTGAGATGGAGCCATTTGGAGAATGTTCAAGGCAGGTAGGGCTGAGTAGGTGCTCTGTGAAAGTTTATAGATGGTTTTCTTCTCCGCAGCCGCATTGAGCATTTAAAATCTCAGAATGATTTATTGACAATAACTCTGGAAGAGTGCAAGAGTAATGCGGAGAGGATGAGCATGCTGGTTGGAAAATATGAGTCCAACGCCACCGCCCTGAAGCTCGCCTTACAATACAGGTACGTGCACAGAGAATGCAAGAGACAAAATAAACGAGGTAGTACATTTTCATGTAATGCTTGTTTCCTGGAAGAGACTTGAAGGTATGTAAGTACACATAATGTACTGTTCCGCCCCTGCCTTAATTCTACTCACTTCCTTACCTTGCACCATTACTTGTTAGGACTCTACTCAGTGTGAGTTGGCAGGGATAGCGTGTAGGAAGATAGTGTCCATTTCATGCTCTCTGGGGACTGCCTCAGAGAAAATGAAGAGTTGCCAATTTGACTTTGATACTAGGTAAAGGGTAAAGGACTCCTGGGCCGTTCAGGCTGAGGGAGCCGGTGTTTGTCCCCAGACAGCTTTCTGGATCATGCAGCCAGCATGACTAAACCGCTTCTGGCATAACGGGACACAGTGACGGAAGCCAGAGCACACAGAAATGCTGTTTACCTTTCTGCCACAGTGGTACCCATTTATCTACTCGTGCTGGTATGCTTTTGAACTGCTAGGTTGGCAGGAGCTAGGACAGAGCAACGGGAGTTCACCCTGTTGCGCGGACTTGAACTGCCCAACCTTCTGACCTGTGAGCCCAAGAGACTCAGTGGTTTAGATAGAATGTGCAAGTATTTAGTAATTATTCAGTTCACATCTGTACGTTAACTGCCTTACAGGTTATTCTCATTCATGGCACTTAGCAAGGTGCCTAAATGTTGGCTTAAGAGTAGTTTAGTAAATGATCATAGAACTAACATAAGTCACATGCTTATAAGGAAAGCAAAGTAAAACATTGCCAATGCTGAAAGTTGCCTTGGGAAAGTTAAAATGATGACCTGTTAGGCCCAGAGGCTGAAGCAAAACACAGTGAACAAACCATTTCATCTAAATACCTTTTGGCTCTTTTTAGTGCAAGTTTATCCCAGCCATTGTCCTGTCTTTTACTGTGGCATTCCCTGATGTTCCAAAGGGCAACGGGGCCAAACTCCACTATGTCATAGGAAAACAAAAGCCTTCTTGACTCATTCTGCATTCTACACTTCAGTGCAGTATTGAAAGCTGAAATTCCCCAGTCTAAATGTATTATGTTGTTGTTCAGTCATGTCACCCTTTCTTTCTCACATTAGCAACTCAGACTGTTAATAATTTATTTTTTATTTAATAAATTTAATCAATTTATATACTGTGTTTCATCCAAAGATCACAGGGCCCTTTACAGCATCGTAAGGTAGGGGTTGGCTAGGATCACCAAGCCTAAGCTGCAAGAAAGTTCTGGTTTCCCAGCTAACAGACAGAGAGGAAATGACATCATTTCAGACATCACTTCCCTGCAGTCACCTATATTGCCTTTTTCCTGTCTCGTAAATTACAAATAGTGAATCGTTTTTGTTGTTTCCAGTGAACAGTGCATTGAAGCCTATGAGCTGCTGTTGGCATTGGCAGAAAGTGAACAGTCCCTCATTCTTGGGCAATTCAGAGCTGCAGGAGTTGGGTCTGTTGGTAAGAACTCAATAAGTTACTTTCTCCATAATCCATTGTACTTCACCCTCAAAGGGTAGGTTGCAACACCCAATCATCTTGTGACAGTTCAGGCAACCCCCTCCCACCTCTGCCCCCCAATTAATCAAGTATGTTTTCTTTCAATCACATTTTTAACCCAAACTAAACTGCAATCAAATGAGAATAGCCATAGTGTCTAGTATAGGAAATTGAGGAAAGTTAGTGATTGAAGTTCTTGGTTCCAAACCTACCAAAAGAGAACATCAAAGGCTGAATGAAGGAGGCCACATACTTTGTATAGTCAATTCCTGAATAAGTGCTATTTAATTTGTATCACATGTTTCCAACCCAATATTGTAAATGCATCATTCAAGTGAACTGCATAATTTTTAGTGGCTTTAATGAACGATGGCTGGACACATGTATGAGAGAAGAAGTTGGTTTTTAACAGTTCCAGGACTCACAGCCAAGATATAATAGTTTCTCCTGTTTTATCAGTTGTTCTGCTTATTATTTATTTGATATGTTTGAGGCACTTTGGGACCCATTTTGTGGAAAGGTAGCATACAAGTAAGAAGATGATGATGAAGATACCTCAAAAGAGCTCACCTTAGACCTGCCATTATTCTTTTGCTGTGAATTTTCACCCTGTCTCTACCTCAACATTTTGGGTCAGGTTTTAGTGCCACGAACCACAACCAATACTTTAGGGACAGCATGGTCTAATAGTGAGTGAGCCACTTTCTACACACTTTCCTAGTTCATTTATGAAAATTACATCCAGATTGCAATTATTTGTTCTTGTAGAGAAGTTGAGAAAAATGTGTGATTTCACACATTTTCAACTCACCCAAATGGCAATTCGAGGTTTATAATACAGAGTTGTAGGGCATGGGGGAAACCTTTGGGCCCAGAAAAAAATTGTTTCCCAAGCTCTGCTGTGACATGGAAACTGCTTGTTTTAAAATCTAATTTATATCACCAGCTTCTCAAGAGCCACTTAAATATAATGTGAAAACTCCTAAAGACAAAATGACCAGCTGGCTTCAGTCTTACAAGATGGATGAGTTTCAGCAAACTAGAGTCAATGATCCACAGATGTGGTGGCGTTTTGTTTTGAGTCCTGTGGATTGGGCATGGTTGTTGTTTTTTTCTTTATGAGGCAACACATTTATCTGTGGAATTTTAATGCTGTGTTTCTATTATTAGAGTCCAAAATTAAGCGCAGATAGAAATTTCAATGCAAATTTTAAAGAGCTATTTAAAAATAATTTAAATGATAAAAGACACAAGCAGCAATAAAATGTCAGTCATCAGCCGAAATAAAAACTAACATGAGTTTTATAAGTAATTCACTGGAAGGACAAGACTGAACAAGAAGCTTTTCACAATCATCTAAAATTAAAGAGATGTCATCCAGGCAAAGTCATAGCAAGTACAAGTGGGGATATAGTTCCTGTTTTCAGCTGCCTGTAATTGTGTGAGCTTGTAGAGATGAGTTTGCAGGAGGCAGTGTGTCTTTATGCCTCTTGCATTAGCAGTATGCATATGTGGATCACATGGAAATGCATAATGGCTATTTGTTTTCCCTGTATCCTGGTAACATAGGAGAGATGTAATTCACATTTATAAAGGCGATGAAATATGTTAATACGTATATTTCTCACGCTTTGAAATAGAGACTGTCATTATTTCATAAGGCCTGCTTAGGTACTTCATTACAACAACAAAAAGTGTTTATTTTAATTTTAAAATGCACCAGCAACGACTCCATTGAACGTTGCACACACAAACAAAACAAATGCAGAGAATAAAACACAAACAAAAATGATTAAACACAGTGGTTCCCAGCTGAGGTGCAAAAAGGGGTGGTGATTTTCAGTCGCCGGAACAATTGTATGGGTGGATAAGTTTGGAAGAACCAACTGGCGTTGCTTTGCTACAAGTGATACACGGGGAGGAGGATATAACAAAAGAGAGCATCTGCTAAGAGATCTCATCTATGGCAGTGGTGATCCTTAGGCACGTAAATGCAGTTCTCTGTAGATGTCCAAAACTCAAACCTCATCTGCTTCATTTCCCTCAGCTTTGAGAGTTGCCAAGCAGCCTCAGAGTCTGCTTTCTGAAGAGGAGAGTCAGAAACCATGCTCTGCATTTGGATCATGGCCTGTGGGTCCACTATAATCCTGGTGTATTTTATCAGACATTTAACTTCCTAGTTGGAAGCACAAGATGTCAGCTTAAGAGCCCATCTACTCATATTAATGCTTATTACCTGTCTCCAGTACTGTATAGCTCTGATCATTTGCTTGGCAAACAGGGGACCAAACAGGTGATGAAAACATCACTCAGATGCTTAAAAGAGCTCATGACTGCAGGAAGACAGCTGAGAACGCAGCCAAAGCCCTGCTGATGAAATTGGACGGTAGCTGCGGTGGAGCGTTTGCAGTCACTGGCTGCAGCGTGCAGCCCTGGGAGAGCCTGTCATCCAATAGCCACACCAGGTAAGCATAGCTCATTGGGTCTGTTAATCCCCAGGCCTTAGCATTCAGAATGAAGTAGATTATGTTGTTTTTCATTTATCTTATCTATCTATCCATCCTCAAATCAGCATGCTGGGTTATACTGGTGTTCGTTACAAATCACTTCAGTGCCTCGGTGACTGAACTCTCTCAAGATTTTCAACAGGCGCTGTGCAAAAAAGAAGTTTGTGTAGATTGGTTGCGTGTGAGTGATTCTGATCTATTTCATAAAGAGCAAACTCATACCATTTGTTTTACTTCAGTGATTTCTCTGCCCTTTGTCTCTCAATTCCCTCTTCTCATTGAAACCTAAAGCAGGTACCTGTATTCTGTGAAGGCCGCAAAGGTTTCCAGTCTAGTGACTTCGTAGGTTTTTGCCTCAAACTTTTGAAGTGGCCACAAGTTGTGTTCTCGTTTCATAAATATATTCATTTCATATTAGAAGAAAAGAGTGTTTTTTTTAAAAAAAAGTGTTTTTCTATCAGCATTTATTGTTTTAAAAAGCAAAACTCAACAAATTCCATGACTGCAACTGCAGAAAACATCAGTTCAGAATGTGAACCACTTGGAGTTTAGACTAGAATAAGAAATTCCAAATACTGAATTTGCCTTTAGAGCCACTTATTCAATCCTTCTTCATTTTCAATCAAAATATGCTTGTCAGTGTTGAATTTTGTCTCTAAAAGTGAGTGGCAGAACTCTCATTGTGTGATTTAATGATGTATACTTGCTTGGGCTTATACAAGTATTTTTTATTGCATTGTGGCCTTCAGTATTTAAAAAGTCCAAAAAAGCCAATGTCCATAAATGATAGAAAGTTAATGACGATTTTATTTGTGTATTTCATTTGTATTCAGCCTTTCTTTGGTGGGTCTCAGTATGTTTCTCCATCCAGGCACTGACGAGACTCATATCTGCTTTTGCTGCACCGCTGCTGTAGGGCCAAAGGAAGACTACCCTTTGACCAAAAATACTCACAACCAGGCGAAACAATTTAAGCCATTTGAATCTGTCTGCCGAACTGTATGCAGATAAAATAACTCAAAATGGCGGTTGAAACTCCTCTTGTAAACTTTGAGGGCGGTGGTGGTGGTGGTGGGGAGGCTTTCTCCTTGGCAAGGACTTTTCATGTCAAAGTGAATAATTTCCCCTGCAGTTTGAAGCTCTTCAAAATGGGAGTTTGTAATGGGAGTGTTGACCCAGACTTAACTTCAGCATCAGGAATGAGTCGCTGAATGTCACATTGCAGAACACATTACTGGGAACAAATGCACAGGCAGCCACTGGTGACAAGGGGTTAAAAGACTGTAAAAGGGAGCAACTGCAACAAAATGGGGCTGGGGGGGGGAGGAGAAGAAGCAGTACAGAGGCCGTTGTTAGTGAAGTGAATAAAAATAATAGCTAGCATTTCAATTTGTTGGGCTGGCAGCATCCCAGCAAGGCTGCCAATTTATTTGTGAAAACAGAAGAAGAAAATCTGTGGCATATTAAGAAATCATAATTGTTCTAATGGAGAAAGCCTAGCCATGAAGCTAGAAGGGACAATTGTTATCATCAAAATATCTGCTGCATTAAGAAGATCCCTTAATTATTTGAACCAGTCAGTTGGGCAATCAATGGGGTCAAAAGTAGGACAGAAATCTGAACCTTTCCTCAGCTAATATAAAATGTAGAATTTGTACCACCTAGCCAGAGTTCTATGATATATTAAACCTGCTGTATTTATGTATTGTGAATAATAGATGGAAAGCACTTGCGTGATAGCCAATAAATCCTTTATACCGCAGTGTATCACACAGTTCAGTTTTTACAGTTCTTACATGAGTGTTGTAAGAGCATGTCAGATGGAACATAGTTGAGGTCAATACAAAGGCATTTTCCACTACAAGACATCTCATTTAGTTGGAGAGTACAACAATGTATTATTATTATTATTAGTAGTAGTAGTACATTATTATTATTATTATTATTATTATTATTATTATTAATATTATTAATATTATTATCATCATCATCGCTTTATATTCCTTCCTTCTAAAGGAGCTGAGGGCACAAACAAATGAATAACAATATCATGAAAAACAATCACATTTTCTCAGGCAGTGATTCCAAGATTGCCAGGAATAAATAGCATATTTCAGCCATCAAATGCCTGGTTAAACAGGAAAACTCACAAAAACTATGAATAGAGAAGTCTGTTTGTTGCATTTATAATCTGCCCTTCACCACATGGTCTTAGGGTACATAAAAGGATATAATATAACAATCTGAAATACACAGCATAAAACATGTAAGCAGTAAATAAAATCACCGTTACCCTTCACATTACTTCATCCTTCCTCCAAAGGCTTGGGTAGAAAGGTGTGTCTTAGCCCTCCGAAGAAAAGCATGAAAGGTGCACCTCAGAGGGGAAGGCCATTCCATAGCCTGGAGGTCACTAAAGAAAAGGCCCCCTTTTGGGGGTCAAGAGCGAGGCGCAGGTCACACGACTCACCTGCGAGCATGTCCCGGGAGACGTGCGTCCCAGTTTTGCATCAGAAAAAGTTTAAAGGTATGGCCTCACCTGCTGAGGGATGCATATGTCAACATAAGCCTCTTGAAGTGGCAGCCAGTGCAGATCTTGTAGGACTGATGTAATGTGAACCTAGGCAGTGATGCCCGGTAGCTGCTGGTTTCCACCCAGTTGCCGTTTCCAAACCATCTTCAAAGGCACATAGAGTATAGTACAGTAGTCCTGTCTGGAAATTACCAGGACATGGGTTACTGTGGCCAGTCTTTCTGTCTGGAAGGGACCATAGCTGGAAATAGACACTCCTAACCACCAAGGCCAAATCTGGCCTTGAGTACCTGTGCTGGATTCAAGAGCTGTTCCTCTTGGGGAGTGCAACCCTCTCCTGAAGGGAGTGTCCCTGCTTCACGGACCCAAAAGCCCAGAACCTTCATATTGTCAGGATTCAGCTCTAGTCCGGCTCTTTACTACTTCCAGGCAACGGTACGGTACCTGAGCTGCCTCTCCCGATTCAAAAGGAACAAAATGTTAGAGCTGGGTGTCATCAGAAGACTGGTGGCACCTCATTCCAAATCCCCTGAGGACATTTCCCAATGACTTCATATGTCAACAACACATGGAACAAGACTGAACATGGTGGACACCAAAATTGATTTTCATAAGGTTGAGCAATAAGTTTCCCAATACTACTCTCTAGAAATGACACCCTGGAGATAGGACTGGATTTCCTGTGACTCTCACGCCCAACCCAGAACTGCACCGATACTGTGGTCAACGGTATTGATCTCTACTGAGAGGTCAATGAGAATCAACTCCTCCTGTTCCACTTCTGACAAAGGTCATCACAGCTCCAGTGCCACACCCAGGCCTGAAGTCAGACTGAAATGTGCCAAAATAATTCCCTCAAGTATACTTGTAGTTGAACCACCACTTCCCTTTTGTGTGCCTTTCTCCAAAAGAAGATATTAGTGACTGGGGACTACTTTTTCAAAACTTCTGAGGCCAGGGAGGTCCTCTGAAGTGTGTTTGAGGGACAGTGCACCACTGTACCACTAAGGTCAGATGATACTTTTCTCCACACACCCTGCAATTAGGTCTTCGCAATTGTGTCTGTGTGAAGATTTAACTTGTGTTGTGTTGCCTAGTGAGCCCATAGAAAGTTTTTCAGAAGCTTTGGTATGTATTTCTTTTTTCCCCTGCCCCCATCTCTCGCTCTCTGATGGTGAGCCCAAATTAATTCATATTTTCCTCAAGCCCATATGTTTTATTTAGGGCAAGCAAGACAGCACGGCCATGATTTTACTGCAGAGGGAGGCCTGGTTTTCAGAGTTCTCTGCCCGCCAACTTGAGAGCTGTTGCAGTAGTATGAGGATGAAAATAAAGGTTGCGGCAGCTTGTGGAACAGGAAGTACTGGGACTTCAGCAATCTGTTGCACAGCCGTAAGAACCATGCTGGCTTCCTTTGCCTTCTTTTTTCAGAAGCCATTTTTGTACTAGCAAAACTACCACACTGCTAAACAAATCTGTATCAGCAGTGTTGAATTCCTCCCGGAATTTAAGGGAAACACAACAAGTAAAATTGTTTGCTTGCTGCTGCTTTGCCTATTACCTGTTATCCCTAGGAGAGGGAAGAGACCAGTTGGAATCAGCAAGAAGCTGCAATTTAAAAGCCTGTGTAATGCGACACTTTGTGGAAAGGAGTAGCTCAGGGAAACCGTTGTATGCCAGCCAATTCTGTGTGTTGCTCCTGAACAGCAGTCTGCTTGGAAGCCTCGACAAGATCGTGCCGGCTGGGGCTGATGGGAGTTGTAGTCACAAGGATCAGGAGGGCACCGGGTTGGGGAAAGCTCCTCTACAATGTCAACAGGCCGTTTCATCTAACTTACTTCTCAGAAGTGAAAGATAGTTTTGAGCTTTAAGCCATCCCTTTTCATGAACCTTGCCTTCATCCTTTGCCTCAAGAGCAAGCCATGTTCAGCATGGCTATAGAAACCATGGTGTGTGTGTGTGTGTGTGTGTGTGTGTGTGTATCTCTGTGTGTGTGTGTGTGTCTCTGTGTTTCCCTTCCTTTGTCAAGAAAGATGGAAAAATATTGCAACCCAGTGCAGAAAGTGATTTATTCCCCTGCTGATAACTGAGATCATCCAGCATTCCAGACAGGCACAGCTAATGGATGACTTAACCCTCACCCAGCAGCTGATTACAGTTCCTCAGGAGACAGCAGGCAGCTTTGTCTCTGTGTGAGACTGTAAGAAAAGCAGGCTTGTTTCTATCCTGTTTTAGTGTTGTTGTGATTATGCCGAGGAGTGGAATGTTAAGGAATGGGTAGTAGCATTGCAATTAACCTCTGCAAACCTTTTTTTTTCTTTGGAAGACTGGAGTGGTGGAAATATTTTAATGAGGTCTGCTCCTAGACTTGTTTAGAAACTACACAATGTGTATCTTAACATTTATTTTTTTTAAAAGCTGCTAATGTACAAACTGGGGTCAGATTGCCTCGTTTCTCTCT
This sequence comes from Podarcis erhardii, assembly GCF_964252035.2. Classification (NCBI taxonomy): domain Eukaryota; kingdom Metazoa; phylum Chordata; class Lepidosauria; order Squamata; family Lacertidae; genus Podarcis; species Podarcis erhardii. The sequence goes on from NC_138501.1 coordinate 19,762,172, forward strand.
CCTCTTTTTTTCCTTCCTAATTTGAAATGCTGCCCTACAGAAAGGAATGTTGCATTAAAAAATAATAATATATTTTTCCATTGGCTTGTAAAATGGCCATGCTCGCTAGGGCTGATGGGAGTTGTAGTCCAAAACATCCAGAGGCCAGCAGGTTGGGTAATACGGGGCTTAGAAGCTGCCAAGGTTGTGGTGGGCCTAAAGAGCACAAGGGTTGGTTTCTAAGCCTGTGATCAAACCATATCTTGCAAGCCCTGTCCCTAATCCAAGATGTGTAGGAAGTGAGGCTTGGTAGAATGGGAACACAGTCTATGTTCAGAGGCATTTCTGTCGTCAAAGTCACTTGTTTCACTATATGCCACAGTATCAGAAACTGGCTTTAGGAGCAAGCACTGGTGACCCATGGCTCAGGTTGAACCCTGATGAGGAGTGCCAGGGGCCTCTCTCCACAGTTGATACAATCCTGAGATAGTAGAGTTGGCTGTGGCAATTCAGGATACAGGTGAGATAGGCCCTTTTGCAGGGGCACCAGATTGGCGGTTTGTTTGTTTTTTAAAAATCCCTTCAGACAGAAAACTAGCACATCTGGTAGAGACTTCTACCCTAGCAAGCTTCCAGAGCAGCTAGTTTTCAGAGGTGTGTTGTGACAGCAGTACACATGTAGACAAGGCAACACTAAAAGTGTGATTCCTCATCTTTAGTTTGAAATTGAACCATTTTCATACATTTTATGCTGCACGTGTAGACCATGCCTGGGTTTAAAACTTAGGAGTATAAGGCAGAAGACAATTGGTCCCCTCCCTTTTGCAATAAGGATATATGTGACATAAGGAACTTAGTTATAACAGGTCCCACTAGCCCAGCAATGTCACCCTTGATCGGCAACATCCCTCTGGGGCCTTGGGCAGAAAGACATCTTTCACAGCACCCCATTAGGTCAACAGGTCTTTAAACATTTTTTTAAAAAACCTAATAAACAAAGCAACTTTACTTTTCTACATGTTCGCCTCTGTGCTTAAGAAATAATGTGCACGTATTTGCATTTTGTTCTTTCCTTTTCACACCAAACGAGATACTGAGCACTATTGGGACTTACTGTTTCCTAAATACTTCCTCCCCTCTCCCAAGCACTACTAGTTCGACAGCAAGTAGCTGCGATACAGAGTTCACAAAGGAGGACGAGCAAAGGCTGAAGGACTACATTCAGCAGCTGAAGAACGACAGGGCGGCTGTCAAACTGACCATGTTGGAGTTGGAGAGCATCCATATTGATCCCCTCAGCTATGATGTCAAGCCTCGTGGAGACAGCCAAAGGCTGGATCTAGAAAATGCTGTACTCATGCAGGAACTCATGGCAATGAAGGTATTTCATTTAGGGACTTATGAATGGAGCTGTTTCGGGGTTTCCGGTTTTTTAAATGTAGCTGCAGCATCTCTCGTTACCTGAAAAGCATTAAATCCTAGCATACAACACCCCCTAAAAACCTGGCCAAGGAGACCCAGTGCCTTAGAAGCAAGAGGCCTGAGGACACAAAGTATGGAATTCATTGCCCTTTATAGCCATATATTAAGGAGCCGGCATTATCTGCTACTCTCTGAATGTTGCACCCTGGTTGCGCAGAACTATGTGAAACTGCAGTCTACCATGATCTTCTGCGCTTCCCCACCAGGAGGAAATGGCAGAGCTGAAGGCACAGCTGTACCTGCTAGAAAAAGAGAAGAAGGCTCTGGAGCTGAAGCTGAGCAGCCGGGAAGCTCAAGAACAGGCATACCTGGTCCACATCGAGCACCTGAAATCGGAAGTGGAAGAACAAAAGGAGCAGAGGATGAGGTCCCTAAGCTCAGCTAGTAGCAGCAGCAAAGACAAGTCCAGTAAGGTGAGGTGCTGTCATGGGTCTTCAGGTGAGAACTAATTAGAACCTCGATGTCCTTAGGCAGTATTCCTGTGAATACCAGGGATCACTCACAAGTCAGGAGAGAAGGAGGGGAGACAGGTGTGTCTATGGGGAGCATAATCAGGTGTAGGGGGTATCAGTCAAGGAGTGAGAGTGCTATATGAATGGAAGCAACGTGAAAAGATGTAAGATGTGCTTGGGAGCAAATGGGGAATATCCAGCAAGAAGGTGTTGCAAATTATTGGTAAACATATCTCTGGGTTTTTTACGACCTCCACTTGCTATGCTTTATTTTTCAGGAATGCACAGATGGCACCACGGCATCTTTAACGCTAGCCGAGTTGAAACCCTACAGTGAAAGTGAACTGACTACAGAACTGGCAAATGCACTTAGGCGGTAAGCAAAATTTTCATGATATCGTTCGTTTGGGGCTTTAAATCATTCAGATACCAAGCAATCGCACTTCCTTGCCCCTCTGCGGTTTTCTAAGAATACCTTTCCTCCTTTACTTTTCTTCAACGCTCATCAACATGGTCCCTTCAGGTTTCTTCAAGCCTCTAAAGATAGAGGGCTTAATTATTGCCGCTAATTCCCACATCACACATGAAAACCCTGAGGCACAAGAATAGCTGACTGAGTTAATGAAAGACCCCAAGGGAGACACATTGCAAATCTGGGAATAGCATTTCAATGTCATCTCTGTGACAATTAGACTTCCTGGTTCTGCATTAATAGTAGCACAAAAAATAACTGAAGATAAGGACTAGATCAACAGAGTAGTAACTGGACAAAGGTCCCCATCTCATCCAGGAAATGTGTTGGATTGCCCCAAACAGCCATCCCAGTTCAGGTACCACCCCTTCCAATTATTTTGTTCATTGGTTGAATAAGAATGAAAAAGCATCTACTCATCTGCTCTTCTGTGCTGATTGAGCTATTTCTTAAACCATGAATAATACTACCTTTTAGAAAATTCAAAAAGCAAACAGCTGAACGTTTTGTTCAGAAAACATTGGAAGCAGGAAGGCAGGCCCAGAGGCAATGCTACTACCATTTGCTGGCAGTGCATCTGATAAACAATATCAAATAAAAGATGAAGTTGTAGAACTAATTGACAAATTTAAAAGAAACAATTCGCTCCGGCTTGAAAGCATTCACGCCAGAGGTTTCAAATTGCTGGGCTATTAAGTAAATTCCATAATGTATCACTGGAATCACTGACCTGAACTATTATCTGACCTGACACCAGTTGGTTTTTTTTAATGGATCCAGAAAATTACAGACCCTGTAAGCCTAACTTCCTTCCCAGCTAAATTGGTGCAAAGTGTTAAGGGTTAGACTTGTTAAACACTGAGTGAAGAAAGGCATAATGCAAAAAGAGGGTTCAAAGCATGTTCTTCAGCCCTGATGCTAGACCATCTTAGTAAGCATGCAGTGTATCTATTGGCAAATGGAACTCTGGTACAAGCTCATCAGTTCTGTTGCTCCTGCATTTGCTAATGATGTACCCTCAAGCTGGTCAAAATTAACAAAAGGCCCCATGACTGGACTTCATCTGTTGCATGCTTAGGGCAACCTTTTACTGTCACAAGTATGGCATATGCAGCATAACCCAATGCATGTTTACTCAGAAATAAGCTCCACTGTCTTTCAGGTAAACGTCCATAGTAAACGTCCTAAATATATCAAATATCATCACAATTATAGGATCAGTACCCGTCTTATGTACTTTTTTATATATAAAAGAAAGTGATTTTTTCGTTAATGGAGATTTAGTCTAATCAGTGCAGTAGACAAAACAGCAAAAAAACCCAGCCCTTTGTAAATTGCCCAGTGCTTCTCTTTAAACCCATTTTCCTGGGGTTTCAGGAGTAGTGCAGAGCTGTTTGCAAAGGGCTTTCAAACAGCCCTGCACTTTGCTATGAAGTTCCAACAACTGGGCCTTCAAAGTGCAGCATCACCTGACATCACTCTCTGCCAGGGGCTGGGAAGATTTAAGATCTGACCCACTGGCCAGAAAACCCGCCCCTGGTCTACGGTGATATGTTACATGAGTCATTGAAAGCCTTGATTATCACTTTCTTCACTTGTCAGAGCAAGCAGGGTCCATCAGTTGCCCCGGCACTCTAGCCGATTATGTCATCGCTTCTGCTCTTTAAAAGAAAAGAAAAAGTTCAGGAGTTGCACTCCCTAGTGTTTCCCTAGCACTATAGACAGCACTTTTCTGCAGTATAGTAAAATAAGTGAATATCATTGTATGGTGGTTTCTTGTGGTAGAAATAAAGGCTTTCTTTGATAAATCTGTGTATTTCAAAACATGTGATGTAAGATTGCTTTCCTATATAATTGTCTATGTAGGAAAAACTACCGTACTGTTTGTTGGAGCCTTAAATGTCTATTCAGACACTCGTCCCTTTGAGGTTAGTGTAGCTTATTTCCAGGGAAGTGAGGACAGGACTGCAGCCATAAACTCTAGAATAAGCTCAGCACCGTTCCTTCTTGTAATGCTTACAGTGCGTTTTCCTTGCTACATGTAGACAGTGATCGTTTGCTTCGCAGACTCCCCCATTTTGCCTGTTGGGCTTCATCCTTAATAAATTCACCAACAGGTCACGAGCACTTACAGCAGTTACTCCCCAGGGAAAAGGAAATGAGAGAAATGTCCTGTAGGGAACAATCATGCACTGGCAAAGCAGAGGATGAGATGACCTAACAGAGGCTTTTTTGTGAGGGTGGGTTGACTCGGATTTCTAGGATTCTATGAAAAATGGATGAGAAGAAGGGAGAAATTCAAAAACTCTGCCAACCCTTTGAAACAGATAGGAGTAAATGGGAGTAATTGTCTACCCTCTCCATCTGCAACACAGGATTTTTTTGAGAGAGATAGAGACAGAAATTTTATTTTTTTAAAAAAATATGCATCATAAATGATTACTGAGAATACAAGGAGAATACAAAGGTATTCAGATTTACTTCCCCAGTTCAAATCTGGAGCAGATAATTATTGACCAAAAGCCAGTCCACTTAAGGGTGAATGATGTGAACAATTGCATGAAGTGCAATGATTTCAGCTGAACTCCCTGTGGAATAGTATCTTAGGTCACGAAAACCTCCATGCTGCTTGGCTAGCACAGACTCGTGACAACCTCAGCAGCAAGACCAGTAAGTCATGGAAATCCGCCTTCTATACTGGACATTCAACAGAGTTGGAAGCAGTACTGTTGCCAATAACTTAGAAATCCCTATGTTTAAAGGTTAAATTTTTACAGCTACTGCTTTTCATTGATGGCATTATAAAGGTAAAGGGACCCCTGACCATCATGGCCAACTCTGGGGTTGCGGCGCTCATCTCGCTTTATTGGCCGAGGGAGCCGGCGTGCAGCTTCCAGGTCACGTGGCCAACATGACTAAGCCGCTTCTGGTGAACCAGAGCAGCGCACAGAAACGCCGTTTACCTTCCTGCCGGAGCGGTACTTATTTATCTACTTGCACTGGTGTGCTTTCGAACTGCTAGGTTGGCAGGAGCAGGGACTGAGCAACGGGAGCTCACCCTGTCAAGGGGATTCGAACCGCCGACCTTCCATTATATCTGGCCCCAAAACTACACACGCATCTCTTATTCCTACTTACAACAGCCATGTGGAGTAGATTGTTATCTTCATTTTGCCAACTGCAAAAAAAAACTGATGATAGTGGCTCATTTAGGGTAAACCAGTGAGCTGTAAAAACAAAAAAATTCCTTCCAGTAGCACCTTAAAGACCAACTAAGTCAGTTCTTGGTATGAGCTTTCGTGTGCATGCACACTGAGCTGTAAATTAGCGGTGTGGCGCATCAGGCCTGGGTGTCAAAAATACAGGCTCAGATTCAGTAACCTTGCATAGCTCTCACACAAATCAGCTCTACCTTATCAGGCTAAAATTCCTCTGAGAAGTCTGGGGTACAAAAGTAGCCAATAATAAAAAGCAGCTGTCTGCTGCACCACAGTGGCTTGCTATAATAAATTATTTTCAGTTTAATAGTGGTTGTCTGGTCCTTTTCCTTCTCAGCAGAATGACCTTTATTGGGTGGGTGCTGTTTTGCTCTAGTGCCCTTAGTGATGCTGGCAAAAACTCCTCTGTTATAAGACACAGCCATTCTAATAATGGGCTGCAGAACAAAAATCTTTGTATGTGCCTCTTTTAAAAACATATGCGTTTTGCGGGGATTAGGACCTGTTCAGTCGCTTTTCAGGAAGACAATTGATTCTGATGAGCTTGGTCCTCTCTTGGATACCGGAAGTGCTTGAAGAAGCAAAACCAAAATGAAATAACAGTACTGTACTGCAAACATACAATAGCCAATTAAAAAGTGATAGCAAAAATTAGACTGCAGTAGTTACACACAGATGCCAACTCAGATTGTGTATTAAAGCAAACCCATTGCTCCTCCCAAAGCATTGTTCTCACAGCTTCTTGCCAGCATTTATTCCACACTTCGCTCTTTCCATGACCTAATTACCATGTACATTAAACAGTGGGGGCTCTGCTACAGTTCAGTGCCAAATCCTGAGACAGATTGTAGCAGAGGCTATAGAGCACTTCTGATAATGATGTGGCCATCTGCAGGGTACAGGGATTCCTGCCTTTTCATTAATCCCATCTTTCCTCAACCTTTCCTTAGTCAAAGGGGGTCCCTAGCCTATTGAGAGTTGAGATGCGTCATACCTTTCTTTGAAAATGCCCATATGCTAATAAAAGGCCACCGTATTTTTGCATAACTGCAAAATAGCACAGACTCTCTAAACCAGGACAATATTTCACATTTCAGCAAATGATTGAATTCACCCTTGTTATCTGGCGTTGAAAAATATATGTGTGTATTACTGAATTTGTAGGGAGGGGGGAGGAATGTTTGAGAAACACCTTCCAGAAAAGCGGGTATACTTCACAGAATTTTGCAGATTTCTTTCGGCTATCGTGAGAATACTTGTGCAATGGATGTCTGGGGCTGGGGAGAGAAATATATTATTTGACACCATACTTTGATGCCCAAACCATGTCCTGATGGTGAAATACACTCTTGCTAATGTCTTAGCTGTACAGTGTGATTTAAGTTTTATTTAGGAACACAGAAATGCAAAGCACTTAGTTACATGAATCTACCATTAACAATAGTGTATTCCCTTTATTGAGGACTGAATAACGGTTGTTCTGTGTAAGTATCAGCATTAGTATGAAAATGTTTTGTGGAGTTGACCGTAGCTGATGCATCTTTGTGTTTGGTTTCTATTGCCAGGCAGGAGGATGAACCGGTGCTTAGGGGAGAGACCATAGGTGGAACATGTTATTCGCATGTAGTAGGGCCCAGGTTCAGACACTGGCATCTCCAGGTATTAAAGGCTCTTGTCTGAACTCTGGAGAGCCACTGCCAGTCAGAGCAAGATACTGAGCTCAGTAGTCCTGACTCACGCAGTACAACACAGGTTTGTCTGTACCACAGCATTATTATAGTTGAACAATGCCTTATTCTTCCATGTTGCATGTCACTACACAGAAAGGAATGATAGGTCCATCACTCACGAAATTACATTTGGTTGCTGCAATAGGGAGCTACAGAGTGAGTCACTTTTTTCCAAAGCAGGCAACAATTTGCCTTTAATCCAGGTTTGTGGTTTACCGGAAAAATAGTTCCCCAAATCCACAGTAGGTAAATATCTTTATTAAGCCGACAAAAAAAGAGAGACAAAACATCAAGCAATCTTTGAAGTTCTCCAGGACACTTTAGGCGGAGCGTTATGCAAAGCTGGGATGGGAAAGTAAAAAAGCCAGCTTGGTCTTAAAAGCATAAAGACTGCAAAGGTAGCATTCTTAAGAGTCTGGGAAGAGGTATCAAATTCCATATGTTATGCAACTCTCCTCGGTGCTATGCATTTTCCAGGTTATATCAAAGATGTTCTAAGATGATTCCCAGTGGCTGATTTTTGAAAATATAAAAACCAGCTGTTCTCTGGATCTGGAAAGGGTACTTTATAAAATAAATTCAATGTTGTTGATTCCATGTGTTTGGGTAAAAAGCTATTATTATGAAAATAAATTTGAATGGGAATCAGAAAGCAGCAAATCTTGGGACTACTTGCACTCTTTGCAGCTTCATGTATATCTTCTAGCTTCCGTTCTATAGAAAGGAACTCGAAGATCAGTGGAACCCAGGTCCTGAGGGTATTAGATCTTATACAGTGGTGCCTCGCAAGACGAAAATAATCCGTTCCGCGAGTCTCTTCGTCTAGCGGTTTTTCCGTCTTGCGAAGCATCCCTATTAGCGGCTTAGCGCTATTAGCGGCTTAGCAGCTATTAGCGGCTTAGAGAAAGGGGGGGAGGGAAAAAACTCGCAAGACGTTTTCGTCTTGCAAAGCAAGCCCATAGGGAAATTCGTCTTGCGAAGCGCCTCGAAAAACGGAAAACCCTTTCGTCTAGCGGGTTTTTCGTCTTGCGAGGCATTCGTCTTGCGGGGCACCACTGTAGCTCACTAACTGATAATATTGTTGGACTCAAACTCTCACTACCCTCATCCAGCATGGCCATTTGGTATTGTTGTTCATCAACAGGTTAGCTATTCCTCATAAAGAAAGCTTCTCTCTTAAGGAGACACAAATATTCATCCAAATGTGTTTTGATTGCCATGCGCAGTTTTAAGAAACTGAAATTTCTCCCAGGTTGTTAGGACTCAGTTGTTTAGATATTTTCACGTATGACACAAAGCTGCCTCTTTGTCTATCTTACTATTTATTATCTTGCCAATTGAGGCCCACTCCCCTAGCTATATGTTTAGCAAGTTGACTAGTGATGACTATTTTAAGTGCATTTCCAGCACATCTCTTTTTTTTTTCAAAAAAAAATTTTTTTTGCTGAACTCTCTACTTTAAAAAGCATGTTTGGTCACACTTCCTGACATAGTGGGACAGTGCCACCTATAGGCCAGTCTAGGACTATGCGCTAATTAAACTCTCCCCAATGGCTTGTTTTATAGGTTGCAGTAAGCCATGTTGATTGTGCTTGCACAAACTTCATTTCTCATCTGCTTCAAAGTGGCACCAGTCTCTCAGAGACTTTCTGCAGTGTTGCTGAGTGCCTGGAAGCCACTGATCTCACTTGTCAAGGGGAAAGAGAATACTTTTCGTAGCTCCCAGGCTTAGAACCATTTCCTCCTCTGCAAAAATCAGAGGTTGCCTTATCTTAGAGAAACCATATGAGAGCCCTTGTTCTGAATGCCAATTTCAACCTTTCACAAGCTTAATTGTGCAACGAAAACACAAGTTAAAGCTAGAACGATGAGAAAGAATTCTTAAGTGCCTTTTGTCTCTGCAGAACAGCAAAATAGACATGATTGTACTGATCACATCTGAGACGCTTTTACCTTGGGAATGGCTCTTGTTAAAGAGATCAGGGAGAGACCTTCTTATGAATGCTTCACTTTAGACCCAGCTACTGCAGCTTCTCGTATTGTAGGGCTAATGTGCAAGGACTTGGATCGCACAGGAGAAAACTGTGTGGTGGCTCCTTTACACAACATCAACCCTTGGGAGGGTTAACACAAGTGTGGGAAGTAAGCGCCCTTTTGGCTTCTTGACTCCAAGAGTTACACAACAGCAGCAACTTTCAGTTGTGTATATGCATTCCCTACCAGTGATTTTGAACTGTTTATTCATTTATAAAACTCAAGGTGCCATACACAGATCTTCCCACCCCACCCCATTTTATCTTCACAACCACCCCATGAAGGATATCGGTTGAGAGTCTGTATCTGGACCAAGGTTACCCCTTCCTGGTCCTAATCCTCCACTTTCAACCACTACACCACGCTGGGTCTACTCGTCCTTCATGCATAAATGTGTAGTGATAAATAATTGCGCTTTGTGCTTTTCAGAGAAAAGAAGCTGAAAGGCAGAGTGCAGGAGTTGGTGAGTGCCTTAGAAAGACTGACAAAGAGCAGCGAAATCCGGCACCAGCAGTCTGCAGAGTTCGTCAATGACTTGAAAAGAGCAAACAGGTAAAGGATCTCGCCCACCCCTGGCCAAATGGCAGTACACACTAGAATCATAGAATTGTAGTTGGAAAGGGACTCCTGAGGGTCATTTGGTCCATGCAGGAATCTCAACTAAATTATGTGTGACACTGAACTGGAACTATTTAGGCGCCGGAGTGGTACACGCTCTAGTTATCTCTCGCTTGGACTACTGCAATGCGCTCTACGTGGGGCTACCTTTGAAGGTGACTCGGAAACTGCAATTAATCCAGAATGTGGCAGCTAGACTGGTGACTGGGAGTGGCCTCCGAGACCATATAACACCGGTCCTGAAAGATCTTCATTGGCTCCCAGTACGTTTCCGAGCACAATTCAAAGTGTCGGTGCTGACCTTTAAAGCCCTAAACGGCCTCGGCCCTGTATACCTGAAGGAGCGTCTCCACCCCGATCGTTCAGCCCGGACACAGAGATCCAGCGCCGAGGGTCTTCTGGTGGTTCCCTCGCTGTGAGAAGTGAGGTTACAGGGAACCAGGCAGAGGGCCATTTCAGTAGTGGCGCCTGCCCTGTGGAACGCCCTCCCAGTAGATGTCAGGGCAATAAACAACTATTTTACTTTTAAAAGACAGCTGAAGGCGGCCCTGTTAGGGAAGTTTGTAATGTCTGACACTGTATTGTTTTTAATATTCAGTTGGAAGCCGCCCAGAGTGGCTGGGGAAACCCAGCCAGACGGGCGGGGTATAAATAATAAATTGTTGTTGTTGTTGTTGTTGTTGTTGTTGTTTGAAACTTGTGTTTATTGTGAACCACCTTGAGTGAAAGTTAACAGGAAAGCAGTATGCAAATAAAGCAACTAACTGTACTCTTAATCAGACGACAGCTTTGCATCTATGCCTCCAGAAGCAATGAAAACTGTACAATCGTCTGCCCACTTAATAAAAGTTGCGTGGGCAACTGGGGTTGGAAGTGGGGAAGATGCATGCCTACTTATGGCAAAATAAAGAAAAAGTACATAAAGGGTTTTCTAGTCATATTATTAGGGGGCCTCTATATGAAGTGTGGGAGAAAAATAAAAAACTCCTTGAATGGAAAACACCCTGGTGGCTATCACCAATTGATATTTCAGTGATTAAAAAAACAAATATGGAAGGAAAAAGGTTTACTTATGAGGACCTACTAATAAGATCAGAAAGTGGATGGAGGATGAGAACATATGAGGAGCTGAAAGATAAATTAACAAGCTGGTTACAATTCCATCAAATAAATGCAATATGGACTGAACATAAAAAAGTAGGGATGAATGAGAAGAAATCCAAATTTCAGATAGAAATAATTGAGGGTAAATCCAAACTATTATCTAAAATGTATGATATACTATTAGAATGGGACACCAAAGATGAGGAAATAAAGGAGGTCATGACAAGATGGGCAATGGATCTGGGATATAATATAGAGTATGATAAGTGGCTGAATTTATGGATTAGCGGAATGAAATTCACGGCATGTGTAACACTGAGGGAAAATTTAGAAAAGATGATGTATAGGTGGTACATTACCCCAGCAAAACTAGGGAAAATGTACAAGACAGGAAATAAGTTTTGCTGGAAGTGTAAAACTAAAGAAGGTAATTTTTTCCACATGTGGTGGACATGCGACGAAATGAAGAAATACTGGGAATATATTTATAATGAGTTAAAAAAAATACTTAAATATACATTTCCCAAAAGACCAGAGGCCTTTCTTCTGGGAATAATTGGGGACGAAATTAAAAAAGATAAGACATTATTCCAGTATGCTACAGCTGCCGCCAGATTATTAATTGCCCAAAATTGGAAAAGTCAAAACACCCCAGCAATTAGTGATTGGCAAACAAAGTTATTTGAATTTGTAGAACTTTAAAAAATGACACAAAAAATTAGAAACCAAAAAAATACAAAGTTTATTAACGATTGGAATAAATTTATGATTTACATTGAAGGGAACTATAAGAACCTAAAAACTACAGCAGGACTGATATAGATCTTACGATGTGCAAATCATTATAATTATCAACTGCAGGAGAAATAAACTACTTATATTAAGAAGCCTGATACCGGGAGGGATGGAAGTCAATAGGTGTGTAGAAGAACGATTTAAACATTTAAAGATATAAAGATATAAATGAGAAGACAAAGAAACGTAATGGAAATTGATATTATTTACATGTTATGTTTAGATATTTATTTAGTTTTCTTTTTGTGTTTGGGTGTTTTTTGCAACTGTTGTAACTGTTGATTTGTTTTTCTTTTTGGTGATTCAAGTGAAAATTAATAAAAAGAATTTTTTTAAAAAAAAAAAAGGAAGTGGGGAAGATGCTATCCAGAAAATAAGATATCTGTATCTAAGATGTGGATTTGAGATTCTCACATGAAATACCCCAGAATGACCTGTTGATGCTTGTTTTACAACAGTAACCTTGTTGCTGCCTATGAGAAAGCAAAAAAGAAGCATCAAAATAAGCTGAAGAAACTGGAATCCCAAATGATGGCGATGGTTGAAAGGCACGAGACCCAAGTGAGAATGCTCAAACAAAGAATTGCCTTGCTGGAAGAGGAGAACTCGAGGCCCCATACCAATGAAACGTCACTTTAAGTAGAGGGGAAGATTTTTATTTTAATTTTGAAAAGAATCCATGTGCGTTGCAAATTTGTCTCCTGGAAAGACTCATTTAGGTGGTGAACACACAGGCGGATCTGGGAAAGGTGGAGGTCAGTGCCTCAAAAAGAGGAGTTAGGACTTTGGCAATATATAGCCATCTGGAGGAGCCAAAAATTTAAGTGAGGCTTTGGATGGCTCTGCATATCAGACAGTGCCTGGTGATTAATGTATCCGTTTATCAAGGTTCTATGTAGTTTTTTTATTCACAAAATTTCCCTTTTTCTTTCTCCAAATTGTTATGGTCACGAACACTGTTCTTATGCATCAAGAACGTTCATTTGAGTCCCCAGCATTTTTTGAGGGAATGTTTAAAGGCCATGGGACAGGCAGCTTTCATTTGAATGGGTAGCAATTCTCTATCGCTTCCCCTCTAGCTCCTTCTCTCCAGAAAAATGCTCAGACACTTAACTAAGGGGAGAGCCAGACATTTATTTGTAGCTGGCCTCTGGCCACAGATTAAGCCCAAGCAAACATTACCATAGCCCTGCAAGACACATCTAAGGAAGCAGCATTGTGACTCATTCCTCTCCAGGAGACTGGAGCCAACCAGCTCTGCATGCGTTGCAGCTAGTGCTGCCAAGTGAGATTTTAAAAGGGGAGTAGTATTTCAAAAGGAAGAGGCAATTCAAAGGAGCTTTGAATATGCTGACCCAGTGCCTGACACCCTCCATCTATCAGGAGGGTGCTATGCCGTTTCAATCTCTCTTCTAGACATACCAGCAGAATCAAAGCAGGCAATCCAACTGTTTTTCTGATCCAGGTAGAGGTGGTACAAAATTGTACACACACCCCCATGGAAGTAGATGCAGTTGCTGTACAGTGTCAGAATAATCAAATCATCAAGTTCCGAGGCTGAACATGGTTTAGGTTGTAAGGAATGTGCCTAATCAAATGAATGTAGGGTGGTGCTCCCTGAAAAGCTGGATGAAGTCACTTGCAAACGTGTTATGATGATGCTAGTTCGGCCATGTAAAACCCATCGTTATCAGTGGGAGTGCAGCAGGTTGCCTTAGTCAGTTCTTTGTATATCTTTAATATTCTAGCCTCTGTTCTTCTCTAGACATAAACGCAGCAATAACTAATTGGTGGCAGGAAGAGGGAGTCTAGGCAAACATTCTGGGAATGAGGAGTGTCTCAGCCAACAGTCCCAAGTTCTTCCACATAATTTCACTGTAGCTGATCATATGTGCTTTTCTGGACAGGTTTTGGGATTTCTGCTGCAGTCTCTCTTCTGTGTTGTAGTATTTTACCTGTTCAAACTAAGGAGGTGAAATGTTCAGGTGCCTCTACAGCAGTGGTGGCCAAACTTGGCCCTCCAGCTGTTTTTGAACTACAGCTCCCATCATCCCTAGCTAACAGGACCAGTGGCCAGGGATGATGGGAATTGTAGTCCCAAAACAGCTGGAGGGTCAATTTTGGCCGCTACTGCTCTACGGGGTGTTTTGTCTGTCTGTATTTTTAAGGTTTAGCATTCAGGAAGAGGGCAAATATGTGAAAATTAATGTTAAGTAATGCATGTTTAACTCTCATTTGTACCTGATTTGTTGTCTGTCATTCTGCTGCATTGTTGTTTTCCGGTATAGCACATCTATCCATTTGGCAAGCTGTATAGTAGGGGGACAATTTTGGTCATCTTTTGCCCTTCATCCTAATTGGCTTTCTTAAGCAAAATTCAGTTTACAAGCAGACTATGTTAATGTTTCTCCAAATGAATTAATGCCATCCTAAATTAAGATTTGGAGAGGACAAGGTATAACACAACTCCAGGGGGAAAGACCTTCCAGCTATGGCCACTGCTACCCAAACTGGACCTTCTGGCCTAGGAGCAACTCCTTCACCTTAGCCTGTTTAAAGGATAAGCAGTGACATCTTCAAGGCTTGTTGGTAGGTGTGACCTGTCTTGTCTTGAATAAGACAATGCAGGCCACAGCTTCTGTGAAACAGATGTTAAATGAGTTGATGGTGCAGGAACAATAGAATCTCGGTGGATTCCAGTTCAGGTCTTCAGACTATCAAGAAATACTCTTAAAAGTATTTCTTTAGATCTGCAAAGAAGCCCAAAACTTTTTCTGTCCACCATCTACACAGTACGGGGCACCTTTTTTAAACTCTCCCACTAACCAGTTTTCTTATGTTCAGTGCTCAAACATCTTACAGAACCAGCCTTTCTGATTAAAGAAGCTATGTGGTTCATGGGAGGGGGTCAGCTCAGCTGACCTGAATGCCTCCTGGAAGATACATGTAGTGCTTCCCACCTGCACCTTTACCAGGTATTTATAGAATGTATACATTCCTCTGCGGTCCTCAAGGATGTTTCTTTGCTATCAATCCTGATGGATTTTTCAAGGACTTTGAGCACATATAAGAGAGCACCGAGACTCCCTTCTGTCCCACCCTTGAAGATTTTCTTAGCTTTGTCCCCCCATTGGGGCATGTTCTAGGTTTTCATAAGACTACTTTCCTATTTTACAAGTTCCAGCTTTAAAGTAAAACATCTGTCCCCAATGTGCTACGTACCAATTGTTTATTGGACTAAGACTGCTGCACTAACTCTGGTTAAATGCCCAGAGCTTGAGCCACGGTTATTAGGTAAGATATCTGCCCACTATCTTAAAAGTTTTAATTCTTGATTTCTGGTGCAAATGGGCAGCTAACAATCTTCACATCTAACTAACCAATAGCTGTGATAAACCATATCTATCCTTCTTGCAGGATTGACTGTATTCATGCATGTGTGCTGTACTCACCAATTTCACTTGCAGGAAGGGAGTGTAGCTGTGTTTCAATAACCAGAACTGTCTGCTTTACCAAAATTCATTACAGTCATACCTGGTTCTCGAACGCCGCAAACCCGGAAGTGAGTGTTCCGGTTTGTGAATGTTTTTTGGAAGCTGAACATCCGATGCAGCTTCCGAAACGGATTCTGTTCGAAAACCAAGCTACAACTGTACTTGGTTGGGGCAAAGTGGTGGGAAACCGTCCCACCCACCACCAAAACACTTAAGTTAGAGGTTATTGGCAGGAAAATACAGATCTATTATTTTTCAGTACAATATTGCAAGAATGTTACTTTGTGTGGAACAGCAATTTATGAGTTCTCGAACAACATTTTTGTGAGTATGTTAGGAACCTTCCACAGGAGGGGTGGTCTATTAAATTTAAGCTTTCGTATGTTTCTGTGGTGGGAAGCAGCTCTCCTGCCTATCAGATGCTTCCTTCAACAAACAGTCACTTCTTCATCATAGGGAACATAGTCAGCTAGAATGATTTAAAAAAGCAGACATGGGCTACTGCCAGTATACAGTTCAAGGTGTTTAGGTTGAAAGCAAAAATTTGTCACTGCCACTCAAGACGAAATACCAAAAATTCAGTTATGCAACTGTTTTAAAAACCATCTCTGTGCCCAAGACCTCAGGCAGACCTGACGTGTGTGGGTGCTGTGTACTGTCATGCTAAACAAAACTTCCAGAACTATCCATTCCATTGTTACATGGAAGTGATAGTTTTAAGGACACATCTAGTCAATTATTCAGTCCTTTTCGTCTAAATGTGACACGTTGAGTTGTATTATTAGAACAGGTTTCTAGAAGTCGATGAGTTTGTCATATGTTGCATGGAACATGTTCTAAACCTGTTATTTTCCGGTTAAGGTATAAAAAAACCTTTTACACCAGCTTGAATGTACTGTTAGTTATTTACAAAGAACATATAATTTTGCATTAAATGTCAGTATTGCTTTGCTGTTTATATTTGCATTTTTAATGGAAAACTACAATTTTAATTCATTTCCCAACAGTTTTAGTTCCTTAGCTGCTGTAAAATAGCTACTTTGTTTTATTTGATATAGACTTGTACAAACTGCATTTATTTATACAGAGGCATTTATAATACTTTTACAAATGTTCTTATATTCTGAATAAATTTCTAATGCAAATATCATTACGCCTTCTGGCATGGCCTTTTCTCTTTTTTATCAAAGGTTCTAGAGTCACTGCTTCTGGACAGGAAAATGCTTTCCTGATTCTTATTTTATATATCATTGTGTGAACCCTTCTCACTGCTTGCACAATAAAGAGCTTTCCATTTGTTTATATGAAAACATGAAAATTAACTGTTTTAATGGCAAACGGATGAATGTACACAACTCACATGACAATTCTTTTATGCTCTGTTTTGTGGGCTCCAAGTGCAATTCCACAAATTTTCAGAAAAATGCTTTCTCTTGACAATTCACACTGATACCTAGGGGCAACAACACCAGTTGCAATGTTTTATACATCAGTATTGTAGGCATGACCCAGCTGTATTTTGCAGTTCAGAACAATAATCACATTTCAAGTTTACAAGTTATCCAGAAGTCAAAAACTTACTAGTAAGCATTTTTATAATATAAAAGCAGTAATAAGTAAAATCAAATTGCTCAATGAACATAAAAATAAACACATTAGCTTACTTAGCACCTTACAGTGTACTTTTTTTAATAGACCAATCTCAAACCATGTTAACTTAGTGAAAAAGTAACCTATATTACCTAGCCTATAACAAATAAAGCAATACATACCTATCCCACTGCTCTCCGCCTCTCACAAGTTATGAAGAACGACTATCTCTTCTTTAAAGCTAGGCTGCAAATCACTGTACATTAAAGTATTTTGAAATAACACAAGTTGTCAGGTGATTGCCGAATGCACACCTCCTCCTATCAAAAGCACACCCTTCTGTAGCAATGCCATTTTTCACAAAACATAGCAATGAACAGTCCTACTGTTTAAACACACATTTTCAGTCTGTTAAAGGAAAATTTATTTCAGAGAACATTTAGTTTCATTAAAATTGTTCAGCTTGAAAGAATAAACCAGTTTTGGGCAAGAACAAGCCTGTGGTTGAATGCTGTGGCTACAGCCATTATGAAAGGTAGCATCATTGATCCTTTATATAAAATATTTGTAGTTGTAGAAATATATTGTAAAATGTACATTCCTTTCTTGATGTGATCAATGCTTCATTAATGACACAAATTAAATGTCACTTTTTAATAACATTGGTCCATTCAACTCATTTCAAACAGCAACCTGCACATCATTTCCAAGCACAGTTCTAATAGTTTATACCACAGTTACAGGTTTCATTATGTTATTTAAACCACAGCAGTAAGAATCCAAAGAACTGCTTTTGTAGAGCGCAACAAGATTGTTTTTCACTTCTCCCATTTTAAAAGCAGTTATTTGTTATATACCATAAAATGCTACTGCTTAAACGGAAAAAAGGGGAGTGGAAGGGGAGAAATCAGTTCCAAGCCTACTAAAATACACAAATGCACAGAATGGGCCATGTGGCTCCTTGGATCATTGTCAAAAAAGATTAAATATTTATTTTAAAAACTGGTTGAA
Organism: Podarcis erhardii; assembly: GCF_964252035.2. Lineage (NCBI taxonomy): Eukaryota > Metazoa > Chordata > Lepidosauria > Squamata > Lacertidae > Podarcis > Podarcis erhardii. The sequence continues at coordinate 19,780,151 of NC_138501.1, forward strand.
GAGTTCAAAACCAGGCAGGACATTAGGATTCTTGTGATCCTGACAATAACAAATTAAAGAGTTGTTCTTATCAAAAATAAAAGCAACCATAAATGCATGCTGAATGTATATGCATACAAGCCATATTGCATCAGTCAGTGCTTACTGCAAAAAGTAAGGTTTTAAGCCTATTTATCTTTCCGTTGTTGAAAAAGATATAGCTACATATGTTTAAAGAGTATACCAAGATTTCAGTAATAGCTAACTTTCCTGTAAGGATGCCTTCACAGTGCACAGTAAATTATTGTCACATGTAAGCACTCTAGTGTAAGGAACTGTGAGCAAGAACATCTGAATTGCATGTTTCACAATTAAGAACTACTATAACAGCTATGCTCAGACTTCTTGGGCTGCGGAGGAACATGCATAACCTCTGCATGACCGGCTAAGAAAAACTCACAAGCTGCCAGACTCAGAACATTTGCAACTCACAGTTCCGTTTCAGATGGGACAGAAATGGAAGGAACAGGGAGAAGCAGCAGCACCAAGCTTCATGTCAGAAGCTGCTCTAAGGACCCTTTCATAAATCTCCAGCACTAGTATGTGGTTATACATCAAAAGCTTGACATGAGCCATGGGCCACTCTGCAAAATTCTGCTGTGCTTTTCCTGCATGCAACCAACCATACAAAACAGCCCCAAAATTCAACTAAAATCAAGAGGGATTTTTGCCACAGCTGTATACCAGTATTTAGTACTACAATTCTGCAAAGCAAACTGCTAACCTTAGCACACAAATATTTGAGCCTAAAGGCTACCTTAACCCTTGGAAAAGTGAAGTGCAGCTAAATGTTAAAACTGCTCCTTTCTCCTCAATTCTGCTTTCTCAAGCTCAGATACTGAATACAAAGCTTTCAATAGCACACAAGTCTAGCGGAAACCACAGACTTCATGAGCCACCAAAAACAAAACAAGACAGAGTAGCTATAAATCAAAGCTTCACTAAGCAACTCACAGACACACATACATTTATACAAAACCATTGTCCAAAAGCTCAGTATGCAGCCCCAAGGATCCTGTTTAAAGTCTTTTGTCTGCTGAGCATCCTTTGCTTTTGTAGCAGAAATAATTTGACCTCAAAAGGATCAGACAAGTAATGCAATTAGGTGCAGCACAGAGAGGAGTTTGTTGCACCTCCTCAAGCACATGAGACCAGCAGTCAACATTCAAGCAGTTTGATCTTTCTGTAAAGATTATCTCAAATCAATTCACATATCCATTTATTCCCCCATCTTTTAAAATGCCCACAGAGAAACAAAAATTCACAATTCCCAAATTGCCTTTTCTTCATTGTTTTACAGAAATCTATGTAAACCATATGCCTGGACTTTGGAATACACGCGTATAAAAAGATTCATTTAAACACTTTGCAAGCAAAACAAAAAAAACTCATACCATACAAACAAATTAAAAGTAAACAACCTGAAATGTTCACAGTGCAGGACACCCAGGAATCCATAAAACAGTTATTTTCAGACACTCTTAATACATGATAATAAAATTAAGGAACACAACTTTATAAAACATGGTACCTTGTAAAAGTGAAAATTATTGCATATTTACCATGTTTACTTGCAACCCATTTTAAGGCTAGATTTAACAAACCCAAGTTAGTCTTTTATAGCTTCTCTGAAGTTATCCATCAAGAAGCCTGACACTGTCTTTGCTAAAGAATTGCAAAATGGGAGCTACACTTTGTCTATCCAGACGTTAGGGCAGAACTTGCACACTCTGAACACAAAGCTGTTTCACTTTAGATGTTTTGTCTCACTGCTACTACAGTGATTTAAGTGTTTGTCAGGAAGGAATTCATTTCATATCTGAAATTCACATAACTGTGCCAGAGTTCCATGGTGTACCAAAAAGGAAGCAGCATAAAGAGTAATATTCCTGGGAAATCAAGCTACATATCTGAAGAAGATTGGCACAAGCAGTCTGAAAATGCAATTTGCCATGAATGAGAAGTTAGCAAGTTAGGCACTTTTATTGCTATAAAAAGTCAAACTGCACTAAATACTGACCAAAAATTTCCCCTCTAAATAGAGGTGGACAGGGGGAAAGATGTGTCTCCTTCCATCACCAACCTTTCAACTGTCTTAACAGATTAGCAGATCCAGTGAATTTGCTGATTTGAATAAATTATGGATGCGGCAGGCATGTAACTACTCAGCAAATCTGTCACTCAGCAATATTTAAAATGGCCTGTAAAACCCGATTTACTTGGAAGTTAATCTGAGTTTCTTTCCCAAGCAAAATGGAGACTCACAAAGTTTATACTTCCCTTAACAGTCCTTCAGCAAGGGAGATTATACAGATTTTGCAAGAGAAGAGGCACTATACAAAATTATAAATGGTTTACTCAGTTCCCAAACTTTAACCCAGGTAGGCTGGAAGTTTGGTTTTGAAATCTCAAACACTTATTACAAGCTGTTCTACAGTGCCAAGGTAAAGGCAGGATATGGAGAGAAAGAGAGAGAAATTCAGCAGCAGCTCTGTAGGTAAGTTATGTTCACAGTCATGCCTTCAGAACAATCATGGGACGTCGTTTTGTAAACCATTCAAGATTTTTTTTTAGATTACGCAATCTGTACATTTTGTTAAAATAAAAACTTAAATGCCTTTCTCTTGCACTCCTTGCTGCATTCTTGTTAAAATTGTTAAAACGTTAAAGCTGTTGCAACTATTGTGTTGACACCAAACTCAAAGTTGAACTAGAAAGATATTGGTCAAAATATAACAGAATAGAACAGTACAATGACAAAACAAAACTCATTAGGCTGAATATCATGTGCTGTCCTGAACATGCTTTGAATTCTCTCCTTGCAGTACTTTAAAAAGGCTAGTTTACATTCTATACAGTAAAATTACCCCCCCACACACACACACAAATCCACATTTTAACATGCTGCATATTCAAACCAGTTGCTGTTATTCCAAAATGGCAGAAACAGCAAAATCGGATCAAGAAAACCAGGTTTACCATAGCTGAACACCACCACCCAATCCTACTGGAACTGGAGAGGAGGGGGGAGACAATCTCTGAGCAGAATTCAGCTTTTCATTATACTATTACCATTTTAAAACATGCCTTTAAAAAGAACCAGGTACAGTGCAAAAGAGAATCAAATGGTTTCAAAAGCCAGAAGATTCGAGGGAGGAGGATCCTGAACTAGCAAAAAGAGAAATTTGCCTTTTAGCATACAAAGTCATGAAAGGTCTAACTATATCCAGAATACAAAACAGGTGTGTCCTCAGAAGTTTCAGGCCAGTTGCCACCCTGTTGTGACATACTGGAAACCAAAGAATTATTGTACATCAGAGCAAATCTAAACACTTAAGAGGTTAGTATAGCACAAGGGCTAAATAAAATACTTCTCTGAAATCTAAACACACAGCAAAAAAATGCCCTCTAATGCATAGTTAGGAACTAGCAAATGAAACACTGGAAAGCATTTTTTCCCCTCTGCAGGTAAAAGCTATACTGCATTTAAAGTGCAACACTGCAATGGTGTCACTCCCATATTGCGATGAGAAGCCTTCCAGCCCATCACTAGGTCCCTGCATTGCTTTTAAACCTGAGAAAGGGTAAAGGCTGGATTTAAGAAACCTGCTCAGCTACTTTGCACCAGGTCTGTGGCAGACTTGTGCAAATGAACAACCATCAAAGGTCAAAACTTTTCATGATAGCGTCATGGTCAAACTTGAAGCTCAGAAAAGCTCGTGAGGAGAAAGTGAATTTGCAGTGGCCATTGCATGACCCTGATTGTCCATGTTCTAAGAGCTGGTCTTCATTGACACAACACATGTCATATGCTGCTTCTGGATTTAAAAAAAGATAAAACAAATTATTTAGCAGCGGCAAGTGTCAGAAATAGTCTTACTATTCAGATTAAAAAAGAACAGTACATAAAGATTACTAAAGAATGTTTCAAATTATTTGGCCACTTATTAAAAACTGTTAAGTTAAAACAGGTTTGCAGGAAAGAACACTTGGAACAATCTACATTTGATGTGATTTATTTATAGCATTTATATACTGCCTTTTAGCCAAAAAGACTGTCAGAGAAACGTAGAAAAAAAATCAGTAACATATATATCTTCCTTCAACATACAGACATTTGAAGAATACTCTGGTTGCACAAGTGACTCTTGCATATGGCAGATAAGCTGAATCAGGATGTGATCATGGGTCGAGGTTCAACATGTGACTTTCTGAACAACAGTAGGTCATATACAATTGGTCTCCACTACCAAAATCTCCCACATCCAAGCTATGAATTAAGGCGTGTGGTTTTTACTTCCGTAGTTTTATAGGACAAAAAGGCCCAGTACCTACAAAGAATCAGGAGGTACTATTTCTTCTGCGGCTTGCAGTGTAGGGCTTCCGTGTGATAAGAACAATGGGAGGCTTTTAAATAAATAAAAAAACTAATTGCCACATTTGTGGTGCGGGGGTTCACTGGAATTGCAGTACGTGGGAAGGGTTAGATCTTCCCTTGGCAGCTGCATGAGAATTCCCCCCTTCCCCCACAAAGGGTTAGGATTTATCATAATGAAGTGGAGAAAATGTGTAGATGGTATGAAGGGTGGGGGAGAGTGTTCTACCCCCCCCCCCAAGTTAATAATAAACACTAGATAAGTGTTTGTGGGTGGGTGGGTGGGTGGGTATGTGTGAGAGAGGGAGGGCTGGCTGTATGTATGTATGTATGTATGTATGTATGTATGTGTGAGTGAGAGAGGTTGGTGAAGAGACTCTCAAGATCACCACTACAAAGGTGGGTGACTCTGGCTAGGTCCACTACCAGCAAGCATCCCTTAAAACATGACCCCAAAGGAAATGCAGTTTTTGGTGGGGTGAAGTTCCCTAGTTGCCAACCAAGATATGAAACCAGCATGTATTGTATCCTGGTTAGCAAGCATAGCTGCACTCATGACTAGTGCCTGGCCCTATATACCATGGTTAAGTGGCTTGAGATCTGAACCAGTGTCATGTGTTGCTTAAGATACAATGCACAGTGAAAAATAACCAGCAAAAGTGCTAACTTCAGAACGTAGCATACGCATACTTACCTGTTTCAAAATTATCTTGAAGTCTCCTGGGATGTAACTTCTTTTCACATTTCTGGTTAAGAAGATAACTGTATGAGTTTGGGTTTTGTATTAGTTTTGAGTTTTGTTTTAAATGTATCTGGCAATGGATGAAGAGTGCAGAAGAGATGCCTCTTACCACATAGATATATTAAAAAATGCAGAATTAGGTTGCTATACCTTGAAAGCTACAAAGAAGAATCTCTTTTGCAGGCCAAACTAACTTCATGGAAGGTTACCACAACCCAATGGTCTTTCACCACATACAGAAATCTGAAAGCATATGTATGTCCTGTGGCAACTCATACTGCAAGCTCTAACCCCTTTACTTTGCATTCTTTTCTAGCTAACTGAGCCACACATGAATCCATTACAACTTTTGCTATCCTCCCCAGGATTACTTTTGAGTAGCAGTTTACCAATAGGAAGCACAAGAGACTCTTCTCAACTACTTCTGGGCAAATCCAAATAAAGTTACAAGAGGACACTCCCCCACTTCCTTTTTAATCTCAGCCAAAATCCGGCACAGGTCTCAAGAGCAGCAAAAGCCCAGAAGCTGACAGTGTCCAAGCCAAGGTTTTATCTGTCCACAGCCTGTCTCATACTGCGAGGGAACTGTGAGGGCACCTGCAGCTCCAGCTATCACTGCAATCTTCTTGATATCCTCTGTAATTCTACAGCACTGCTGACCATTCAATGTTCTTTACATTTACCGTTAAACAACTTACCAAAGTTTGGTTCTGTTTAGCTGGCTGACTTTGCACTCCGTTAGTTTTCTTCTTTTGATTGGGAGTGTCTTGGTATTGCTTTCTACCATTGCTACGTGGGTTCTGAGCAAACCACCACACAAAGAAAAAGAAGGAACTGAAGTTAAAAATCCATGGCCGCATACTGTATGCTTATGCATATATTAAACTAAATGAAATTTAGTAACTATATTGCAGATGATTAAAGTACTGTGCATATGCTTAGTAATTCTCCAATTAATATATACAGTCTTATTCCCTTAAGACACAAGCTTGTGAAGTTTGAAAGTTAAAATGCCTCATGTACACAGAAAACCAAGTTTCACAGAATTTGAGCTAGCACAAAAATGTATTAAAAAGAAACTCACCTTTAGTTTTAACGCATCAGACGTCTCAAAATGATTGTTATATGGCTTCTGTTGTTGCAACTGCCTTTGTTTCGTCCACTGATCTCCTGAAGGACCATCTGTAACCACTGGCTGGCTATAATGGAGTTTGGATCTAATCAATCAAAAAAAGGGGGGAGCAGGGGGCTTGTTTAGAAAAGATCAACAACAGATTATGATCACAACAGCTTTAACTCGAACTGCTTAAGTATTCCCTACATGAGACTATATTTGCCAATTAACCATTGCGACAGTATGTTATAGATTTCCTCTTTAGGGCATTACTGTTTGTTTCAAAGGTACTGCAAAGTGGCGATTGCTGTTGACAAATGCATGATTCTCAGTCCACTCAGATTCATTGCTTGTCAAAGCTTATAGTGACAAGGTACAATACGGTGCCGGGGGGGGGGTCACCTGCCTTGATAGCAATTAACAGAAAAAACACACCACTGCACTAGGAAAAATTCATTGAGCAGCACTCATCAAATGATGCCAATGGCACTGGAGCAACTAAGGATTCACTGATCATTTACATGCTTGCAATTCTACACACATGATGGACCAGTAGAGATGTCAACTACAGTACATACCAAGTAATGAGAGATGCAGAGTATATTATTCACTTCATTACCTGCCCTTCACCAGCAGGTCCTGGGGCATGTGTGGCCAATTCCACAATCTGTTCATCTCTACAAAGGTGTGACCAAGTTAGGCTTGTGGAAATTTTACCATTATGTGCATTATATTATTTTGCCACATCATCAGCAAATCACAGAAACATCCACATGTATCACAGAGGCAGACACATTGCTCCACTGTCCATACAAAAGTGTCCATTCTCATATGTCTGGAACCAAGTGGTTAAAAGTGGTGGTTTAAAGAAAAGACAATATGAGATTTATTGCAGATGTCTCTTTCCAATATGGAACTGTAAAGCCTGCATGTAAACATTGTTTGTTAAATTTGTGTCCCGGGGGGGGGGGGGGGGGAAGGGCCAGTGAACCAAAATGCCACATCACTGAATAACGTTTTCCTGCAGTTTAATGCATTTATTGAATACCCACGATACAAGCATACAGCAGTACCTGGCAGTATTTTAAACTACTACACATTCATACATATTCAGCACTTGCAATGAACTGTAGGTGAACTTGTCTGTGGTTCTGTTTGATTTGTAGACTGCCATTTGATTCAGAATTCTGAAGGCTGCTACATTTCATATGTCAGTTTACCAAACACCTGTTCAGTCGCCCCTAATTATTGGTACGGCAACTCAAGAATTTGCTGCTTTCAAAGAATTTCACTGATGTCTTGCCAAGCAACAAGCCATAACCAATCTTAATTTAGGTTGTAAAGACTGCAGTCCTATAGCCACAGAACTACCTAGTCCTTCTGTCTTAACAGCCCAACACATCTTTTGCTCTTCTTGATCCACACTGCTCAGTGGTCGAGAAATCTCCTGTCCCCTGAAATGACTCAGCCCTTGCTATTCCTTATGCCTCACTTGCTCCCTTCAAAACCTTCCTCAAAACTTTTCTGGAGGGTCTTTGGAACAATTCCCTAGTCCTGATACCCTACTGTAACTAGGCTGAAATATTGAAATAATGGCACTGTTTACCACTTCCTCCATTTTCTTCCTTCTGCTTATGTTTAGACTGTAAGTCCTCCGGGGAAAGGACCAGCCAAATCTGTTCTAATTAAAGTACCACTTACATAGATGCCAAATGTATTAATACCACTGCTGTTGATAATGCTAATGATGATAGTTATGTACTCTCAGCATCCACATACACTTTCCCTCAGAATAAGCCCTTTGCATATACAGTGGAACCTCGGGTTACATACTGTCCTCCTTATGAACGCTTTGGGTAACAAGCTCCGCTAACCCAGAAGTAGATGCTCCTGGTTGTGAACTTTGCCCCGGGATGCGAGGAGTAGTCACGCAACAGCAGCGGAAGGCCCCATTAGCGAAAGTGCGCCTCATGTTAAGAACGGTTTCAGGTTAAGAACGGACCTTCGGAACGAATTAAGTTCATAACCAGAGGTACCACTGTAATAGGTTTTACTTTGAGCTAAAAATGTATGGGATTGTACTGCAAGTCTTTTTTCCTCCAACATCTATACTGGTTAACACTTCTGTAAAATAGAACATTATTCATAGTACATTCCATCATTCTTTCACTCCATTTAGGTGGTATGGACAATGCTTGGGGTGATATTCAGCTAAATAATTGCACAAATGGCGGCTTCCTGTTTCCAGTGAGCCAGGAATGGACTCTCTCCCAACACCAATAACAATGGGGGAATTTCATTATCTGCATTTCTCTTTGGTTGAAAGAGGTACCAGGCTCTCACCTGCAGTTTGCCTGGCAGTCTGGCACTCGCTTCCCCATGGAATGAGAGGGAAGGCAAAGGCACTGGGTGAATGGAGCACTCTGGCTGCCGTGACCCCCCCCCCCCCAATCCCGTTCCTGGAAGCACAGGTTATCCTGTTAATTGGATTCTAATTGGAGTAAACTACAGGCGCGTGCCAGACAATGAGACAAGAAACTGCAAAAGTAACCCAGCTACAAGAATGTAAAAGGTTTGGACTCAGAGATTTCATTGGTGAAAGAGAGAACGGAGGGAGGGGAACCCACAGTTTGCTTCTTTAAAATTTTTCTCTACATTTATGATACAGCAACCCTTCCCGAGAATGCAAGTTTTATTAAAAATATCTGCACAAGTGAGGACAGAAGAAATTAGAATATAACATGGAATTTAACAAAATAGGACCTGCATGTGTGAGAGAAAGGAACAGAGGGAAGGCAGGGGAGAGAAATGCTATGCTTTGAAACCTAGAGCAAAATCCTCCCTAACCTCCATTATCCAAAGGAATGTATTTGAGATAATTGGCCATAAATCAACAGTAGGGAGCAAAGGAGTCTACCAGCTGCGGGAATAGAAGTTTTTGGATTAACCACCTGCAGTCTGGGTTCAGACCATTCTTCCTAGGCTGGAAAAATGGTGAAGATGACTTGTTTACTAGAAGCCAAATCACGGGATGAAGCGATGCAGAGACTTTGGGAAACTGTGAGATAACAGCTTCTCCTGGGGTATGATGGGGACCATCAACAGGAATGAAGGTTACAACACTATATATGGATGGGAAAACATCAAGGAGAAAACTGTCACACGCAGGAAAGAATAAGGATTACAGCTAAAGTTCCTCACTTGAAACTTTATAAATTATCGATTATACCAAGATGAATAGAAATCACAAGATTGTAGCTGTTATACAGGGGATTATTATACCTGAATGGAAATTATTAAAATTTTGGAATGCAGAAAAAAAGGAGAAGAATCAACTCATCAACTCTAGCATGCAAGGGGGCCAGTTTAATTAAATCATATAATTTGACAGTTGAATAATTGGCATTAGTAATTGTATTAATTGGGTAAAATTGGTATTGTTATAATGAAGCTGCTATTGGAACAATATTGGAAAATCAATAATTTTTTAATGTATTTTTAAAAAATAATGCACAAATGGAACAAATCCCACTCAAAAATCCCAATGGGAGTTCCTCCTTCTGCTCCTCTATACACGCCCCACACCAATCCGAAATTGATTTCAGAGGGTTGGGGGAACCCCAGAACAGATTTAGGGGCCAAGAGGGAGAGAATGTTTCATCTGCACAAGGAAATATCACTTATTTCATTAAAATTATATATAATGGCTATAAGGTTACTGGTAGATTTCAATTTGAGCTAGTTTGTTACCTCATTTTTTCCATGTTGGGTTTAGGTGGTGTGCTACTACTAGTTGATGAGAATCCATTGTCACTATCAGAAGAATCTCCATACCGTCGAGAAAGCCAGTCTCTCAGTGGTCTGTGGAGAAGGTAATATTGGGTCAGCAACATCCAGCTTCTTAGAGCAAATTTTAGAACACAAAAATAAAAATTTCCTCAACAAAGAAGTGAAATATAAAGGACTGTTTTTCTCTCTCTCGTCCTGAACACACCTGATGAAGGGAATGGCCATGAAAAACTTGTTAGGTGCCAAACCCAACTTGGACTTCGGAGTCATATCATTTCTATGGCAAGGCAATTTGTCAATTGAGAACCATTCAATGTTCTGAAACACAGAAAAGAGATTCCTTATATTACACATAAATAATGGACAGGGATAACAATCTGAAATCACATTGCACCTAGTCAGGAAACAGCATGCTTTGCCATGACTAGAAAATCACTGATTAAAATTCAGTTCTATATGTTGCACACCCACCTACAACAGGAAACTCAGACTATCCCCCCCCCCATAACTGCCAAAAAACGTTCAGGGTACTGCAATTTCTTCCTAGATGTAGATGTTGATATGGTTCAAACATAACACTAAACCATGGTTAGTGTTAATTGTAGATAATGTTAAGCATAATTAGTAAGCCATGGTTAAAGCTGAGGCGTCTGGCAGACAAACTTTGGTTTAGTACATCATACAATAAAGGTAAAGGTAAAGGGACCCCTGACCATTAGGTCCAGTCGGGACCGACTCTGGGGTTGTGGCGCTCATCTCGCTTTATTGGCCAAGGGAGCCGGCGTTTGTCCGCAGACAGCTTCCGGGTCATGTGGCCAGCATGACTAAACCGCTTCTGGTGAACCAGAGCAGCACACGGAAACACCGTTTACCTTCCCGCTGGAGCGGTACCTATTTATCTACTTGCACTTTGACGTGCTTTCGAACAGCTAGGTTGGCAGGAGCAGGGACCGAACAACGGGAGCTCACCCCGTTGCAGGGATGCGAACCGCCGACCTTCTGATCGGCAAGTCCTAGGCTCTGTGGTTTAACCCACAGCGCCACCTGCGTCCCTTACATCATAGAATAGAATAGAGAGCAGCTAAGCCTTAAGAGCAGTCATGATTTTTTTGCCACTCTTCACCCAGGGTTCTGCAGTTTTTGGACTGTGAAGGCATCTTAACCATGGTTAAGGACATCCAGATTTACACATAACACTAAGTTATGGTAATTGTTAACTAAGGTTTATAAACCAACTACAAAACTTGTTTAACTGGCAACCTTTATCCTTGGGTAATAAAAGTTAAGCTGAAAGGCTTGGTTCACACATAATGCCAGGCCGTGATTTAGTGTTATCTGCAAACCAGACCATTTAGACTGCAGATCACCCCTAATATGCATGTTGCCTTGACCCTCTTCTATGTTCTTTGCCTACAGTTTTCAAAATGTGCTAAGTGCCTATGGAATCAGGTACCCCCCCCCAACCCCAGGGCTTGGACTTCATGAAAGTAGGCCCGATGAGCAATGAAAGTAAAAAATGGGGCATACAAATAATATATGAGAAAACAGCATGCATTAGCTGTTACAAAATGAATACTTCCATGTGACTCTAACAAACAAGACAACAATATGATGCTGGTGTCCTGCATACCAGAACGGTGCACTAGAGCAGTGTTTCCCAACCTTTTTTGGGCAAAGGCACACTTGTTTCATGAAAAAAATCTCGAGGCACACCACCATTAGAAAATGTTTAAAAAATTAACTCTGTGCCTATATTGACTATATATAAAGTAACTCTCTTTAATAGGAATCAAATAAACACAAATAAAGTATTTTATAATTACTTTATTATGAAATAGTAAGTAAACAGAAATATGAAAAATTATAAAATACTTTATTCAGTGAACCTGTGAGGGCCCGCCCTTTGCGGCAGCCGATTGGCTGCCGCCGTGGGCAGTGAATATTAATGATGTATCATTTTTGTGCTTCATGCTGTGGCCACAGACATGTGATCTGATGGTGAATTTGGGGTGACCCAATGCAAAAATCCTGAGAATCCCTGTGGATCCATGTTTTGTAACCACGTTTTTGCACCATTGCAGCCCCAGGCAACAGTGGGTGTGTGATTTTGGGGGGGCAGGCTGTAGCCATGGACATGCTATGTGATCTGATGGTGAATTTGGGGTGACCCAATGCAAAGATCCTGAGGATCCATGTGGATCCATGCTTTTAAACCACGTTTTAAGTGGGGAGGGAAGGAAAAACACAGAACGGACAAGGAGCACGAGAGGGGTGTGCAGAGAAGCAGCTGGCTAAGAATGCAGGAGAGGGGTATAACGGGGAGGGAGGAAAGGAAGGCAAAAGTTTTCCCTCACCTACTCACCCAAGCCAGCCAGCTCGCACGCTCTCTCTCTCTCTCTCTCCCTCCTGCCTGCTTGCCTGGAGGGGAGGGGCTTTCCCTGCTCTTTGTTCCGTTTGAGCAAGCACAGCAAGGAAACAGAGGCGGGTGGGCAGTAAGACCCTGAGGCAAGTGCGGCTTGTGCTTGCTCAGCAGCTTCTTCACGGTGCTCCGCGGAACGGTGTTCTTCATCCCGCCGGCGGCGGCTCCCTCTCTTTCCTCTCAAGCAGAGCGGCCTTCCTGCTCCAGCCGCGCCTGCGCCTGAGGAGTTTCGAATCTGCCGCCGCGCGCAGGGTGACGTCACGGCCGCCGCCGGGCCAATCCGCCTGCTCGGCCCCGCCTCCCTTCTTCTCGCCTCCCTCACGAGAGGAAGCGCCTCCCTCGCGCACGGCGGATGCAGCCTGAGCAGAGTCCCCTCTCGCTTAGAGCAGTGTTTCCCAAGCGGCACACGAGGCAACGTGTCGCGGCACACTAGTGTGCCGCGGAACACCGGTTGGGAAACACTGCACTAGAGAAGAACTCCTTAGGACATTTGACCACTGCTTTAGTCCTGCAGAAATCATTATTTTCTCAATAATTTGATCAGACCTTACAAAAAAAACAACAACACACATGTAAGTCTATTTACCCGAATCTCTCTCCTTGTTTTGGGATTAAATTTTGTGTCCTTTGGAATTCCTGGAATGATGTACAAGCGTGCTAGCTGATCATTTATTCGCAATTCAATATAGTCATCTTTATTGATGTAATCTTTTATATCAAAACCAGTTTCTTCAAATACCTGAAAATACACAGGCCAGAGTAAAAAAACTGCATTTGTATTTTAGCTGTTGTGTAACTAGTTATTTCACTTTATAGCTCAAAGTAATGAAAAAGTTGACTAATACTTTTCACTTGGGGAACTATATGTGAGTGAAAATACAAGCACTTCACTACAGCTTTAAAAAGAGATTCTTTTAAAAATCAGACATACACTGCAAAGCTATCCAAAAATATTCAGCAATCTCTACAGCAAGTTTTGACAAATAAAAAACTTTATAATAGGGTAATTGTAATATACTGAAGAGCCCAAAATGAAAAGAGTAGGTGGATCCTTTCTCAATTTTAGCATACTATTTATTACAGATATTTCTATACTGCTTTATATGCATGTATCTCAAAGCATTTTCTCAATAGAAGACACAATTTAGAGAAATTTGATGCTTCCAGTAGCTGGAAATCGTTTTCTCTGAATCATCCGCTATTATTAATGCTATCCCCTTCAGCAGTTTTTAAACTGTTTCTGGGAATCCTGTACATCCTTAAAAGCTCATCAGGGTTTCCTCTATGAAATCAATACTAGCAAACAAGCATCCAGTTTGCTCACAGCCACCTTCTCTTGAAGTGTGCAGGAAAGCACTGGATATGTTCTAGGTCATACCCTTCATGCTCACTGGGAAAACCCTGCACAAAAAGAGCTTCTAAGTTTTCAGGCTTTTGGAGTATCTTGTGAGATCTTAAAAGCTCTCTGCCTTGCCTGGGGTGGGGTGAGGTAGGGGGTAAGACTCATACGGCGTTGGTTAGGTCAGGAAAGTTGAAATTACACATTCTAAAAGCATGAAAGCTGTGAGTTACCTATAACGTTATCCAATTTTATTCAAGAGAAGAACTATAACCTATTTATTACATTTGCTATATACAAAATCTTAACACAGATAATGTCATCTATGAATTTAAAATATTTTTCATGCCTCATATTAATTCCAGAGAATATTTACCCAGGTAGGGGACTATAGAATTCCCTGTTGTCTCTCACTCGCAGTACTAAAAATGTGAAGAGCCATTTTTTAAAAAAATGACAGCAAGCAACTCAAAAACCCATTGGGGGGAAGTTACTCAAGATGACATGCATGGTGATCCTGTATCCTCCACTTTGTCTTTCACCAGAAAAGTGAAACAAGTTTATATTTTATGTTGAGAAAGGGAAATTGGTTACATAGCAGGAAAAGCAATCAAAGAGGCTGTCCATAAAGCAAGCCTTGCCCTACAACAACCAGTTTCCCTATCTTATGCCACTTGGCACAATGTATGTCCAATATATAAACAGCATTAGTACCTCTTCTTTAAAGTAATTCTTACATAACTGTGTACAATATTATTGGACTGAATGTCAATGAATGCATAGGAATGGCAGCAGCAACAACATAAAAAGTTATATCCACATTTGTCATATATCAGGGGACAGAAAAATCACCACCTGATAGAAAAACACTAATATGGTACATGCACTTGAGGCACATGGGAACATGTCAGAGACATCGTTTTGAGTATAAAAGCAACTCAGTCACCTCTCTAGCAGCACAGTCGTGTGGAGCTTCCTCTTTATTCACTTTCCCTTTTGGAAATCCCCAGCCAGACTTTGCTAAATAACCCTGGACCAGCAGCACCTGCAAAATTTAAGCAGTCAATTCAAGACATAATTAAGCACTTAGAAGAAGAGAAGTAGTTGGAGGGCATCAAATTGTGTTAAGCACCAGTGGGATTGGGAGTTTCATATTTACAAGAACGATACACCAAAATAAATGATTGAGAAGGAAGAAAATCCAGCACACATTCTTCTCTTAAATGAGGGAAAGAATCTCAAACAACATATATTATTCAATTATAAAACTAGTATTTACATAAAAAGGTATTGTTTAGGAGGTTTTGAAATAGTCACACTTAATGATTTTAATGTTAAAATCTAAATTAATATTAATTCCATTTTCCAAGACATAAAAAGAAATCCTTCAGATCAGTTTGACACTTACATTTTCAAGGCTCTCATCGAGAATAATGGCACCATAGGTTGGCACTCCCATTTTGTACTCTTTCCATTCATCTAAAACCCTCTGCACATCTTCACCTTGAGGCAGTAAAAAAGGGCAATGACTGAAAAGTATAGAAAGTCAAGGAAATTCACTGCACCAGGACACACGTTTTCACTCCTCAAATCATGTTTTCTTTCTTTCTTTGTCTCCAGCAAATCATAATCACTGACATTAACGAGGGATCCTTCACACCACCGAGCTTTAACACTAGTGGGTTGGTTTTTCTTAAGAACTGTCATGGGAATAATTGGGGGAGAAACCTGATATGTTAAGTCACTTGCCTTGCTGCCCGTGAAGAATCTTGAGGCACTTTAAATTGGATAGGGATGCTTTCATAGTTTGAAACGCCTATTTGAAACACGTATTTCACCACCCCCAGCACCTTAGAGCTATATATGTGTAAACTGGCAATCAGGGCAGTAGTCTTTAAAACTACACAGCCTAAGCTGTGAAAGGGGAAAGGGTCAGAAACATGACATGGCTAAATTTACAGATCAAAGAGCTAGCAGTATAAGCTGGCCAGTGTCCTTTAGGGTAGGATGTGTTCCTGATGCCCTGAAGGGGCAGTCGTGAGGCCCAGTTTGATAAAGCATCACTGAATCCTGTCAGGCAGAAGGCCCATCTAGTCTACCGTTCTGTTATCACAGTGGCCAAACAGTCCAACACCACTCTCTTGGTTATAGATTAATCACAGTCAGCTTTTGGGTCAGAAAACTGCCTTGTTTCCCTTCTTGATGACCTATGCAAGTGGATGGGCAGAGGAATATTCTGTCTGGATTGTCTATGTGGGTTGGGAGGGTTCTGCTCTATTTCCCTGCATGGCAACTGCGTTCCTCAGATTGGGCGCTGCTAAGAGTACCGTACGCCCCAAAAGCACACTTAGCCTGTCCTATAAATGGGTTTTAACGTTACAGCTTCACCCACTTTGTGAATTTTGCAGTCTAAAAGTAGTATAGAAATCATAGCACTTCTTTTTAAAAGCCTCTGCCTAAGAGACTGGCATGCAGCAGTAAGAAGCCTAATAATTGGCTGTGGCCAGGCAGGTGAGAAACAACAGCTTAAAGTAATTTTAGAATGCATGCTACCCCCACCCCAGAAAAAGCATGAGCTGATGATTGGCATTTTCCAGTTTTACATGCATTCATTACATAGCAACAGGAACCACAAAAATCATCAGAATCTACTTGTAATGCCTCCAGTCCAGAGCTGTGCATGCATTCCAACAAAGGGCACTCCTGCACAAACCAATTTCCCCATTCATTTCTGTAGAAAGGATAGCCCACTCTGCATTAACAATGAGTGAAATTCTGTGCCATTCCCACCTCCAAACACATAGAAATTGTGTAATAAGCACATTTTTTTAAAAAAAGGAACAGAAAGCACACATAAATACGTGCAGTGGTGCTTACTGTGAAGAACTTCATAAATTCCAATTCTGGAGATCCCTTGCCTTAAAACCTAATCAGAATTATTTCAAAAGAGGTTACTCTCAAGTGTCTCATGACACAGGTAAATTGCCAGGGCACCTGACATCTCTAGGTAGGGCTGAGAAATACTTTTATCTCAAACTCTGGAGAGCAGCTGCCAGTCAGTGTAGGCAATAGTGAGTTAAATGGGCAAATAAGAATAATAGTCTGTTCTCAGTATGAGGCAGCTTCCTGGATGGCACTCATGAACACAGTTTCACCACACATAGTTCACAAGACTACAAAAAGACACAGTAATACAGAAAGGATATCAGCTTTAGCAAAATCTCTTATCCCACACTGAGGTAATCCTGGTGTGTTCTGCATGTAGAAATCCAAGTAAAACCAATGGGCAAGCTCAATCTGAAAACACACTCGGATGGCATTGTCCCGTTCCTCGCTGGGAATGTGCAGAATAAATCGACTGTTGGGAGGGGGGAAATAATTTTATGAACTAGCTACTGAAACATCTGAAGCACAAAGAGCTCCTAAATTACAAACACAGCAAGCACAAAGTCAAAAAGGTTTATTTGAAAAGGACCACACATATTTAAAAAGAAGTCACACATAGGTTTCAAGACATGTATTCAAGATCTGGGACATTTTAGTGACAAACTCCCATCAGCCACCATGAAATTAGAAACCTTAAGCTTCATGCAGATGAGTAAATATTATGGTTTACATAGACCTTCAAATGCTTTCAGGTCTCCATGATTCAGCACCACCGCCATGAACTTCACTTGAAAGCTTTGAGGGGGTTATAAAAATGCAGGAATTGTCAGGATGTTTGTAATATTTGATAATACTTATTTTTTTATTTTACTTAATACACTTGTATACTGCCTTTTCATAACTTAAAGTGTATTACAATGACTGCTAATAACAGATAAAAATGCAGTGCAAGACTAAGATAAATCTAGCAACAAAAGCTAATGAACTAAGGCCAAATGAAAAAGATGTGCCTTGCAAACACTCCTAAAAGCTAGTACAGTGGTACCTTGGGTTAAGTACTTAATTCGTTCTGGAGGTCTGTTCTTAACCTGAAGCACCACTTTAAGTAATGGGGCGTCCTGCTGCCGCCACACCGCCAGAGCACGATTTCTGTTCTCATCCTGAAGCAAAGTTCTTAACCCGAGGTACTATTTCTGGGTTAGAGGAATCTGTAACCTGAAGCGTATGTAACCTGAGGTACCACTGTATAGGCATCTGAGTGAAGACGTTCAACAGGCTTGCATTACTTGTGTAAAAGCCTTGCTTCTGGCCATTATGGTTCTTATTATGTGTGTTATAGGTAGCTGAAGCAGAGAGCATTTAATGTTTGAAGCTTACATACTAGGGGATGAACAGATGCTCTTTCTGAGATACATAATTCTAGTTTTATTATCAAATAAAAGCTGTGGCCTCAGTTGAGTGCATATTTTCCCAGAAAAGCTGCTGGGTTGGTATTTTTAAATCAGGTTTTAGTGTTTTAACAAAAACACTTTGGGGATGCAAATAAATATTTTAAACTTATTGGTTAATGTTATGTTTATTTCTTCCTACAACTTAAACCAAGCAAAGAGAAAGGACTTTTTGGGAGCTGTTTTCTACTTACGAACGTGATCTGTTTCGGGGTGCCATTCACACCCTGAAAAGTCTAAGTAGAGCGCTGCTACTGCGTGTGCACAAAGTGCAATAGAGCACCTCTGGGTTTGCCGCGTTTGCAACCCGAAAATCCACAACATGAAGCAAACGCAACCAGAGGTATGACTGTACAGTACACTGTAAAAGACGTACAGGGTGGGAGTAGGCTAAACTGAAAGTTATAGTTGCTGAGGTATAATAGTTCCATCAAGCCGCACATGCTATGTGTACAATACAATAACACCAAAAGTCTAACAAAACTACAGTATTTACAAAACCACCTATTGTCAAAACACATTGTGGATGTTACTTCAAAAACAGTAGCTATACTGACTTGTGCTGCAAAATGACTACCTAATTTTCATTCCATAACTTCATAGCGGCATGAACTTTCCATTTTAAAACTTGGGAATGTTTTTTTGTGTGTGCATGTGATCTTCAGGTGAAGGGCGGTATAGAAAATCAATCAGTCAGTCAGTCAATTAACTGCTGTGGGCGACACATTTCCTTAACCCTAATCCACAAAAATATGCATCATTTCAGTGTTACATTCAATATATACTTGTGTGTGTGTACTTGTGCATATATTCAGTGCTACGTTCAATATATATATATCTGTGCCTTGCGTGTGTATATGTGTGTGTGTATATGTGTGTGTGTGTGTGTGTATGTGTGTGTGTGTGTGTGTGTGTGTGTGTGTGTGTGTGTGTGTGTGTGTATATATATATAGTCTCGCACACAGACACGCGTCGTAAGAGCGCGCGCACTTTAAAGCCGCCTATACAACCAACGACTCCCTCTCCCTCTCCCTCTCCCTCCCCGCCACTTTGGCTTATAGCTAATTAACCGGCACCACCAATTTCTGGGCAATTCTGAGCCGCGGGATTCTAAGCCTGGCGGGACTTTTAACTGAGGGAAGGCGACGCGGTGTCTCTCTCGGGTCCCGCCTGAAGGGCGGCCGCCTCTCCGCCAGCTCCCAGAGGAGGAAGAAGGGGCTTCGGACGCTACTGACCCCCGGGAGGTCTCGCTCCGGCCCTTCCTCGCAGCCGGCCGCCTCCCCGCTTGTGGGGGCGGAGGCGTTAATACCTGCACAGGTCGTCCAGGACGCCGCTGGGAATCTCGGCCCGCTTGGTCTCCATGGGGAAGCAGCGCGGCTCATCCCGACTCCGCGGGGCCCACAGCGCCGCGCGAGACGGACCTTAAAAGTGGGGGGGGGGGGGGAGAGCGAGCGAGAGTGTAAACGAAACGAGGCGAGGCGGTTGGAGGCGGGACTACGCCGTTTCCGTCCCGTAGGAAGGAGGAGAGGGTGCTAGCCAGCCAATCGTCTCTGTCTCTGTTAAAAAGAGAGGCGCGAGGCGGGGTAGGCGGGAGGTAAGGCAAGGACCCTTGCTTCTCTCAACCAACCGCCGCGGCGAAAGGAAAGGAACGGGCTAATCGGCTTGCCCGCTGCTCAAGACGGACAGCGGAGATAGCCAGTCAAGTCGGCGAAGGACCGTGAGCGACGGGCGGGGCGACGAAAGAGGAAGGCGAGGAAGGGTTCGGCACCCAGGGAAACGAAAGAAACGTTAAAGCTCCGCGTTAAAAAAGAAATAAATAAATCAAATTAAAAAAATAAAAATAGGTGGGCGGAGCTTTCGAGGTGCGATTCGTGCGTCATTTCCAAATTGAGAGCCGCCGGGGCTCAAACCCGCCTGGTAGTCACACCCCGTAACCTGGAAGCTCTTTCCCCCTTGCCCGACTCCGGTTTATGTGGGTTGCCCAGGAACTCTGAGCGCTCTGCACACGCTCAGGGGATAACTGAGAATTTCTCAGATCCAGCCAGCTCCTTATCAGCTTGTGATCTGAGCTTCGTGCATAATTCTCAGCCCCTCCATATGAACACAAGTCAGATTTGTAGCCCGATTCTGCGCGGGGTTGGGCCCCTCCAGCTCCGTTGATTTCTACGATTTTACGCACGTTTTAAGGCCTAGGATAGATAGCGTGAGAATATCGAAGCCCATTTACTGAATCTATCCCATAATACGAATGCATTTTCTGATACTTCCAGAGCTCCGCATATAAAGCTAGATCACTCAAAGGGTAGTAAAAAATCTAACAGGCTTATTGTTCAAGCCAAAGGCCATGACAAACTTGTGTTAGGCAACAGTGTTAATAATATAATACGGAACATAAATTAATAAAATATTTTTTTTGCAAAGCTTCTGAGCATTAAAACACATCTTGTGCTTCTCTGTGACAGCTCCAATTCTAATATTGCTTTGCCATTTTAAAATCCAGTTTGCCAGCATCTGTTGTCCAAATGAGAGAAGTTACCAAAGACAACAACTGCTTAATTTCAGGTTAAACTTCCGAATCGCCACCAAAAAATATAGCAATTTTATCTAACTACTTTTCCCCCGTGTTTTTGTTTTGCAGCCACTGGGTAGAGGGCCACTCTGAGTGTTACGAAACTATTATTAGTTACAGATAGGTATCTGAAGAAGTGTGCATGCACACGAAAGCTCATACCAAGAACTGACTTAGTTGGTCTTTAAGGTGCTACTGGAAGGAATTTGTTTTGTTGAAACTATTATTGTCGCTCCAAAGAAACTGAACCATTTCTGCCTGGGTTAAAGGGTAGTAAAAAATGTGCCTGCTAGTCACAGTTTTTCTTTGATGAGAGGCTCCACAGAGAAAGCCCCACCCCGCAGGCAGCATGAGCAGCCAGCATTTTATGAACACTCATGATTGTGGTTTTACCAAGCAACTAGTTAATACTCCTCTTGTCATCAAAGGGAACTTGTTATTCCACCTTTCGCTAACTGAATGTCTAGATTTATCTAAGACTATGGAGACTTTCAAACAAGAGAGACTTCAATAGTGCAGTCAACTCAGAAGTAAGCCATGCTGAGCTCATCGGCAAAATACTAAACTAAAACGTGGGAATGGGTTTTTGTGACCTTCAGATGAAGGGCAGTATAATTAATTAATTAACTGCTGTGGGCGACACATTTCCTTAACCCTAACCCACAAGAAATGCATCTTTTCAGTGCAATATATATTCAGGGCAAATATATATTCAGTTCAATATATATTTGTTCATTGCATTCTATACACAGCAAACTCAGCTGACTTCCCACATAAAAGCATTTCTATATCAGTTTCAGCCACCAGAGGGTGGCATGCTTTTTGGGTTTTTTTTGTTGTTTTTTTTAAGCATTCAGACAATGCCTACAACAACAACAAAGGATAGCCAGACCTTTGAGAAAAAGACAAAAGGCTAGGATGGGGCAGGGGCTCTGAAAACTACAAACTACGAGATTGTAAATAAACCCGTTTTCAGTATTCCCCATCCTGTTAAAAACAAAACCACTCGTTCCCCTGAAAATAACTCACTAACAACTTGTATTTGCTGGTATTCAACTATTTTATCTTATTCATGTATATGCCCCTCTCCCTTCAAGATAGTATCTTTCAAAGATGGCTTATGAGTAAAAACTATATAATGGTGCAATAGCTATAGTCCCTGTTAGATAGACCTAATCTCAGCTAACTTGTTTGGTGCACGCTTATTAACCCATCTTTGCCACTCAAGTTGTTAAATTTCAAATTGGTTATCTGGACTGTCAATTCCCTGTGCCCAGTCTGAATACTGACATGGTTATTTCTTTACTGTTTCATTCATTGGTTGCCTGCCTACAGAGGGTGGCTTCTTGTTTGATTTTGCATTTAGAGGGATACCGTGACAAACCACACACACAATTGTGAAGGACACCTGTCTGAAGCTCTACTTGAAAATACATGGAAGCTGATCCCTGATCAGATACCACTTTGCACTTGCTCCAATTTTAATATATATTTTTGAACACAGTTATGGAAAATAGCACACTACATTCCAAAACACTCTTTGCCACTGCCTGTAGAGAAATATAAGCCTTATTCTGAGAATAACAGAAAGTAATAATAGAAATAGTTGAGTTGAAAGTTTCCAACAGACCAGAAATAAAATGGCCTAGCCTGCTCCTGTGTTTTTAACCTCAGGTGCATTTACAAAGGCTTTTCACTGAGTAGAGATAAACATCAACAGCTGTTGAGGCAGGAGAGCAAAGCACTCTTAAAGGCATATCAAAAGTATAAATATGACTTCAGAGCAACTTTACATGTAGAAATTAAGCTGGTGAGTGGAGACAGGGAAACAGTGAGCTCTTCACCACGTTTTGCATGTCACGTTACAGAACCAGTAAAAACAAGTTGTCAGCATACTAAGTAAGACCTTGATAATGTTCTGCTTCTTGTTCCAATATGCTAACTCTACACAGAAATGGGCCAACCCACAGAATCACAGAAGACAAAAAAAACAAACACATGATGCAGTGAGTCATTCTGCCAAATTATGCATTTATATTTGATGCTCTGTGCGTACAGTACTATGTGCGTACCACAGGGATTTCAACTATCATTTTTGTTTTGACGCTGAATAGGAATACACGGCACTGGCAGTCAACTTTCAAATACCGGCTGTCTCACAACATGTACTTCCAACACAGCAGTGATACTGTAATGTCCCTTGTTGAAGGTTTACGATGCCAGGATCAGCAGGCTCTTTAGTTGCTATCAGTCCATCCAGGAGCACCACTTTTATGCCAAAAACTCCAGATTGTACATAAGCACTACCATTTCAACTGCAAAAGCTGACTCACTGTATACTTGTCGCGTATTACTGGATGCTTGCAAGGAAGCACTTTTCCTTTCAGTACTTAAAATACTTCAGAAAAGCATCCATAAAATTGCAGAGGATAAATAATAATGGATGGCACACAGGTAAGCCTTCTACTGAGTTCAGCAAATACAGTGGTACCTCGGGTTACATACGCTTCAGGTTACATACGCTTCAGGTTACAGACTCCGCTAACCCAGAAATAGTGCTTCAGGTTAAGAACTTTGCTTCAGGATGAGAACAGAAATCGTGCTGTGGCGGCGTGGCAGCAGCAGGAGGCCCCATTAGCTAAGGTGGTACTTCAGGTTAAGAACAGTTTCAGGTTAAGAACGGACCTCCGGAACGAATTAAGTACTTAACCCGAGGTACCACTGTATAACCTATGGGAATAAAATACCTACATTTCCCGTTGCAAAATAACAAGAAATCAGTGGAAAATAAAGTTTGGGGAGCAAAGGTATGCAGCATAATCTGCAGACTAACAATCTCTTACCTAGGCCTACTTTGTATCTCTGCAGTCCCAATTCTGTAACTTTAGCTCCAGAGATGACTATAAGGGAAGTGCGGTTGTGGAACTACTACAGTGGTACCTCGAATTACAAACACCTCAGGTTACAAATGCCTCAGGTTCAAACGCTTCAGGTTACAAACTCTGCTAACTTGGAAGAGTTACCCCGAGTTGAGAACTTTGCCCCAGGATGAGAACGGAAATCGTGTGCCGGCAGCACAGCAGCAGCAAGAGGCCCCATTAGCGAAAGCATGTCTCTAGTTAAGAACAGTTTCAGGTTAAGAACGGACCTCCGGAACAAATTAAGTTCGTAACTAGAGGTACCACTGTACTATGGTATGGTATCCTTCTCTCTAATTGTGAGCTGATGAGTGCCAACAGATATTTAAATAAAATGGGCCTATCGTGAAACAAGAGGGAGTTACCGTATTTTTCTGTGTATAACACGCCCCCATGTATAAGACGCCCCCTATTTTGGGGGACTCAAAATTTAGAAAATGGGGGGAGATTGCCCAGAGCTGTTGAGCTTTTTTTGGGGGGGATGCCTGAAAACACTCATCTGACTGGCCAACGCTTCTGATAGCACATGGCGCAGAAGCCTCCAATCATGTTTCCAATCACCGCCAGCAGCCACCAATTGATTGGCCAAATGCCATAGCAACAAATCACCCGCACAAATGCCAGTGACAATCTACTGCTCGCGGAAGGAAACAATCCACCGCCACCCCTCTGCACTACCCATGTATAGGTAAATGTACCCCTGCCCGTACGGGCCAGTCGTGACCGACTCTAGGGTTGCTCGCTCAAGAGGCTGGGAGCCGGCACTGTCCGGAGACACTTCCGGGGCACGTGGCCAACGTGACTAAGCGGCATCTGGCAAGCCAGCACCAGCGCCGCACACGGAAACGCCGTTTACCTTCCCACTATAAAGCAGTACCTATTTATCTACTTGCACTTAAGGGTGCTTTCGAACTGCTAGGTGGGCAGAAGCTGGGACCGAATGACGGGAGCTCACCCCACCGCGGGGATTCAAACCGCCGACCTTGCGATCAGCAAGTCCTAGGCACTGAGGTTTTACCCACAGCGCCACCCGCGTCCCTTACCCATGTATAAGATGCCCCCAATTTTTTACCATTATTTTAACGTAAAAAAACCCCTCACCTCATACACGGAAAAGTATGGTATTACCGTGCCCAGGAGAATCCCAAGGGTTACAGAAGTGGAAAAAATATTTTAGACAAAAATGACAAGTGGGCAAAAATGCCCTAAATCAGTCCACTGAGCATGTTCAGTGGCCCCAGAATACTCAATGTCTGTTGGAAGCAGAAATGGAAATCAAGTAAGGGAATTGGATAGAACATAACATGATAGAACACCCACTGGAACGAGTCCTAGGGCACACACAAACAGTCCCTGTAAAACATATACTCCAAAATGCACAATGCACACATGAGAGACTGCCCTGTTGCATTGTGTTTCCTACCTATTTATGGGAAGACTCAGGGTCCAAGTCAACGGTGCTCACCGGAAGATAGCAGCTAGGAGAGCCTGCAGGCAGCGAAGCTCAGCATGTTTCCCTCCCCATTCAGCAGCCAGACAAGTTAGATGTGGAGCAGCTGGAACTAGTTGCAACTTCAGGTGATCTTAAAAAGGCCTTCTTCCTATAAAAGAAACTGGATAGAGGGGGTAAACTTAACTATCTACTGAGCAATACCGATGACTTTGTAACATAAAGTGGCACTGTATGTGTTGGCAGCTAAGAAGATCAAGAGGAAAGAACTAGATAAAATAGTGGTCAACTACAAAGGGGATTTGGATATTTAATTTGGCACATTTTACTAGAGAATCTTCTGCTATTCTATTTTATACAACAAACAATCTTAGTAGTTGTGACTGTGGTTTATATCGTATGTGTGGTGCCTGATGGGTTTTATGGTTATTGCAGTTTTTCCTCTTGTTATTTTTCCAAATGATGCCATGGCCTATGGCTAGCACAATAAAAGTTAATGCTAATAATAATAATAATAATTTATTATTTATACCCCGCCCATCTGGCTGGGCCTCCCCAGCCACTCTGGGCGGCTTACATAAAAACCAAAAATACAGTAAAATATGATGATGACGACGAGCTATTTACTGTAGCTTTTCTTCTGGCTAGGAAAGAGTGGATGTAGAAACAGTTTGTTTATCCCTTAGAAATGACCAGCACCCTTCCATGAGAGCCAATGTATTATGTAAAATACAGTACCTTACATAATACATTAAAAGTAAAGGTACTGTGTCTTGGTCTGGAAGGGGGAGAAAGCACAATCAGTCAATACCTTTTACTGGTCAAACCAAAACATTATAAAATAGCAGTCAAGCTTTCAGGTTGACCATAATTCTTAATTGGGATGGATATCAAAGCAAGAGGAGAGAGGGGACAGTGAATTAAAGGGGGTGGGCAGGGAGACTGAGGTGACATGCACACCATAGGAGCCAACTCCTAGGCCCTTCACCCACCCCCAAATAAAATATTTGAGAAGACCGCCCCCAAAGTTGATGGACAATGCCATTCAAATAGAGTGCACCATGCATGTGATCGATTATGTAGGGTGGGACTTACTTGCTTCCCATGGGCGTAGCCAGTACAGTGGTACCTCGGGTTAAGTACTTAATTTGTTCCGGAAGTCCGTACTTAACCTGAAACTGTTAACCTGAAGTACCACTTTAGCTAATGGGGCCTCCTGCTGTTGCCGCGCCGCCGGAGCACGATTTCTGTTCTCATCCTGAAGCAAAGTTCTTAACCCGAGGTACTATTTCTGGGTTAGCGGAGTCTGTAACCTAAAGCATATGTAACCTGAAGCGTATGTAACCCGAGGTAGCACTGTATTTATTTTAGGTGGGAGAGAAGGCTTTATGTTGGGGCAAGGGCAGAACCGTGTTATCTGCAGTGGCGTAGCGTGGGGGGTGCAGGGGGTGCCAGCCGCACCGGGCGCAACATTTTGGGGGGCGCACTCGCAGCTCTCTGCCCCTACCTGGCTCACTCTCTCTCTCACACAGTGCTGGCTCTGCGAATCCGAGCTGCCGGGTCGCCGCCCACTGTGCGGAGCGGAGAGAGAGCGAGGGAGGGACTATCTGGGGGAGGGACAGTGCAGCAAGCTTCGGGCCGCGCAGGGCTCTTCCGACGGCGCCGAGCCCTTCGCGGAGGCTGCGTTGCCCGTACTTCAGAAAGCGGTGCGTGAAGTTTCTCCGCAGCAGCCAGCCGGCCCCGGAGCACGTGCAAAGCGCCGATTCCCCTGGGCGATCCCGGCCGGCCGTCCAGTCGGCGACAGTGCCGGCGCCGCGCTCCTTCCTCCCCGCGAGAGCCCCGTCGAGGGAGGCTGGTCCTCCGAGCCAGGCACGGCCGAGCGCACCTGCCCGCCTCCTCCCGGCCATCGGGGGAGGGACCCAGGACGGGGAGCCACCCCGGGCGGAGGCGGAGTCGCGCAGGGGAAAGGCCGCCTGCGCTCTCCGCGGCCCTCTGTACATGCTCGCGGGCGCCGCGGCCTCGCTCCTCCAACGAAAACCAGATCCAGGGAAGGAAGCCCCGCGCAGCTGAGAAAGTGGCTCCACGAGCATGTGCAGAGCGCCCGCCCGCCGGGACTGCGAGAGAGAGCCAATGGGCAGCCGGGGGGGGGGGCAAGAGGCGCCTGGTCTCCCCGCTTCCTTCTGGAGGGGAGATGGCGCTTGCCCAACCCAAGGCAAAGTGGAGGAAGAAAGTCTCTTCCCGGCTTCGTCCCCTTCCCAATATTCGATTTTTGAAACCTATGTCTAGGGCGGGTATAGCAGCGAAGAGCTTGGCCGCTCCTTCAGGGGGCCCCAAATCTGGAGACTGCAGGCGAAGCCTCCCCAATGCCCAAAGGGCGAGGCTGATTTTAGTACTATAAAAATCCAAGGCTCCTAGCCCACCCTCCGCTCTCAGTTTTTAATGGCCCGATGCCTGTAAGCCGCCCTTTGATGGACTTTGAAACCCTCAAAGGGGGCGAGGGAGAAATATTTCCAATCAATCAACAGCCCACCTGAAAAGGAGGGGGAGAATAATCTGCCTCCCTCCCGCGATGGGAGAACTGGCAAAGGTTCCTTCTGCTTTAACTGAATTAGATTATAAAGGGGGGGGGTGTTGCAGTGGCGTAGCATGGGGGTGCAGGTGGGGGCCGGCCGCACCGGGCGCAACATCTGGGGGTTAGGGTTAGGGGGCGCAAATCCAGGGTTAGGGGGCGCAAATTACTTGCCTTGCCCCGGGTGCTGACAACCCACGCTACGCCACTGGTTATCTGCATTGCGATCAGTCAGTTAGTTAACTATTTTTATTTATTTACTTGATGGGTGGCAGCTCCCCCTGCTCCCCCAAAATTCTGTATTCAAGTTGGCACCCCTGACACACACCATACATTCAAACACATTTAAACCAGTTGGCTTCCCTGCCCCAATCCTAGGAGCTGTGGTTTGTTAAGAGTGCTGGGAACTGTAGCAATGTGAACTACAGTTCCCAAGATCTGGAGGGAGCCTTGTCCTTTACGTCTAGGCTGAATGTGAACGCGTGGGTGGGGCTGTGCGCTCTCTCTCTCTCTCTCTCTCTCTCTCTCTCTCTCTCTCTCTCTCATGCACGTTGGCAGAAAAGACAGAAAACACCAAGCTGCTAAAAATAAGCAAGTCCCCTGCACCCTCGTTCTTACAAGGCCTCAATTTGCAAAGGCCGATGCGTGGGGTTTCAAACGACAGGGTGGGGTGTGCTATTGCTATTCTCCTGCGCCTTTTCTGCGTGGGTCATTCCACCCGGGCTCCCCGCCTCCCCAGCCACGCGAAAGCCCGAGCCGCTTCGGCCGAGCCTGGGTGTGGCTCCTTTGCAGAGCCTCGAGGCGAAGCGGCGGCGGCGGAGGGCGGGCTGCGGGGCCGGGCTTGTGCTGACGTTGCCCCCCATGATGCCGCCGCTGCTGCTGCTCCTGACGTCTCTCCGCCTTCCCTTCCGCGAGCAAAGCAGGCCCGGGTTCGTCGCCAGCTGCTGAGAAGCGCTTTGCCTTTGCATTGCGCCTGGAGGAGACTAGAGCCGCTTTCTTTCTCCCTCGGATCCTCTGTCTCTCCTGTCCAGCGTAGAGGGAAGGGGTCCCGCCACCATGACCGCGTCCATGAGGCAGAGGTTCGACAAGTTCCTGCACGAGAAGAACTGCCTAACAGCCGTGCTGGAAAAAATCGAGAACAGGACTGGCGTGAACAGGTCCTTCATCGCCATTGGTAAGGAGCGGCGTCTCTTCTCCGTGATGCCGTCTCTCTTTTTCCCTCCCTCGGTTCCAAAACCTCCCCTGCGACCCGCGCTGTTCTCCCCCTTCCTCCACCCACAACCAAACATCACGTCGACAAGGGCCATTGTGATCCTGCGATGTTCTCCAAATCGATGAAACTGGAGGTTGTTTCTGAAAGGGAAGAGAGGAAAGAAGCCCTTTGTTTTGTTACGGCCCCGACGGCCCTGTATTTATTTATTTTTAATCCTCTCGTTTGTTTTGAAACATTTGCATCTGGCATCTCAACGCCGATTCAAAGGCCAAAATGCAAAGCAGCCCGTAAATGTTCTTAGCACTGAAACAGACGCTTTGCATAATAAGGGAGTATCCAGTGCCCCCCCCGCATTCTCCACCCTGGTTTGCTTTGCAATAATGGGCGTGAAAGCTCCGTCCCCCGCCCCCCCCCCCGGCTAGGATGCCAGGGGTCCTGGGTAGTGGGGCAAAGAGATTCTGGGCCTCTAATTGCAATTAAGAGACCATACTAGACAAGAATTTCAAAAAGCATGGGGGAAATGCACAGAATACGTCACAAAACAGTGCCCTGTAATTCATACCTGGACTTGTTTCGATTAATGTCTGCAGGAGACTTTGTGGTTATTTGAGTTATAATTAGAAAAATTTTAATAATTATTCATAAAGGAAACAGCTTATAAGAAGTATATAAGGATGCCAGAAACAGGATAAAGGAAGTCTTTTATTTGGTTGTTTGTATTGTTGTATACTGTGCTTGTTGTTTGTTATGGTTGTGTCTGATGGGGGTGGATTTCTGTGTTGGGGGGGTGGGGGGTTTGTGTTCTGTTGTAAATAAAATTTCCAATAAAAATTATTTAAAAAAGAAGAAGGGAAGGAGATTCTGGGCCTCGGCACCTGCCTCTCTCCCTCTCCCTCTTGGGCGACATTTATGGCAGGAGAAGGCACATATTAGGCACCGTGTCCAAGGGGGGGGGGGACAGGAGGTGGTGCGGGAGTCTCAGCCCTTGGGATTGAATGTCCAGCAGCCGCTGCCGTAAAAAACGGGCTTGTCTCAGGTTACAACAGCCCAGCTCCTTCCCCCGCCTCCTGCTTCATCTCTCTTGCTCTTATGCCATGTTGGTAAAAAAAACCGCCGCCACCACCAGATTTTTGTATGTATTACTGTGCCCCGACAGAAGCAGGAAGGGGAACCCCAGCCCTACTTTCGATGCCTTTGGAGGGAAATTACTGGTGCCTTCTGAGAAATTCGGGGGAGGAGGAGGAGGGGAAGAAAGAGAAAGAAACTCCCACAAGATGGTAATTGACTAGCTGACGTGTCTGGGCTGGACTAAGTATCGCTTTGTGTCTCGGATCTGCCATGTACCCTTTCAGTATCACAGGTTAGCTTCTCCCGCCACCCCCATGAGGTTTAAACTTCACGGTAAACAAGAGGACAGGATGTGGTGCCCTGGTTGTCCAGCTTTATGTTGGGGGCTGTGGTGGTTGTGGGTTGAGCCCCGTGGAAGGAATTCATTCGTTTCCTTCCCGCCTCAGCCCTTGAGGAAACTTCCATCTTTATATAACCAAGCCTTTGCTTTATTGTGGGCCTAGGGAAGGCTCCTCTCCACCCCGACTGACTTTCTCCTTTCTTTCTCAGCCATTGGTGCCGCGCTAGCCATCTATCTGGTGTTCGGTTATGGAGCGTCTCTCCTTTGCAACTTGATTGGGTTCGCTTATCCTGCATACATCTCGTAAGTTGTTCGGAGAGAGAAGCCTCTTCCTCTTTCTGTGTACTGGAACTGCCTGTTGAAACTGGTAACTTTGGAGAGGGTGGGCCATACGCTATAGATTTCCTTTCCTCCTCCCTCCCTCTTTTTTTTTTTGCCAGGTTGCAAGTGGCTGCCAAACCTTCAAGGAATTATTTTGGGTTTTTTCTTAAGGCAATTTCAGAACTTGCCAGGCCCCTCCCTGGATAGGGCTACAGCATCCTCAGAGCTTAGTACAGTGATACCTCGGGTTAAGTACTTAATTCGTTCCAGAGGTCCGTTCTTAACCTGAAGCACCACTTTAGCTAATGCGGTCTTCCGCTGCTGTCGTGCCGCCGGAGCATGATTTCTGTTATCATCCTGAAGCAAAGTTCTTAACCCGAGGTACTATTTGTGGGTTAGCGGAGTTTGTAACCTGAAGTGTATGTAACCTGAAGCGTATTTAACCCGAGGTACCACTGTAGTGAGAAGCTTTTGCCTCACTCAGTAGGCTGACCCCCAACTCCCAATCTTGCCATTGCCCTGTGCTGTAGAATCAGAACACATTGGAGTCGAGAGGAGTCAGCAGATGGACTGTGATGTTGTGGGTGATGGGTTTGCACGATTTAGGCATCTTAATGCCACAAAAGCTTTTGGAAATAATAGAACTCTGTCTGGAAGGAAAGGTTACCTTGACAATTTCTGTTGCAATGAAAATTTTGGCTCTGTGCCCTGAAATGTTGATGATGTCACTTTGAAAATGGGGGGGGGGTATTTGAGGAAATGTGTGGGCCTCCTATTTTTTTAAAACAAGAGAAGTTTTGATGCAGCCAAAGTTAAGCAATTATTTCAGGGGTTTTTAGATTGTCTTCCCCTTCTTTACATGATGTAGCCTTAATACACATAAGAACAGGGCATTTTGTTGGCTGCTGCAACATTGGGCTCATCTAATGGGAACTTGACTGAAGGCTGAATGTTAACAGCTGGTATGGATTAGGATGAGAGCCGCGCCTTAAACGTGATGGATAAGACTGCAGTTTTGCAATCTTCTTGTGAAATGAGCACTGCGTTGGGAAAGGATGGTGAGAATTTCACATGTGAGTGCCCTGTCTTAAGTGCACCTGTATGTTCTGGAAAAGCTAAAGGTGCTTTTTCACATGTGCGTCTTTTTATCCCTCGACATCAAGTGAGAACTTGTATGTGTGAAATTGCCAGCACAGATCAAAGAGAGCTTTCCCCATTAGCCTTGCTTCACTTCTCAGACAACTGAAGTTGGGTGAGACAATGTGGGTCCATGTGTTCTCTCTTCACAACCCCCCACCCACCGGGATAATAGCACCATTGCTATAGATTTACGATTAAGAAATCACATAATGGGAAAAGTTAAAGCCTTCCTCCCACACTGTGGTCAGTTCAGATCCTCCAGCCCAGCCGCTTTTAACAACAACAAAGAAGACAGCATAGAATAAGAGAATTGTAGAGCTGGAAAGGACCCCAAGGGTCATCTAGCCCAACCCCCTGTAATGCAGGAATCTTTTGCACTCAAACTCATGGCTTTAAGATTAAGAGTCTCATGCTCTACTGACTGAGCTGTCCTCAACACCAGAAGATTCAGTTGTAGATCTCCTAAATCAAATCTAGTTTGACCATATATATTGAAGGGATGTTTCCTATAAATCTGTCTGCTTCTGTTCGTAAACAGTATCTCGGTCAGCTCCTGTCTTATTTGTAACTTTTTTTGTCCGTGGAAGTACTCAGTATCTTTATAAGAGTGTGAGTATGACATGGGGGGGGTGAGTGTGTGTAGATATAAATATAGATATAGATTGGATATAGATAGATATATCTATAGACACACACACTCCACTTTTTTAGATACAGTGGTACCTCTGGTTACGTACTTAATTCGTTCCAGAGGTCTGTTCTTAACCTGAAACTGTTCTTAACCTGAAGCACCACTTTAGCTAATGGGGCCTCCTGCTGCTGCCGCGCCGCTGGAACACGATTTCTGTTCTCATCCTGAAGCAAAGTTCTTAACCCAAGGTACTATTTCTGGGGTAGCGGAGTCTGTAACCTGAAGCGTATGTAACCTGAAGCGTATGTAACCTGAGGTACCACTATATCTATACACACACCTCTCTCACTTTTTAGCCTGGAGGCCCCTAAGCAGCGAACAGCATTGATGCATATTAATACAGAACTATGCAATAAACACAATACATACAATAAATAAATCAAAACTATATAAATTTGCATCAGTATTTCACATGTGCTTGTTTGTTACTTAGTGACTTGCATGTATAAATGGGTCACTTGCAGATCTAATATCCCAAAACAGAGCATTCATATTGCCTGAAATGCAATGTGATGCTTCTCAGTGCAGTCGCCTCACAGGTTCCAGTGCCAGTAATCCAGTGATAGCCATACCTGTATATTCTTCTTTTCTCTTCCCAGTGCTCAGTGCAGTATTCTCCGCATGCTATTTGATAACGGTATCAGTGCTGTTCCCATTATGTGGCTTCATGATGAGTAAGGTTAATAGAAGTAGCAAAAAGCTTGCATGTGTACATGCAAATCCTCTAATGCAGTGTTTCCTAACCGGTGTTCCGCGGCACACTAGTGTGCCGCGAGACGTTGCCTGGTGTGCCATGGGAGGGAGGCGGGCGAGTCGGGCGGCGAGAGGCGGGGCGGCGGCGGCGAGCACACGCGGGGCGGCGAGCGAGCTCCCTCCCACATCCCATCGCCGCTCGCTTTGGTCGGCCGCCCCGTGCTCCGCGCTGGTGTTGGCCAGCCTTGCGCACCCGGGGGATCTCCCCCCGAGAGCGCAAGGCTTGCGGGCGGCAGCTGGCAGCGCGGAGCACGGGGCGCCCTTTGGAGGACGCCCCGTGCTCGGCGCTGGTGTTGGCCAGCCTTGCGCACCCGGGGGATCTCCCCCCGAGAGCGCAAGGCTTGCGGGCGGAAGCCGGCAGCACGGGGCGCCCTTCGGAGGCCGCCCCGTGCTCCGCGCTGGTGTTGGCCAGCCTTGCGCACCCGGGGGATCTCCCCCAGAGAGCGCAAGGCTTGCGGGCGGCAGCTGGCAGTGCGGAGCACGGGGCGCCCTTCGGAGGCCATTCCGTGCTCCGCGCTGGTGTTGGCAAGTCTTGCGCACCGGGGGATCTCCCCCCGGGAGCGCAAGGCTTGCGGGCGGCAGCTGGCAGCGCGGAGCACGGGGCGCCCTTCGGAGGACGCCCCGTGCTCCGCGCTGGTGTTGGCCAGCCTTGCGCACCCGGGGGATCTCCCCCCGGGAGCGCAAGGCTTGCGGGCGGCAGCTGGCAGCGCGGAGCATGGGGCGCCCTTCGGAGGACGCCCCGTGCTCCGCGCTCGTGTTGGCAAGCCTTGCGCACCCGGGGGGCGCGTGGGGCACCCTGAAACAGAGGGTTCCCCATGCTGCGGACTGTAGCCTGCCGCCCGACGCGCGGGGCGCCCTGAAGCAGAGCGCCCCTAGCGCCAGGCAGACATGGGCCAGCCCCACAAGCTCGGGGGACAGCGGGGAGGCGCAGCACCGCCATCCCACTGTTCCCTGACCTGGTTTTGGGGGGGAAAATAAAGGAAAAAAATTTTCCCTTTATTTCCCCCCCCAAAAAAAAGTAGGTGCGTCCTATGGGACGGAGCGTCCTATGGGACGAAAAATACGGTACTTACTATTTCATAATAAAGTAATTATAAAATACTTTCTTTGTGTTTATTTGATGCCTATTAAAGAGAGTTATATAGTCAATATAGGCACAGAGTTAATTTTTTAAACATTTTCTAATGGTGGTGTGCCTCAAGATTTTTTTCATGAAACAAGTGTGCCTTTGCCCAAAAAAGGTTGGGAAACACTGCTCTAATGTGTATGTTCACATTGGATTCACTTGGACATTCAAGTAGGATAGGAAACATACAGTAGTTAGAAATGAAAGTAAAACAGAAGTCCCCCAGAGTTGACTGGTAAATAATGAAAATCCCCATGTGAGTTGAGAGAGAGAGGAAAGAGCTTCTGGTGGGCTTTGTACCAAGGTGGTGTTTGTTTGAACCAGAATCTCCATATGGAATGATAATATGCAACCATGGAGATTTTTGTAGTGGTGATAACTTGAAAATGTGCCTTCATCGTCACACAAATCTCGGTGGTCACATGTGCTCTCCAGCCCCCAGTTCACTCAAACATATGAGCACAGACCAACTCCAGGCTCAAATGTGATTCTGTACACTCCAAAGGCAGTAGTGTCATTGAGATACAGTGGTACCTTGGCAGTAGAACGGCTTGGCTCCTGAACAAATTGGCTCCCAAACGCCGCAAACCCGGAAGTGAGTGTTCCGGTTTGTGAACGTTTTTCCGAAGCCGAATGTCAGATTTGGCTTCCAATTGAGTTCAGGAAGCTCCTGTAGCCAATTGGAAGCCACACTTTGGTTTTCGAACCTTTTTGGGAGTTGAACGGACTCCCAGAATGGATTAAATTCGAGAACCAAGGTACCTGTCATGCATGAACTGGCTTACAGTTCGGCATCCTGCAGGGTGAGAAGTCTGCAGACCAAAGTCTTAACTTGAGGCAGAGGCAGTTTCCCTTATACATTCTTAAATCTGGCAGAAGTTCTAAAATTGCAGATTCCTAGCATAGGCTTATAAGCTAGTTGTATGATACCTTGTGTGTAGAAAGGGTCAGTAAAGTCCAGTGGGTGCTTCCCTGTCAAACACATTTTTAAAATCCGTTTGCTTTTCACATAGTAGTTATTTGCCATAGGGATAGCCTTAGTGGCCCCTGTCATTTCTAGAATGTTCCTTGTCCCTTCCCACAAATACAAATCATCCAATGATGCACGCTTCCTGTTTTTGGAGGGCTTCTTGTAGCAATCTGGTGAATTGACACGTTTACATTGGACAAGCGTGGGCAAAAATCTAGTGATAGATTTTTTTCACATAGAAGCAGCCCCAGCCAACACAACCAGTAGTCAGGGATGATGGGAGTTGTAGTCTCGCAACTCCCAGAGGCCCACAGGTTTCCCATTTCTGCTGTACAGTTAACTGGGAACAAGTCCCATTGAATTCAGTGAATTCAGTTTGCTTCCAAGTAGCCTAGTTGCACAGTTAGGCTAATTGCACAGTTGTCACTGTAATGTGTTGCCTGTGGGTCTGATAATAGCACACAACACTTTCAGAGCAGTGTTTGCCCTGGGAGTAGAAAAAATCAACAGGCTAATATGTTTAGTGCAGTGAGATCTCCATTGTACATGAGAAACTAAAGCGGCAGTGGGTTAAGCAATAGGATTTTTAAAATTCCGACACCACAAAACTGCAGGACACTCAGCTTTGAAAAGGCTAACACAATGCCTTCCTAAATATCTGTGCTTGTGTTTTCCAAGGTGTTTTAAGTTTCGCTAAGTCTCAACTTGCCATCTGGATGATCCTAGTTATTTCTGTGATTGACTCGTCCATGCTTTGCCGGACCAAACAGTTTTTATGTTGTCACTTTGACAATGTGAAGATAACTGCAAATAGCTCGCCGGAGCCTTGCAACATGGTTTGCTTCATCTTGGGAGTTGCATAGCAGAAGTCTGTGGAAAGTATTTTCTTATGGTGAGACTGTGCTAATCTGGTTACCTTCCAGCACATCTCCCTGAGGTTTCAGACACTTTATGTAACAGACAGGACTAAAATTCTCTCTTTTAAAACTAGGCAGGTGGCCATATGTGGCCATATGTTGTCCGCTGCTGCTGTAGACTGCAGTGAGCTAAATGGATCGATGGGCAGTGTTCTAAGCAATCTAAGCAGAACACTGTCTAAGCAGTGTTCAAAACTCCCATTGTTCTAGGCGCATTATGCGACAGGGAATTTCATTAGGGTGAGCAGTTTCTGAGCTCTGGGCGCAGTATTGTGCCTAAGATTTCAGATTAAAACTGCAGAGCGGAAGGAAATGAGGGCCTTTTTCTGCCTCCCCACTACCAGCTACTCCCTGAAGACTGGAGGAGAGACCCTCTTAAGAATATTAGGGGGGAGAACAGGGGAAGGACTAGACCATGTGAAAAATGAACATAATATTTTAGCTGCAATTTATTCATTTTCAGATTTGTATTCTTGTTATTAAAAAGACATTCCATTGTTGCACCTAGGTTGAAGGTGCCATTTAGCTCCCAGCTTTCATATCTCAGTTTCTAACACTGTGCCTAAAGCAGATGCCTATGCTGATGCCAGAGAATTACAGATACACATCTTATATTTAAAACACATGCCCCCCCCCCAAGATGCTGGGAACTGTAGTTTAAAGGTCTCTTAGATGTAAACTATAGTTCCCAGATTCTTTGGGAGAAGTCATGTGTTTTACATGTATGGTGCGGGTGGGGGGGACAGTCTTAATAGAGGTAGGTTCATACCTTCATACCTTCCTCTTCTGCCTTCTATCTTATTTTCCTAGGTTCTGTACTGCATTCTGCTCTTGTGGTCATGTGCTAAAGCTGTTAGCCAACAGCACAGACATCTCCCATGCTGCATATTTTTATTCATTGTTGGACTTTTCAGGTTCCTTCTCACCTCATTGTGAATAATGGAATTATATTGGTGACCAGCGTCTCTGTACAAGGCAAGGGCAAAAGGCGAATTAAGTTGGGGAACCCTTTCCCACTGGTTTAATTTTGTATTTCTATAACACATGTATTGTCATAAGACTGAACTTTGCAGACTTCCAGACACTCTGGTAAATCACTTTCCATTCATTGCATCAGCCTTCTTTTCTTTTCCTAGTATTGCTGGGCTCTGCCTAAATAACTGGGCAAAACTGAAAGTAGTTGAAAGTTCATTTAGCATCTCAAAGGTATTTGAATGTTTATGACCTACATAGAACACCAGAGGGAAAGTATGTGTAGACTAAATGTAAGTAACAGTAAAAGAAAAGAAAAGAAAAGAAAGTGGGTCAGAGCACTAGAGGAAAAAGGGATTCCTACTTGGTTTTGCAAAAGGGCTGCAAATGAATGTAATCGTGTAAATTCTGGAGCATTTCTGTGGCAAACTCTCTTTAGAAACAGCACAATCATTCCTGTAGGTTGGGAGAGGACAAAAGCAGTCTATCATGTCTGTTACCCTGCTTTTTCTCCCAAGGATAAGGTTACCAGATTTTTTTTCAATGAATTTGGGGACACTTTTCAACTTGCTACTAAATAGATGGATTTTGTCAGAGGACTGATTTGTAAATCCAGGGACTGTCCCTGGGAAACAGGGATGTCTGGTAACCTTACCCAAGGAGCTCTTCATAACCAGCTTAATAAGAAAAGGTCCGCAATACCACCCAGAATGCTTGCCGTGACAAGAGGATCCTTTCCCTTTTCAAGGGTGAGGAAAGGAGTCCTGGTCTTTTATCTCCTGCTTGGAAGTGGAATTTTAGAGGCTGTATCACAACTGGAGGGAAGATCCCTCTCAGTTTGCATTTCTTAGTGCAGAAAACATTGTAAAGATCTTTCCTATTCTTTTCTATTCTGATTAATACAAAAAGTTACTAGAAGCTTCTCTGTGTGAGAGAAGCAGAGGCAGAAGAGTTAATGATTGTTTGGGTTATATCTTATGGGAAGCTGCTTTGAACTGGTTCTCATATCTCTATTCTGCAGAGTCATGCTGACTATAAATATAGGCCAAAAGGACCCTGGGTCTTTACTTTTCTCTTCCTTCCTTCCTTCCTTCCTTTCTCTCTCTCTCTCTCTCTCTCTCTCTCTCTCTCTCTCTCTCTCTCTCCCTCCCTCTCCCTCTCCCTCTCTCCCTTCTGGTGTGGTGTTTCTTAGTGTTAAGATTTAGTCTTATTCTGAGTTAAATTTATAAATGCTGCAACTGGATTTTGTATGGACTGAGCCAATCCTGATTATATTGGATATGATAACCATTACGCTACATTTGCCTTCAGCACAAGTAAAGCTCTGCTGAATGAAGTTCTATTGCCTCTGGTCTATTTTTGGGAACTCTCCTGAACTCTGTTTAAGGTTTTCCTCCACACGTATGACAACATATCACAGTCCCACCCCTTGCTTCAGCAGAGACAAAAGGCCATAGCTTGCTCTTTGGGGTTGGATGACAGAGGTGCTTAGGGCACCTTGGCCACCCAGCACCAAAACAAACACCAGCCTTTCCTTTTAGCTCCAGAGAGAAAAGCCTTGTCTACTCTGAGTGCCTTATCCACCCAGGCAGTGGACCCACTCAATGCCTCGTCTGCCCACTGCAAACGTAAGCCCCTGCTGCAAACGCGGGAGCCAGGAAAATGTGTGGGAATCAACTGAAGCTCAGTGTAACTGCAAGGACGGTCCTTTTCCAGATCCTTGCTAGAAGCTGGGAGAAGGGAGCAGGGCTCATGCAGGACTCATGCAGAGGTGTTGCATAAGGTTAGGAACAAGGGGCCACTTGTGGCTTTTCTACTAAATTGTAGCCCATCTGAGGCTAGCCAAAATGTGTGGACCATTCTGTATCAGGTAGATTAGGCTGAGTGTGTGTGATTATCCCTGGGTCACCTTTACCACACTATTCAAGTCACTCTTGTGACTTTGCCTCCTTGTCCACTGTGCTGTTGGGGGGGGGGAGTAAATGCCCCATAGGAAGGACTTGTAAGGAAAGCCAGCTACCCTCTGTCTCTTTCTTGCAACAGAAATTTATTCCGCGCTTTTCAGTGCTCTGCTGTTGATTTGCAGTATTCTCAGGTCAGCCAGAAACCGTTCTGCTAAGTTCACTGTGTCTCTACTAAAACAGCAGCTGCCCATAAAAGTCCATGGGCTGATAGTGTCCCATGCCTATGTGGCTTCTCATGTTAGGCTGCATCAAAGCTTCTTTGAACCTGGTTATTAATTTCCCTGTCCAGTAAAAGCAAGAATGCCTTTGCCTAATTCCATACTGCAGGCATTGTCTTCATCTGCACATTATGGTAAACCGGGCTGGGGAATCTCCAGTCCATGGGCCTAATCCAGTCCACCAGCTCTCCTCATTTTACCCACCAGGATATTTTTAAGCAAGCTGCAGCCACCTGTCCTACAATTAATGTCACCAGGTGAAGGGAGGCAAACGCTGGGAGGGCTTGGTTGAAAGGGGCTCTGCCAGGCACCTTGGAAGCACTGTGCAAAGGGCTTTCTGAGTCCTGCATTCAGTGCCTCCTTTGGAAAGAAAGAAAAAATTCCTTCTTTGTTCAACATGGCATTCGCTTCTTTCCAAACCCACCGAATTGGCAACTTGACTGAGTTCCCCATGGGAAACTTGGTCATATAGCTGATCCTTGCAGAAAGCAGCTCTGTGGTTGGTGCTCAGCTGAACATAGGGCTTCCCAGGCACCCAACAATCAATCAGCTACTGCCTTTCAGCTGATAGGCGGTAACTGGAAGCCCACTGGATCAGTTGCACAAGGAGACTCTGTTGCAAAGACAACCCCTGAAGCAGGCTTGGTGTTACTGCCTGTCAGCTGATGGGTGGTAACTCTAGGGTGCTTCAAAGCACTATGCAGGGTTATTTGCAAACACTGCATGGTGCTTTGACGTCCCTGTGCTGTAGATGATTATCTTCTGGAAATAAATTTGACAGGTGGCTGGCCCCACGTTCTGTAGGTAATGTTTGTTCTTGGCTTACTTGTAGTTTGTTTGAGAGAAACGAACCATGATCCCAGACAGAGATTCTCACCAGGGATCTCCTCACCCACTAGGGATCTCCTCACCCACAATAATACAATGTCTCACCCACAATAATAATTCCTGGTTTGGACATAATTTCTAAGCCAGAGACAGTGGCATGTTTTTCCCTGTGCGGTAGCAGGACGGGGCAGATCAGCCCAGATCAGTGTGTTCACAGTAACCGTTAACTACGGTTTACCACAATGTGCAAACTGGGTAAGGATTGAAAGGGAAGCTCTGTTTGTGCCTGTTCAGTGTGCTGAATTCTGCGTATGGTACTGGAAAATTTGAGAGCAGTCTTCAAACTTGCCTTACCTAAAGTGAGGAAAAAATGGCCTCCATGGTGGATCACCAATCTTATAATAAAACACATGGCTGTGATCTTTTCGGATGAAAGCCTGCATCATGCTTTGCTTCCTCATATACGCTGCTACGGTCCAGCCTTCCCCAGCCCAGTGCCCACTATATTCTGGACTGCTGCTCCCATCAGCCCCAGCCAGTATGGCCAGAGGTTGGGGATGGTCAGAAGTGAAGTCCAAAACATCTGGAAGGAATTAGTTTCGGAATGGACGCTATAGTTTAAGTAACTACTTGACATTAAAAACAAGCCTGCCGTTATAATGCACTGCATCATACTGTTTGGGCATAGCCCAGCTTTCAATCTACTCTGCCTTCTTAGAGATCATAATATATACAATACATTTGCTTCGGGCACACTGGATAGTTGTTCTCGAGGGTCAAGTTGTTAGAACAGTGTGACAATTCCAACTCATCTTTTCAAGAAACTTGCCAATAAATCTAGGTTAGTGAGAGTCTTTTAATTTGAATTTCAAAATCTCCCCACCCCAAGGCCTCCTGAACACAATTCAGCAACCTCCAATCTCTATTCTCATTTGCTCAACCAAATTAGGTTTTGCATATTGTGCTTGGTACAT
The DNA here is from genome assembly GCF_964252035.2 of Podarcis erhardii. Classification (NCBI taxonomy): domain Eukaryota; kingdom Metazoa; phylum Chordata; class Lepidosauria; order Squamata; family Lacertidae; genus Podarcis; species Podarcis erhardii. The sequence goes on from NC_138501.1 coordinate 19,821,303, forward strand.
TCAGCCCCAGTGAAAAACCAGTGAAATTGGTTTGGGATATGATTATCTCCATAGAGCTGGAGGTATAAATTGACAGCTTCAGCCAAGTCCTGATTCAGCAGATCTCTGCCTGGGAGATTTAGGCACTTAAAACGGAACAAAATGTTTCTTTGGCAAACGTATTAAAACTGATTCAGTGGCAACCACTTCTTGCCCCAGGTCAGCAGGCAAGTGGCTTCACTTCAAAGCATTTTTGACCCATCCCATTTTTACTGAGCTGGTAGGAAAATCCTCCCTCTGATCACTCTTTCAAGACATCACTAAAATATTATTCCTTATCTACGTTAGTCATATCTTGGGGACAGAATAAAAGAGAGTGGTGGTACTTGCCCAGAGGGTGGGGGGAAAGGTCATTGCACTGCCCTTTATCTTCTTACAGCAGGAAAGATTATTGTGGGATGTGTTTGTTATCCCAGAAGCACTGGAACTTAAACATTTCTTCCCAATTGCAGAGTAGAAATTTAGTGTCCAGATGGGTTATTCATTCTCTCTTACCCCCCTCCTCCCCCCAGAACAAAACCTGTTCTTCTAGTTTCTAACTTCTGTTGTTTTTGAAGTGCTACATGTTTCTGTAGGTCAAACATATATATTACAAGTCGGTTTCAGAGTCTCTTCAAATCTTACCTACCCTTCTGGTCCATCAAGGGCAGGTGTTTACAAGTATTTGCTGTGTTCAAATATACCTTTCGGGCGGGGGGACGGGGGAGATGGCAAGAAATGGAAAAAGTTTATGATTGGATAGCAGTAACAAGCAAACACCTGTAGAAAGCTCTTGTGGCAGAAAGCTCTTGTGTTGTTTGAAGCAGAAAAGCTGTTCTGACAAGATGGCCAGAGGCAACTGACAGCTGCCTCACCAAACTCCCACGCCTACATTTATCTTAATACAACAGGAAACAGCCTAAGAAAAACTATATGGTACAGCTACACATTTAGTCTTGAAACCATTTTCTGGAGTGTCACATTGATTTAGATAAATCTCTGCACTGCCACATCCCCAAAATCCTATTGGCTCACTCCAGTTAGGTGCAAGTCTTTTTCCTGTATCCTGGTAGGAACTTTGAAACAGCTTGATTTCACTTTGCACTGGGTTTTCATATCTAATGGATATGTTAACACTAGCAAATGGCATAATTACAGGCTTTGTCTGGTCTTGAAAAAGAACAGTGTTTTCCAACAGAATAACTTAGCATAAGTGATCATTAAAATAATTATTCACATTTAAGAGGCAGCAGCAGCAGTTTTGGCTTTGACAGCGTATAATGTGAGCGGTTCTCAATAGCTCTTGATGTTTCATAATCCACCAAGGTGTTTGGTAGCCTTTCAATATAATGGGGAGGGAGTACATTCTCACTGGGCTTCCTGCATCTGAGCTTTTCAGAGAGCCTCCTGGGCTGTGGACCCCCTGAGGTTTGTGAAACATGTGGAATCTACCCATGCTCAAAGTGTGTTTTATCTTCATGGTATCACTGGAACTTAAGTGTACAACTTTGCTACCTGATCATGTGTATGGCTAAACTGGTGCACACAGTAGCTTATACCACCACAACCATATCATTATCATGTGCCTCAAACAGGATGCCACCTCCTCAAACCACCTGCAAGACTATGCCAGCCTTGGAGCTGGCATAACGTATCCCCACTGCCCCAGGCTGCCATAGAGAAAAAGATGTTTCCTCCATGTTCTGCCAACAGGGTTTAAAAAGTGATTGTTCTCTGCTACATTATTTTACCGCCACCATTTAGGATTGTTTTTAGGATCGTTATTAGCAAACCAGATTTTGGTGGGAAATTGATGTAGTGTGCGCATTTAGTTTTGCAGCCCATTCGTATCCCTAGTGCAGATGTTATAGAAGATTGTAGCTGTAACTGTAAAGATAATGCTAAAAAAGGAAACCTAGGACAGCTGCTTTGCCTGCGAGCACTCGGTTTGTGAACTGCCCTGAGATCTAGAGATGAATTGTGGTATACAAATTTAATCAACAGCGACAACAACTGGAGTAGATCTGTGACCATGTGTGTATGTGTTGTAGAGGGAATGAGTTGACTTACCCTTTTAATGTTTTTCTTTCAGCATCAAGGCTATTGAAAGCCCTAACAAAGATGACGACACACAGTGGCTGACCTATTGGGTTGTGTATGGCGTCTTCAGCATAGCGGAATTTTTCTCTGACATCTTTCTCTCCTGGTTCCCTTTCTACTACATGATTAAGGTATGTTTGCTTGTATCCTCAACTGTTGTTGTCGTTTAGTCATGTCCGACTCTTCGTGACCCCATGGAGCAGAGCACCCTCAACTGTAGCCTGCAGAAAATTTAGGAGCAGTGTGTTGTCAGCCTACGGAATTCACTGCCACAAGAGGGTAGTGATAGCCACCAGTTTAGATAGGTTTAAAGAGGAGAATAAGGCTCTTAAAGGCAACAAACCATGATGGTTGTGTTCTGGCTCCCATCATCGGCTGTGTGCTTCTGAATACAGGCTGGAGATTACAAGCAGGGCAAGTGCTGTTGCACCCAGCTTCCGATTGTGGGCTTCTCATTGGGATATCTGGCTGACTACTATGAGAACAAAAGGTTATAGACTAGATGGGCTGTTGGTCTGATCCAAGAAGACTCTTTTCGGTTCTTACGTTTGGCTTTTAAAATCTATGATGCAGGCACTTCTTTTATACCACCTGCCGTACAGACATACCAGTTTATTCCCTAGGTTTTAAGAAGCGACCTACTGGATCAGAGCAAAAGCCTGTCTAGAGCAGCATTCTGTTCCCCACAGTGGCCACAGAGCTGCATCTAGGAAGCATCTTACAAGCAGGGTGTGAAGGCAGGAGTCTTCTCCTGCTACTGCTTCCCAGTAACTAATATTCATAATATTAGTCACTGGTCTTGGAGATTTCATACAGGATTGAACAGGCATGCTTTCCGCTTATTGGCTTCAGCATAGGACTGTGACCTGTTCAAATAACTCTTAGGTGCATGTTGCACTAAGTGTCATTTGCATGGGTTTTCAAATGTGAACCACACATGTAGTATTTATAGTGCTTCGAATACATTACCTTACTGCAATCCTTACAACAGCCCTGTATTTTTTGGGGGGGGGAGGGGGGCGAAGCAGAGGCACCAGAGGTGAACTATAGGGACATGCTTATGGTCATCTATTGCCATGGCAGAAGTGAAATTCAAACACGGGGACTCTGGATTTATAGCTCTGTGTCTTGGATCATATGCTATGCCATCTTGTCCTGACATGAGGATTACAGATCTTTTTATGCCACTAATGATACGTAGTGTGATAAAATCTGGTTTCCTGGTTCTTTCCTCCTCCCCCCCCCCTTTTTTTTTTTGCAGTGTGGATTTCTGGTATGGTGCATGGCTCCAAGTCCCTCAAATGGGGCAGAGCTGCTTTACCACCGAATTATCCGCCCCTTCTTCCTGAAGCATGAGGCTCAGCTGGATAACGTAGTAAAGGATCTGAAAGACAAAGCTGCAGAGACAGCAGACACCATTACTAAAGAAGGTGAGGTCTATAGGGCCAGTTTATTCCAATAATTTTTCTGCCCTGGCTAGATTACTTTGTGGATAATTGTGAATATGTAGCTGGTTTTGAACAAAGGTGGAGGGGAGGGGAGGGAGAGAGAGAGAAGTGATACGGTGTGATGTACTAAGAAGAAGCGTTTGGGTTTGATATCCCGCTTTATCACTACCCTAAGGAGTCTCAAAGCGGCTTACAATCTCCTTTCCCTTCCTCCCCCGCAACAAACACTCTGTGAGGTGAGTGAGGCTGAGAGACTTCAGAGAAGTGTGACTAACCCAAGGTCACCCAGCAGCTGCATGTGGAGGAGCGGGGACACGAACCTGGTTCACTAGATTACGAGTCCACCGCTCTTAACCACACTGGCTCTCTACTATGGCATGTGGGTCTGTTTTATTTGAGTTAAATCATACGATTTACTGCCATATTATGTTAAAGAAGAGACACAATAAAACCCAAGTAGCTCTTGATGGGATGTGTCTGTGTTCTTTTGACCATAGTGAGTAGCATTGGCTTTGACCTGAGCAGTAGTGGCAAATTTCATGGACACCTGGGATTGCATCAAATAAGCACCGAATCAGGTACTTGATGCTGAAAATCCCCACTCATTTTTCAAAGACAAAGTCTCTAACCCAGGGGAGTGAAGCATGGCCAATGGTCAGGAATGATGGAAACTGTTGTCTCTGACACCATCTGGAGGAGTACAGGTTCCCATCCCTGCTGTGTGGCCCATGAGTCTTTGAGTTGCACAGAAAATACCTTATGAAATCTCAAATATGGGAGGGGAGAAAATGTTGGGGTTCAGCAGAAGTCCCACAGGACAGGTGTGGTTTCCTCAGCCACCTTGTTGTTCAGCGTGAATAACAGCAGCAAGATAAACAATAGTATGCAAATATATGCAAATCTGCTTAATTTAGACAGGTTGCAGAGTTTTTAGCACTGGGCCATTTAAAAAAAAAAGCACACCCATAACTCAGAATATTGATGTGGAGGGCATTTCCAGAGCTGCGATAATTCCAGCTGCTGAACAATAGTAATTCAGCAATGCCATTATAATTAAAGCTCCTTTGTCTTTGCCAAACAAGATATGGTGGGCATGTACCAAAGAGGGTGGCACCTCTTTTGGAATGTCCTCCTTAGAGAGGCTTGAGCAACACTGCATTTGTGATCATTTCAGCACCAGGTAAACACCTCTTTGTTTCCCCAGGCTTCCTGATTTTAAGGGTTGTGGGTTTTTTTTTTAGTGATCTACCGATTTTTTGGAGTCTTACTAATCTTTCAAGATTAGCAAACATTTTGGTGCTGCTGTGAGATTTTATCTCTACATAGATTTTATCTCTGCTATTTTTATGATACATTGTTATGGCTCTCTTGGTGCTAAATGGTTTTACTTTTGTTTTATTGTAAGCTGGCCAGAGAAATACTGTTGTGCGATATATAAATGCCGCTTTCTTCTTCTTCTTTCAGCTAAAAAAGCAACAATAAATTTACTGGGTGATGAGAAGAAGAGCACTTAAAACGGTTAACTGGAAGATAAGTTTCCTCATCACTTCCCTTATGCAGCTTGATGTTACTGGGGACTGTGATATAGTAATTTGAATCTTGTTGCCTTGTAAACATTTTTTTATTTTATTAAAGGAATGTGTTGTAAGATTGCTTGCTTTTGCAGTTCTCTGTATTAAGCATTTTTATTTAAAACCAGTGCAGTGGGTAGCATCTAAAGCTTACAGATTAGTTTATTCATCTCCTGAGCAGAGAAGGGACTTTCAATACTGTCTTGTCTTGCAGTTAACGTAAACTTTTAATAAAGTATGCCCCAGGTTCTGACCATTACACTTTGTTTCTTTGTGCATGCAATGCCCACGTGTAAAAGCTCTGTTGCATATCTGACAGGTTCCCACTGTAATGTAGTTTGATAGCAAAGTGTAATGACAAATGCTTTTCATGCCAGTGTGTTTCCGCATATAGAAGGTAAAAAAATCAAAAAGCCTTATGTTAATGTGTGTTCTTACACTCACACCTCTAACCGTGTTGTAAACAGTGAAGACTGGTTATGTACGGTGCTGAACACAAATATTCTTTATTGTTGCACAGACTGCTTGTAACTTGCAGTATTTCGTCAAGAGTGTGTATCTATGGGAATTGTCCTTAAAACACCGCGAAGAACACTTTGTTGTTTATGACCAGAGTTGCAATGGTTGAATATACATACCGAATGGATGTATGTGAAAAGGAAGTGGGATAATGATGCCGAGGTCTGTACACTCATCTGGGCCTTATCCTGTGGCCTTTGTAGAATAGCTGCTCTACAGTGGAGCCTCCTACTGCACATGTGTGATGTATGCTGAAGTATGCTCATGGATATTTGCAACAACAACAAAAACCACAATAACCAAGGTCTCGCTATGTGGCAGCTAGCAGGTGCTCCTGGGCCCTTCTCGGTTATTCTCTCTAGGCATTAAAAAGCCTTGCTTGTATCTTTTTAGGTAAGGCTTGCCAGTGGAACCAAAGGATGATGATGCATTCTTATAAAGAAAAACAGGTAGATTTACACCTACTGTTAGGGTTACTACACATGTGACTGTTTAAAAAAGAAAGATAAGAGTAGTGTCCACAAGAGGCAGACGTTGAAAAAATACTGAATATTTGAAAAATATCTAGGATAATTTTAAAAGAATTTATAGGTAATGAGACAAAAATAACACCTATGTGAAAGAGAAAGAATGAGGAAAGAAGGTATCGCATAAATAAATGCTATCATTACACATGAGATTTTTAATTGGGACAGTGGAAGAAGCAAAGCAAGTCATACCAACACTAAGCATCGAAGTGGTTGCAACAGAACTTAGTGAACAGGGTATCGGCCAAAACAGGCCTCTTTAATATTTTTATACGTATTTATTTTTTTAAACTGCTGTTTGGACGTGATTTTAAACCCCGTTTTGGAAAGCACCCTGATATACTCTACCAAACACTGTCCCTCTTCAGCATCCATTCCTTCCTATCGGGCTCGGCACAGAGTGTTACTGGTGGTTATTTGAAATCTGCTTTGCACGTAAAATCGAAAGAGCTTCCCTGCAACTTTGTAGAAAAGAAACTAATCAATACATGTAATGCCTGGCTTGGTTCAGTCAAAACAGCCATCTAGGTTGGCATTATGCCTCTACCACGGAACAGCCACATGCCCTTGCAAGCTTGCCAGCAAGACAGAATGGTAATAACCAGCGTCTGCCTATTTGGTAGCCAGACTGTTCCTGTTACCAAGGTTTCATTTTCAAATGTAAGAGTCATAACAAGCCTATTCTCTATACTATCAAAGCTAGTGTTCACTACCATATCTTCTAATTAAGCCAATTGCACTGCTTTTCTCTTGGTGAGCAGTGTCCGAACGGTAGCACTACTTAATGACAAATCAGCATAGAGGTAGAGAGATGTGGAGGGAAAGGACTTGCCCCTTGACTTAACCGAGATTTAGCAGCAAAGGAAAGCCAGAGTACTGTATTTTAAACCTTATGTTTGATACAAATGCTTTGGATGTGCATCCAAGCAAGCACATGATATACATATGTACAGAATGGAGGTAAAGGGGTGAGGTAATGTGCATCCCTACATCCTTAAGGAATGATGCGCTGGTAGTTAACACTCGGTTGATGTATATGCTTCTCAATCAAGTTTGTTCCATTCTGGTAGTAGACCTGTAAAGGGCTGCTACTGCCTATTACAAACGTGAAACACCAATTTAAAGGTCTTGTGTAACAACAGAGGAACAATTTAGCTAGTGCGTTTAAAGGTCTTGTGTAACAATAGAGGAACAATTTAGCTAGTGCGTCCACCCTTAGCAGATGTTTCTAGTTTGGAAATTATTTGTGCCAGCTTTAAACTACCCTGAAACTGATGACAAAAGAAGTCCACACTGGTGGGCTTCATGTTTGTTCATAAGCATTTAAAACCAGTCTGAAAGAGTCAGAAGATGCTAACGTTTTAGCTGCAGAGCAGTCTTGCATGCTGTAATGTTTTATTTCTATTGCATTTTTACGTGCTTTTGAGTAATTTATGTGGAAGCTGAACTGATTAAATTGCTGCCATATTAGATAGATTGTAGGGCAAGGTGCAAGCAAGTGTAAATTTGTGAAGCTCAGATGATTTATCCTCACATAGAAACAAAATCTAGTTATATATACATTGAAAGTATCTCTTCAATTTGTAAACATAGAAGTATCAGCAGCCTTACATCAATGTATCCATCACATACAAAAAACTGCACCGAACTTGATGTAGCCAGAGGATGCTCTGAGCCATTGTAGAAGAGGGTCCCCTCACAGCCACCTGTACCTCCCCAAAATCTGCTAGTGAAGGTTCGGGGACCCTTCAGAACTAGGGGGTAGACACAAGGGGGGCTTGCAGAAGAAAATAAGTTAAGACCATCTCTCCCATCCACCCTCTTGCAGTAGGTATGTCTCACAGATCTCAGTCCCTTCCACAAATGGGAGGTGTTCTGTTTGTAAAAGGGCAGCTCTGGATCCACACACAAAAATTATTGTCAAGTGCTTGAAAAAGTTAATATACCTTACCAGCTTGTGCTGAAGATGTAATGTACGTAGAAGAATGCAAACAAATAAAGAACAGTATCTTAACCTAATGTGATTTTTACATTTATTCACAGACTATATTCACGCTGCATGTAGAGGAATTAAGAATTATGCGAAAATTCATTTTCATCCAATAAACTACTGCAAAAACTCACCTGGCTAAATCTTCACAGTTGAGCTCTTCATCTGCATAGTAAAAAGGGCTAAGAAAATTCACTAGTGGGTGTAGAGGGAGGTGTGGAGGGTTTCATATAGTTTATACCATCAGTGTTCAGTCATATCTCTTTTTGTGGGATAAAATATTTGCATTTATGGGGAACATTTTATTCCTCTCCTTTGCTTTAGAGCTGACCAAGGCAGCCCTCTTGCTTTTAACCCCTCTGATTAAGAGAGAAAATGGGAGACCGATATGTATACTAAACACAATTGGGGAAAAGTAAAAGGAATTTGAAATATACTATTTATCCAGAGTCTAATAATGTTCAGTTCCCTGCTGATGCTCTTTTTAAGAGGCCAAAGCAGCCATAGCTTACGGTAGCCCTGTAAACTGCACTTGAAACACAAGTCCTCAAGACGTTTGGGCAGAAGAGACGGGGGGGGGAACCCTTTAAAAAAATCCTTAAGAACATATGCTTTTGCTGAACAGTCTGGTGGCCCATCTAGTTCAGCACCCTGTTCTCAGTTGACAAGCAAATGCCTACAGAAAGCTCACAAGCAGGACCTGAATTCAACAGCACTCTCCCCTCCTTACAAAACAGAATTCAAGCAAGACTAACAGACAGACAGCAACCATGCTACTTTGCTCAACCCCACATTCTAATTTTAATTTTTAATGTAGTAAAATCACCAGTTTTCCACCATGTGAATCATCACATTCGTCATGTGACATGAAACCGAAATGGTAGAAAAGTCACATGATGAATGTTGCTTGACTTTGACCTCAATGTAGCAAGAGATGGTATGTACCATGAAACTGTAATCCCATGTCCAGCCATCACTGCAAAACATCCCTTCTTTAGACAAATATTTGGATTCATTTTATAAATTCTACGGACTTGGATAGAGTTCTCATTGTATATTTTAAATGTGCTTGGTTCTTTTAGTATAACACTAAATGATGACATTGGATGTTTTATGTAGTCTGATTGCTCTTTTTTTGTAAACTCCCTTGAGCAGAATGCTTCTGGCAAGTCTTTAAATACATGCAAAGCTGCAAAGCACACTTTAAATACAGATGCAGAAGGCACAGCAAACACAAGGAAGCCTCCAAATGTGCGTCAGAAGTTGAATTCTGGGACTGATATAGCAGGTGGCCCAGAAAACAGATTTCAAAAAATGCCACTAACAGATTCTTAGGGTCAGCATTTTAGGTTGTTCTGTCAGCTAAGCAGCAGCATTACTGCAACACATTAGAAACTCGAGCTAGTGCGGAATTTGGCAGCCAGGTCGCTCACCGGGGCAAGACGGTTTGAGCACTGCACTGGCTGCCAATTAGTTTACAGGCCCAGTTCAATGTGCTGGTTTTTACCTATAAAGCCTTAAAACTGCTCAGGACCACAATACCTCAAGGACCACCTCTCCCCATATGAATTAACCCGGATGCCACAAAAATCATCCGAGGTCCTACTATGTGCACCTTCTCTGTGAGAGATCCAGAGGGCAGCAAGATGAGAAAGGGCCTTTTTTGTGGTGGCTCCCTGCTTGTGGAATGCTCTTCCCAGGGAGGCTTGCTTGGCACATTCATTACATATCTTCGGGCGTCAGGCGAAAATGTTTCTCTATAACTAGGCCTTTAAGTCAAGAATTGTGGAGTTGCTGTAAAAGCACAGTGTTGAAGCCTCTTCCAATAACACATAAATCCCTCCACTTGGCAATTTACATACTTTTTCCTACACAAATTACTTTCTGTAAAATAATGTATAAAGAAGTCCTTTGTGTCACCCTGACATTTTGGAAATATGACAACAGCAAGAAAGCAGTATTTGCAAACATGATATGACTTAAATCATTTGAAGACAAGACTAGGCTAGAAGGCAATTTTTAAAAAATGCTCTAAGGAAACTTAAAAGAGAGCAAGTTCAACAGCATGCTTTCCACTGAGCAAGTCATGTTTAACATTGCTGCCATCTAGGGGAATTTAGCAAAACTTTCACATTTTGCAAATTTAAAATCATGCACTCTGTGGGTTCTGATATTGAGGACTAAACTACTGGTCTTCAACTGGTAGGTTAGGACCCACTATTGATTTGCAGCCTCATTTAAGGCAGGTCACAGCAGCAGCGCTAGAACCATACAAATATGGTAAAAAATATATACATATTTTGTCTAAAGGTGGGGCTCAACTCTGAAAAGTTGAAGACGATTTGGCTGAATGACACAAAGCACCACGAGAGCTGCAAACTGGAACAAAGGAGCAGCACTATGTGCATAAAATATAATATATTTGATATGACAGGAACTTACACTTCTCTGCCACAGTATCGCTACTCGAATCCTGCTAAGAATTCATGACTTTTGGCTAAACAATTCACCAACTTAAATGTGTCATAATTTTGTATTATCATGATATTATGCTAGTCTAAGGTAGCAGTTGGGTAACCAAGTTCATTTAAGCAGAAAGAGTATACATATATTGGCCCAAGGTACTTTGGGATTAATCCAATTACAATAATTTCTTAAAAGTGATTTTATAGTATTATGTATCATGCTCTAAAAGCATTATAACAGATATGCTAAACCATCAGGAACATTGCAGAAGCAACATCAAAATAGTTTACACTTTACCCCATAAATATTTTAGAATTAAATACATTTTTGACTATTGTTTAATACGCAAATCTGACTGTAGTCTGCGTTCCACATTCATTAGACTATTCAAATACTATACAAGTAGTCTAAACAAATGTTACAACATACCTCATTCATGAGGGGTCTTCAGATTGCCTAGCTCCATTATAGAGTGATTCAGATGTAAAATTAAAATACCAATTAAAACCAGTTATTTTAGACTGAGGAAGTTTTAAAACCGTGCTTTCTAAGCAGTTTGATTCAAAGAGTTGTTTATTTTAATAATGAGAATAATCAGTTTAGAAGCCTCATACAACACTGAATTAACCTATTCCTCTGTTATCTTTACCAATCTGGACCATATCAAGGTCAATCAGTTCTATGAAGTATTGACTGTATCCCTTTTTAATGTATTTCTGCACATTAATAGACAACATTTTCAGTATAAATACTAAAGTAGATGTTTCCATATATTTCCAATTGATCTGTTGTAGCATTAGATAAAAGTTAAATGAAGTCCAGTCCAGAAAGTTTTGACAGTTCCCATTTGTTTCTCCAACTTTCAGTTCAGATGCCAATAATCCCCTTCATCTATATTCATCTTAATACATTGCATATGTACCAGCCACACTCATTTCTTCTTCTTTCCTTTACCTTTTTTACTTCCCTCTCCTTGCTGTAGGCTTTGGTCACTGCTTCCCATTTTCTGTGTCCTTGTTTTTAGTTTAGGAATTGTTTCTGCTGCATATAGCATCACTGCCTTACCTAAGGGGGGGGGGGGACGACAGAGGTAAAGGAAAAATGAGAGAAGACGCAACAAAAAAGCCCTTCCATTTTCTACCACCGCTGCTGCATTTACAAGGTAACTGGAAGTTACACAGGAAACCACCCAAAACTAGTCACCTGAAGCAGAAATGGGGAGCATTTTTCAGCCCAAGGGTCACAACCCCTCATAACTAACCTTCTGGGGGCTGTAATGGCAAGAGTGGGCACAGCCAAACAAAACATGGGTGGGTTGCACACACATTCCTTCGCTACAAAAAAGAAGAACCCATCTCAAGTAACATGGTTCGGTTTGGCTGTGAATGAGCCCTCTGTGAATGGAAGGGGCCCTTCCATTCACAAAGAAAACTGGGATCCTGCTGGAGTAAGGTAGCAGAACAGTAACTTAAGGTATGTCTACTGTATTTAGACTTATGCTTACAGAAGTATTTGAAAATGATCAAGGGCTCTAGCTGGCCCAAGACATTTTGGCACCTGAGGCAAACCACAAAATAGCTTTCCCCTCTCTGCCAGGGAAGAAGGGTTGAGGGAAGTTCTATATCAGGAACAAGGGGGCAGGGAATAAATATCTACATCGGGAACTGTTGCCCCTGGCGATCCTGCTGTCTGAGGCGATTGACTCACATTGTTTCATAGGTGGGCCAGCCCTGGGTCTAGCATTTGCATTGATAGAATTTTTTTTTAATACTGTGCAGATGAAAACACACTAAGCCCAAATCAAGTCAGAGAGATGGGGAAGGGGCCTCTTGTACTGAAAGGTGCTGGTAGTTGAGTACAGTGGTGCCCCGCAAGATGAACGCTTCGCAAGACGGAAAACCGGCTAGACGAAAGGGTTTTCCGTTTTGGAGGCGCTTCGCAAAACGAATTTCCCTATGGGCTTGCTTCGCAAGACAAAATGTCTTGCGAGTTCCTGCAGGTTTCCCCCCCCCCTTTTCCTAAGCCGCTTATCAGCTGATCCGCTAAAAGCCGCTAAACCGCTAATAGCGCTAATCCGCTAAGCTGTGAATGGGCTTGCTTCGCAAGACGAAAAAACCGCTATACGAAGAGCCTCACGGAACGGATTAATTTCGTCTTGCGAGGCACCACTGTATATGTATAGTTTTTACTAGGAAAACAGTGCTCCCTAGGGAGCAGAGGGTGGTCTCATATGGCTATAAGATTGCAGTCCTACCTCTAGCAGCCTCTTTTTCTAAGGAAGGTTTTTGCAGGACTCCCCACCCCTACATGTACACACACACCTTCTGGGTACCTAAACTTAGGTGTCTTTAGTTCAAAAATTATAATTTAAGAAAGATAATCTCACTCACGTGTTGGAAACTGAGGCTGACATAGTTTGCCGTCTTCTGTCTTCAGCTGAATGCGCACTCTTCCTCTATACTGTGCATCACGGTTCCACTCCCTAGGATACATTTTGTTTTTCTAGCATTTGGGGAAAAGGTTACCATTTTATAACCAGGCTTACTTAAAAATACATGCATACTATGACTGCAATATGAAGTCCACTTACTATTGAGTAAGACCCACACTAAACTCTGAGTAAAGATGCTCAAGACTGAACGATTAGTTTGCACAAGTTTTTCACACATTATTTTCGTAAACACAAGTTCCATAAGGTAGGCCATTATTCCCATAGCTCATAGCTTACTCTTAAGGTGCTTTCCAATCTAAGCACCTCTGATTACCATTAAAAACATGAACACTTTTTTGTAGTACACATATTTTTACTCTTTGTAAAAACAAGCAACTAGTAAATACAAAAAAACATAAATAAAACTAAAATGGACAGACATGTATACCTGTGGTATATTTTCCAATTACATTGAGAACTAAACATTATTATTACCTCCAAAAGCACATTAAGTCCAACTGCTGCACATACATCTTGAATTTCTGTAGATGTTGGATTTTCAACTGCCTAGAAGAGTCAGACATTTTTAGTTACTATCAGGTGCAGCTAAAATGGTTGATTACTCCAAGTAATAAAGCTTAAAGCTTTTCTTGTGTATAAACGTTAAAAAATGCTCAATGAACAGTTCAGTAAGTATTACTTTGCACCAACATGAGATATTAAAGTACTGTGGCAAGAACCAAATGTTCTGAGCTGGTGAAACACAACTATTAAGAATACAGGGTGGGGTGGGGCTGACATAGCCCTTTCAGTCTCTGGTAAATAAATTTTAAAAATGTCAAATCAAATACCTTTATTGGCATCACAATATAAACTGTTTCAAATCAGTAGGATAATTAAAAGGACAAGGGTGAAGCTGTCAAGGGTTATAGGGTCACACTGTGGTCGTGTGCACTTAGATGTTCTGCTACACCCAGGCTATTTCCCAAAGGGATGGAAACCCTTTCGGGTAAAATTGTAGCTAAAAAGGAAGCTACTAGAGCAGTGGTATCTTTGCCGTGATCTGCTAGGAGGAACCTCATTTGATTTCTTCTCGGAGTTGTGGGCCGGAGAAGCAACATTTTACTCAGCATCAGTTGGCGCGGTCTGCTATGTAAAGGGCAATCTAAGAGAATGTGGTCCATTGAATCTGGTACTTCTTTGTTGCAGACACACAAACAGGCTTGATATGGAGTATGTGAGAATCTGCTGAAGGGAAAGCATTTAATCTCGCGAGCATAAAGGCTCTTCGATGGGAAGGGAGTAGTAAATCCTTTAGGTATTTGTGTATATTTAAAAATGTACACAATCATTAATTCCCTCCTCCACCTTTCTACAAATTATTTTTATGCATGGTATGTATATAACCAATTTAATACATAAACAGCTCAGGCTGTATACCGGAAGGGTGAAAGCTGGGTATAATTGCTCCAATATATAAAAAGGGTATATAACTAAATTTATAATTTCTTTGCCAACCAGTTTTATTAATGTTACCAATTCTTTTACCCAACATTATTACTGCTGTATTATGTTTTTAGGTTGAACACCCCCATATTGTATATCCAATGAAAGTGTGTTTTACACATATTTAAATAAATAAATGTGACCCGCTCCTCCCCAATCCATAATTACTTTCTCAAGTGGTATTCTTCTTCCTTCTGCTATTGTCTTCTTGTTATTTATATAGGCAGGATATATGCAGATGAACCTATACCAAGAGAAAAGCAACACAAGTTGAAAGCTGCTGGTGTATGTTTAGAATATTTAGTGCTGTACCCCACTCCAAGACTCAGCCTGAGACTCAACTTTAAAGTTCCTGCCTTGAGCCAACCAAAGTGGAGTTACAGCTGCCAGACAATGGCATGATCAACTTTTTAAAGAAAATACACTTTCCCCTTCACTTTGATTGCAAATATGAAGCATGGAGCTAAAGGCTTTGGCTACCACCCCCAAAGGCTGCAATAGTTAACTAATCAATTGAGTAAGAACAAAATTAAATCAACTAAAAATGCATCTCTTGTTTAACCAGGCAGTAGACATATTATATTCGATACAGCAAATAATCAGATATCCAAATGTTAGCCTTATTAGCAAAACAGCACCATCCACATACAAGAAGGTGGTATTGGCAAGATTAGAGGAACCTAAATTATTAATTCATTAATTTATTAATTTAATTTGTATACCGCCTTATCCCTGCAGGTCTCAGGGTGGTTCACAGGACAAAAAGTTTACAGAAGTATTAAAAAAATGGGGAAGCCTCAAACCAACCTATTTAGGATTGAGCTTGCTCAATGGCCACTGCAGTGTACCCTGAAAATAAGGGAGTGTGGATGGAACAGAGAATGCTAGACATGGGCCAGGTGGGCACTCTGAACAAGAACTGTACTGCAACAATATATACCATGTATTCCACTTATATTGTTTTAAGTGCCCATAAAACTTGCCAGTGTGAGCCATCATCTTAAAGGGGCCCATCTCTAACACAAGATGAATACATCCTTAAGTGAACTGCAGCAAATTAACAGCATTATAACCATAGAAATACATGTCTTAGAAGAAGAAGAAGAAGGAAGGATCTCCATATACATGTTTGTATTAAAGCCAGGACGTAGTTCTGCAAAAGGTCTAAGAGGATGCTTACTTCCACGTATACCATCTAAGAAAGTACGGCTCTTGATTCCGAAACATTATTTTGCTTCCCCAATTACAAAAAGTGCATTAATTAATGCACGAAAACCCTTATGGTCTAATACCGTGGTTCCCAGCGTGGGGCACACGCCCACAGGTGAACAATTTGATTTTTAAGGGGGGGGGGGCAATTCGAGAATGAGTTATCAACAAGTGAATGGCCTTTTAGGCTTCCTCCACGTGAAGAGGAGTTCACTTTTGGAATAATAAGAATTTTATGTCACGGGGGCGGGAGGGGAGAGGAAGGCATCACGATTTTAGAGATGCTTAGGTGGGGCACGGCCAAAACAAAGGTTGGGAACCAGGTCGCTCGGCTATCAGCAGGCAGTTATCCTGCGGTTCTAATTACTTATAAATACGCTTTTTTATCCAAGGGCTGCCACAGCCGTCGAGCACCGCCAGGAGAATAACGGCCACTTATAATAACCACCTTCCCCCCTCGGGGTCCCTAACCCACAGCCGGCAGAAAGGGCGGGGAGCCGCCACAGAAAGAACCATAAGCACCGCGGACAGCACCGCACGTTACCGAGACTTATCGTTGGGCAAAGAGGGCGCAGCCCAAGCCATGGTGTCCGCGCCGCCGGCAGACCGGGCCGGGCCTTCAAAGCACAGCTCAGCGGAAGTTTGGCCGAGCCGCAATGGGAGACGGGAAACAGGGGGATGGAAGAGACAGGACCGGACGTCCCGCCCTCACCACCGCTAACGTTGCCCTTCGCTAATGGGTCACGGGACTATCATTCAAAAGCAAAGCAAGCGAGAGAGAAAGAGAGAGAGAGAGAGCGTCCCGGCTTTGGGGACGAACCAATGGGAGGCCAGTGGTTCTAAGTATCGCGAGAATTGTAGAGGGGAAAAGGTTACCGCCTCGCGAGAATTGAAGTTGCACCATAGACTTAAGAAAATTAGCATCTCGCCACCGCTTCCTATTTTTTTTTTCCCCTCGGTGGGCGGGAGTGGGAAACAAAGCGGACCAATCAGAATGTTAGCGTAGCGGCGGGTGGCTAGATAGAAGCACAGTATAGAAGCAAGATAGTTGCAAGCAGCGTAGTGCCGCCATATGCCCCGCTGAATTGAATGGGGCTTACTCTTGGGGAGGAGGTGGGCATGGGCGGGGCCGAGGGGACGCAGGGAGCGGCAGCTGCCCCCCTCCCCCCACCAAAAAATCAAGTAAATCAATACAAAATACTTGACTGAGGTTCTGCACACACACACATACACCCCACATAAATCCTGGCTCCGCCCATGTAAGTGGGCATAGAATTGCCGCAGCCTAAGAGTGGGGGGCGCTGCCACTCGGGGATGTTATATGAGAGGCAAAACCACGAGGTCTTGGGAGGAGAAGCCGCGGGCTGCACCGAAATCTCTCTCTTTTATTATTAAAATAAAATTATTGAATAATAATAGAGAGGCTCGGGAAGGGAAGGGGACAGAGAGAACCTCCCTCGGAGCGAGGGCTGCATCCAGACATAAGCAACTCTCCGGGGAGAGGAGGGGCGAGCGCGAGGGTGGCAGGTTTCAAGTCTGCTTTCCGAAAGGTTTTCCCATCATCAAGAGTGCCAAGTAGAATAAGATTTTTTTTGTGGGGGGGGAGGCAGGTAAGCCCCGCCCTACATAATCGATAACAAGACGCAGCACATGCACAGTATTTGAATGACAATGCCCGTCAACTTGGGGGGGGGGAGCAGCCCCCTCAAATATTTTTTTGGGCGGGGGGACACGAAGGGACCTCATCCCCTAGGAGTTGGCTTCTATGCCCATCATCTATTCTACGCTGTTTTAAATCGTTTTTATTATTATTTTTTAATGGATAAGTTGCAGGGTGGGTTGGATGGAGCACAACACGTTTCAGCATCACCGCGAGTTACTTTCAAGAGAAGTCAGGGTTTTGGTTTTTGTTTTAAAGATAGGGCCACAAAAAGAACCTTTTGCCACCACGGTATTGTAGGGAGGGGGGGGTCTACAGGAGTAGTTAGTAATATAAGGTTAATTAATTTGGGACACCATAAAAAAATGGGCATCACAGATTCAGAGGATTGGTGTGTGTGTGTGTGTGTGTGTGTGTGTGTGTAAACACATTTCCAGCAGCCAAAACTTATTGGTGTGATGTGGGCTAGCTACTCCTTTTCTATGGCTTGTAATAAAACACTCTTGGCTGAGGGAACTATTTCTTATAATCTTTGCATGTTCTCTAGGGGTTGTGTCTGGGATCCTCCCAGAACACATTGGAGCGTGGGATGCGAGAGGAAGTTTCATTGCACAGGTGGAACCTCTTGCACTAATAGGACAACATCGCTGGATACAAGCCTAGTTTTCCAAGGGTAGGTGCCACTGCAGGGGGGTTGGCATTAGAAGAGGATGGTGGTGTTGGTTGGTAAGGTGGGGGATAAGCAGTATTGCAGAGCGTCAGATATAGTATCATTCCCATCTGTTCCAAAGTGACTTATGAACTTGGTTGGTTTGGTTAGCATTTGGCTGGCAATCAAGGCCATTTTTCTTTTTTTTTAAATGCTGTTTATTGTCCAGAATGTGCATGGGAATGTGTATTCTGGAGACATTTCGTGGCTTATTGCATCAATCCTATTTATCCATGTATAGCTTCTGAATTTGATTGGTTTAAACAGGCACCAGGCACAAACATTACTCTTCTCCCAGGCCTTTGGCTAATCAACCAACCTTTTGCCTTTTAAACTGTGTGTAGGCAGGTATTATTGTTTTGTTTGTTACTATGCTATGTATTTTTCTGTTTTTGTATTATAAATCACCTTGTGATCCTTGGATGAATAAATAAATAGATAGATAGATAGATAGGAAGTTGGTGTTCCAGGCCATTCCATTCCAGATGGCACAAATGGGTAAATTTGATGGTTTCAGGTCTAAAATATTGTTCACAAGTGTTTAACACATTCCACTCTTTTTGGGTGTAAGTTTTATTTATAAAAGGGGCCTCTCTGGCCTGTTTTACAACATGCCATAAAATAATATCTAATGGAAAACTTTTGCAGATGAGCTCTTTAGCGCTCTTACAGTATCATCCTATGTATTTTTTACTCAGTCATAAATCTAATCTGTTCAATGGAACTTTGTCTCGAGTAACTGTGCATATGATTTCAGCCTCAAGGATCTCCCCCAGGGAACCAAGCAGACCTAATTTGCATTCATAGCAAGGCTTCATGTATGAATTTCACTTCTCTGCCCGTGCTTTATGTCAATGCAGCAATAGTGTCTTTGTCATCAAATATTAATAGAACTACTACAAAGGAATGTCACTAGACACACCTGCGTAAACTGTAATTGCTGCTTAAGATGCTAACAGATAATGCTGACACTGGGGAAACGTGGGATACGCCCCACTGTTTCATGCTGCTGCAATCTGCTGCAGCTTTGGTTCTATATAAAGGTTCAGCTATGCTGAGAATGTAACATTAACATTTGGCTGTATGTTACAGTTGTCAGTCAGGCCAATTGTCAGTGAAACCTTAGATAAAATTACATTTTTAAAAATACATGTCAGGGCAGGATACAGAACATCAAAGGCTGCATTTAAAGCTTACATAAACAGAGAAGATACATCAGTTTGCTTTAAAATTCCAAATGCATTTCCCAGCAGAGACTGCATATGCTTGACTCTCTGCTCTGTGTTGCAATGCAGTTTTTGCAAATAATACTTAGACCTCAAACTCTGTTAAATATACAGAGTCTTGTGACACCCTTAAGACTCGGCACATTTATAGCATAGGTTTTTTGTGGGCCATGCTATAATAAATGCGCTAGCCTTTAAAGGTGCTATGAGACTCAATATTAACTGTGTTTTCCCGGTCAGCTGGAAGTTTTATTGCACTATTTTCTTAAATTTGAGTGCTATGTCTTTAAAGATGTTTTATTATATGCAGTTATTCAACATGCACAAAATATTACAATTCATGTAAGAAGAAGAAAACACAAATTTTATTTCCCTGGCTACAATCCGAAACCACAGAAGGGTCACCCTTTCTCCTTTCTTTATGCCTTCCCATACGTATTTCCCTGGCGTGGTTCTCTTTTACGACTCTCCATAATATCCAGTCAGTTATTTAGAGCAATGCCTGTTGTGCCTTTGCACACCATCCAAGCTATTCTTAAAAATTCCACCTTTCGCATTGATTTTGTCAGAACAAAGATTTTTCCAAGTAAATTTACACAGCCACCTTATTTCTGAAAGCTATTCTTTTACAGATGTGTGTTTACTTTTCCAGTTACATAGGGCTGAATTTTTGCAGAAGGGAGATTGTTATACCCATGTAGGCTTCCCAGATGATTAGATCCTGATAATACAGTACAGTCGTACCTTGGAAGTCGAATGGAATCTGTTCCGGAAATCCGTTCGACTTCCGAAACGTTTGGAAACCAAAGCACAGAACCCATGTTGGATGTTCGGGTTACAAAAGAATGCTAGAAAACTGAAACACTCACTTCTGGGTTTTGATCGTTAGGGAGCCAAGGTCTTTGAGATCCAAGGTACAACTGTACTGCAGTCTCCCTGCTGCAAAAGTTCAGCAGTGTGCATTAGTCATTAAGGAGCCACAGGCCATATTAGTCCTGCTTCTCATTCTCCTTGAATGCTTATACCTGACTGAATGTGGCCTTGAACTGTGATGACAGTACCTCTTGCTTACCTGATGGAGATGTGGAGAGGGGTGTAGTATCTTCTGCAAGGCTATAATGTAGCCTACTGTACAAAAGTAGCTCTCATCTGTTGTGCCATTCACTTTTCCTCTGGGCCTGCCAACTGCTGCCATGCAGAACCTAGAAAGTTGCTCATGAGAGAATCCAAGCCTCAGGCTGAAAAAGGTTTCCCACCCCTGTGAGGATCCTCTGGGACCCCCCTGGGGTGTATCAGCAACTCCTCCCAGAGCAGAAATATATTTCACTTTTGCAGCTGAAATCTCTAGATCAAAGTCCCCACCTGCTACTTTTATGAATACATTTTCTACTTACTGCCCTCTAGTTTCTTCAATGCTTTCATTCCAGTATACTTTGTTACATACTCATTTATTGATACATGATTGTGCTCTGCCTTTGTTGACTTGTTTATACAGTGCCATAGATGTGCATGGTAAATGTTACTCTAAACGTGGGGAGGAAACAACCAGAAAGAGTGTAGGTATTGTGTGGTCTGAGCAACACTGAGAGGTGAATAGCCATGGATGCGACAAAATTATGGAGAGAGGCAGGAAGACTGAAGCGTGACAATAGTAATCAAGTTAGGATAAGACTAATATATGAATTAACATTTTGACTGAGGAGACAAGACAGGAACTTCTGGTCCTGTGTGACTGCATATCATTGTTACATACACTTATGCTGGAGACTCACCAAGATGTACAACACATTTTAAAATGCAAGGAAATATTTAATTTTCAGGGGAAATGCAAAAGGCCGATAAGACATGCAAATAGCAGATCTATCAAGTGTAGTTTTCCAAATATTCTGCTCCTTTTAAGGCAACCTGGATTCAAGCAGTATAATCCCTGTCTAACAACATGTTAATGTTTTGATATCCAAATAGAAACACATTAACTGTGCACTGCAAGTCTCAACAGGCAATTACTGCTCCAGCTGTGTACATCGATGATCACACCGCTGCCTGCATACAGCCAGGGCAAATCCCAAGAGTCACCCAATCTCCTCACTCATTAATCATTAAATGGAGCAACAGCACTGGTAAGGAATGAAATCAGCAATTAGTTTAGGTTTGGAAACGTAACTGATTTTAAATACAATTGTATCAAGAAAATGTACAATTGATCTAAATGAACTGGCTCAAGGTAACTGTGGATCTTAATTTGAGTGTGCTGCACAAGACATATTTCTCTAACAATTTCGCTGGCAAATTTACAACCATGTTCCTATCTTCAGTAAGCTGTTATCATGTTTCAATTCTTTATCATTGCACACACATGCTGATTTAGTTCTAGTTGTGCTTTCAAAAGGGTTTAGTAATGAGAATGCTTAAGCAAGTGAGGCACATGCCAAATTCTTTAGATGGGGATAGTTGTGCTCAACCGGAACTGATCTGAATTAAAATTAAGATTCTTTATCAAATCTAATCTGGAATGTATCGTGGAACAGCAAGCATTAATTTAAAATACTTGCATGTTTTACTATGCTGCATCGTACAGAGAAGCTTACCATAACAACTTCTTCTCCCTGTACTTGTTCTTTTAAATGTGTTTAAAACTCAACACTGTTCCAAAATCTGGCCATGTCTTTACCAAGGCAGGCGCATTATGTGACCCATAAGAGCAGCAAAATAACTGTACAATGGTGATGGGATAAAATCAGGCCAAATCTTTATTGACGGCAGCAGGCAGGACAAAGGTTGGCATGACATTGGGTCCCAGGATCAGTTCAGCATTCCATAAGCCCATGTTGATAGAATGGATCCACTGGATTTGGACTGCTCCAAACCTGTATGATGGGAGTCAGCCAATGTTGAACGTTGCTGTGGTGCAAGCCAAGCAAACAAGGTCTCACTGTGGGACTAGGGTGCAGATTCCAACCAGGCAGATATCAAACCCTCGCTTGGGTTTGCTGTGGTCAATCCTCGCCTCAGGTCCCTTATGGGGGTGCCCACTATACTATATTGATCCTGACCAATGCAGTTTCTGCCCTCATACAATGTTCTACTGCCTAACAAAGGAAAGCCATATTTCACTGTGGGAAAGACTAAAAAATCCCCAACCAAGTGCCAATCAGGTTGAGAGAAAAAAACATTTCCGGCCCTATCAACTGGCAACCCAAAATTGCTCAGTGAAGGCTCTAATCCGAGGGCAAGCGAGCGGGAAGCTCTCAAAGCAAAATGAGCTCCAGGGAAAGCAGCCTTATCTAGGCTTTCCCCTCCCCCTGCAGAAAGAGCTCATGGGACAGCTTTTTCCCATGAGCCCATCACACAGATAAGATACTGGGCAAGACCTTGCCCAGTATTTTGCTGCAATCTATGGGCCACAGCGCCACCAGGCGAAGGCGTCCCGTGCTTATTCGTCAACACAGCAGGGCTTATCATATACATGTTTGACAGAGTCTGAGGTATACATCTAGCAAAGTTCCTTGCTACTGCAGAACCGTATCAGACCACTTTCACATTACAGTCGTACCTTGGCTTTCGAACAGCTTAGTTCTCAAACGTTTTGCCTCCCAAACACCGCAAACCTGGAGGTGAGTGTTCCAGTTTGCAAACTATTTTTGGAAGCCGAACACCCAACGGCTTCCAATTGGTTGCATGAGCTTCCTGCAGCCAATCAGAAGCCGTGCTTTGGTTTCTGAACATTTTGGAAGTCAAACAGACTTCTGGAACAGATTCCATTCAACTTTTAAGGTATGACTGTACAAGCCTTCAGCCATTTTCCAGGCAACTCTGTATCCTAGAATTCTCAAAACACAAATAGGGAAAAGTAACATGGAAAGTAGCCCTTAACAAGCAGAGAATAGTATACTCCATGTACAGTCAGACTGTATATTTTAGCTTAAGAAGAGGAGGAGGAGTTTGGATTTGATATCCCGCTTCATCAGTACCCTAAGGAGTCTCAAAGCGACTAACATTCTCCTTTCCCTTTCCTCCCCCACAACAAACACTTTGTGAGGCGAGTGAGGCTGAGAGACTTCAGAGAAGCGTGACTAGCCTAAGGTCACCCAGCAGCTGCAGGTGGAGGAGCGGGGAATCGAACCCGGTTCACCAGATTACGAGTCCACCGCTCTTAACCACTACACTACACTGGCTCCTGAAAACAATCTGTTGTAAGAAGAATGGGTGTGCAAGGCTCTGCTCTCTAGTTTTCCCAACACATACAAACACCCATCAAGAGTATTGGAAAGCGCTGAATTGCCTAAGGAGGTCATTATCATTCATTCATCCAGCAGGAATGGCTAAGAGAAGCTTGCAACACGGATCAATTAACAGATGGGACAGGAAGGGATTATGCAGACAGAGTGGTGGCACCTCCCAACGAAAAGCAGATCAGTCCTGAAAAATACAGCTGAGTCTTTAGTCGATTCCAAGCAGAAATACATTTGCATGTGCACAGACGGCATATTTCTTGATTGGAGGAAAAGCTATGAGAGCTCCAGAACCTCGAGATATGAAAAAAACCTCAACGCTACATTAAATTAATAACTAATTTTTTATCTTTTGGAAGGGAATGATGTAATAGTGGCAATTGTTTGGATTTCCCTGCAGGTTAAGGATTTGAAGACCACTCCCTAGACTTTTGCTGTCATTAGGAAGTTCATTTAAAGAAATGTTGAATAGTCTGTATACCTGACCTGACAGTTTCCCAGTGTCTGCTCCCCAAAATACAGTCGTACCTTGGTCCGCAAACTTAATCCGTTGCGGAAGTCCGTTCCACTCCCAAAACCGTTCAAAAACCAAGATGCGGCTTCCGATTGGCTGCAGGAGCTTCCTGCAGTCAAGCAGAAGCTGTGTCGGACATTCGGCTTCCGAAAAAGTTCGCAAACCGGAACACTTACTTCTGGGTGTGCGGCGTATGGGCGCCAAAACGTACGAGTACCAAGGCGTTTGAAAACCAAGGTACCACTGTGGGCACAACAAACCTGAGCATACTGGGAACTCGCAACCTCATACTGACATTAGAATTCAAAATAGGGGGGAGGGAGCGTACAGAGTGTGGGTCATAGGGAAAGGATGTTCCTTGGACTGCGGAATCTCAGAAAAGGATAAGTGGGGTGGAATGTGTTGGAGATATGTTAAATGAATCCAGCTTTCTGGTAGTGGACTTAAATTCAATGTGAATGTTTACTGCAAAGGTCATCAGGCTTTAAATATAAATGCTGCACATCAACTACAGTTGATGCCTAATATTAATACTGAAATTGTAGGGTTTGTTTTTTAAATTTCAAACATTGAGACATTATCTAGGGATTCCCAGTGGTCTGTGAACCATGACCTCAATGGTGTTTCTGTAAAGATACATTTAAAAACCATACAGCACCTAGCACCTACAAAGCAAAAATAAGTGGTCTGCAAAGACCCTCAGCAATTTTCTAGTCCATGGGGGGAAAGTATGGAAACCACTGATCTAGCCTAAATATTAGACTGCCACAGATTTCAATGGAAGAAATACATACATGCTTAAATCTCTCCCACTGAATTCCGCCTAGATTGTAGTTATTACCATTTCCAGCAACAGAGCCTGGGAAGGCTGTAGCTGAATGATAGAACACCTACCTTACAGAAAGCTTACAGGTTCAATCTCCTGGTAAGGTTGGGAATGACCCTCGTCTAAAATACCGACTGCAGATAGGTCACCAATGACAATACTGAACTAGATGGAACCAGTATTATGGCTCTGTATAACACAAGTTCCTAAACATCGAACCGTATTTGAAGATGATTTTTTCCCATTTTGTGTTCTGTTCCAGGAGTTCTGAAGCCATGCTCTTCAGAGTCAGGGGATACAGAACAAAGCAAAATTTTCATTTTAAACCCCAACATAGGATTATGCTAACAAGACCTTTGATATAACATCTGTCAGTGGCTCAAAATCTTAAATCAACACAATTTAAGCTGAAAGAATGCATTTAAAATGAAACAAGTTACACCTCACTGTAAAATTGTTGGTATATAAGAAATTGGGGTACAGGTGGAATCGGACTGTATGTTGGTTTTGTGGTAAAACACATAATTTAGAAAGAAAGAAAAAACTTCAGATGACATAAAGCTGAGAGGAACGGCAAGAACTTCAGAAATAAGAATTAAATTGCAAAAAGGTTTTGCGTAAAATAGAATGCAGGAAGCAAAATTGAAAACATCTAGGAATTATCTGATCACACATTGTGAGGTCCAAGTTTAACCCTGGTGCAAAGATTATAATGCTAAGCATGCACATATCTCCCATTAGCATGAATGGGCAAACCCACTTGCATCAGAAAAAAGGTAAATGCAATATGGCGTCCCACTAACAGTGTTCTAGGGCAATACGCTGTTCCATTTCTGTTGGCATCTTCATATCTTTAATGGATCTAATTCTAGGTCTAATTCCATATTTCACTGTAATAAACAAATGATAGTAAAGGCATATTGACAAGGAGCTGTGATGTGTAAGCATGCACAACTAAACATGCAGCTACTGATTCACGGTTTGGAGAAGAGAAACTGAAAGGAAAATGTGAAAACTGCTCTAAAAACAAAGTCCAGGAACAAATTAATATGCAAACAATTTAATTACAAAGTCATAGACTCACACAGATGTTTATTTATTTATTGGTTTGTTTTTTAAAAAAAGAAAAAGCATTTGGCCATGTTAGTATTTTAGCCCTTTTCAGGAGGCGGCTCGATGGCCCTTGTGGTCTCTTCCAACTCTATGATTCTATGATTCTACAGGGCCTTAAACATCCCTTCTTGGCTCAAGATTGAGGATACATCATAAAGGTCACCATCAAGAAGCTTAAAGAGGCTACATCAAAAAGATTGTTGTTTTTTATATATATAAAAAAACCACCACAGGATTCTCCACTTAAAAGCTGTCACTCACTACCTTTTGGTCAAGAGAAGAACATTTTAAAGAGGGCGACAGACAAGTGACAAATGTATTGTCCATACACATTTATTAACTCTAAGCTGTGAAAATGTGGTATGTATACTCGAAAAGTGTACTTGCTTGACAGCTAATACAGACACTGTAAAATTAATATTGCCCTGAAGATTGACACTAGCTCTGAAAGTTGACATGTTAAGCAAAGATCTCCACTGGGTTTGTTAACTATCTTGCCCTATCAAATAGAATTTATTTATCATCCTCAGATTCCATTTTACATAGTCTAATTCTGTTCAAATATCCATTCTTGCCGACACCTAACACAAAGCAGAAGCAGAGCAAACTATAGCCAATCTTGAATTTGCAATTGTTTGTCTATACAATGATACCTGGCTTAAGAAGGAATTAAGGTGACTTATTAAAGACACACCTAAATATCTTGGATTTTATTAATGGCAGTTTGCTGTATATTTACATGTAACACATACATAAAGGTTTTTGGACTGAACATGCTCACTTTGGAAGCTTTTTATGTACATGACCCATGAGCAACACCGAAAAACTGAGAACTCTAACCTTGAAGTCATTCAACTATACAGTTATGAATTAATTTCGGTTAAACACAAAATTTCAAATTTTAATTTTTTCATTTTCATACATTAAAAATATACATAGAAATTCAAGTTAACTTCTCAGACATGTCAATAGTCAGAGATACTACTTTGAAAACAACTACCTCAGAGATCTTAAGTCACGGTGGGTTTGTCAGAGAAATGAAAATGTATCAGAATACTGACATTACATTATGAATAGTAAAGCATAGTTTACAGGTTTCTGAAAAAGTATAAAGTACATAACTTGCAACAATAAATTATTTCATTGAAGACTCAAGTTAATCACAGTTCAATGAATAATCTTAAAAGGGAAGGTATGGGCAATAATAGGCTTAAAATACAGATATGGTCACAGCCTTAAAATAAATATGTCTGTATGCCGCATACATTGAAACTAAAGGTACACTTATTGTAAAAAAAAAAGTTGAACATGACACTTTGCACATTTCTGGTTTTCCTGGGCTTAAAAAAAGATGAAATTAATCTTATCAAATTATTAGTTAATTTCATTTTATTTCAGTTGAAGTCAGTATTTAATTACAGAAAAGAAAGCTCTTGGCTTGTACAGTGACTCACAGCTATCAAAGGAATGGAGAATTTCAGTTCCAAAGCTCAGAGTGGAAGCAGAAAAGCTTTAGGAGAGTCAAATGGAATTGAAAAGAAGATGCTTTGAGTTTCTTGACTTGGCTTTGCCATACTGTGTGGTGCATCAGACCTATAAACTAGTGATTAAATTCATTAGAAGTAAAAATAGAAGTAATTAGCAAGTACAAATTTAAGAGCATCAGTGACGTCAAGTAGCCATTCAAGCCTGGTAGTCAACAACAGAGGATACATGCAACCCCTTTGGTGGGCTTTCCCCTAGCTGTTCTCCCCATTTTAACAGCTGTGGGAAGGGAAATGGAAGGGAATCATATATATGAACAAATTCTGATCCTATTGATTAATCCATATTGGATGTGGTACATAAGTTACACCGAAACAGATACATAAATGTATCATAAAAACTTTAAGATAGGCAGGGATCAATCCACATAAGATAGTCTACCAATATGGTATGCCCACTATATATGCCCATTTAAAAAGGCAAAAAGTATAAGTAATAAATACACAGAGTGGAATTCAATGTCACACTAAGACGAATGTTCGCCTGCACAAGTGAATCAGTTTATCAGACAGATCAATTCCCGCTCCCTTCCACGTGCATGTTGTTCTGGGGGTTCTCGTGACTCACACATCCGAGCCAACTGGGGGGCATGTGGGTTGGGGGGAAGCCCCATTGTGTAAGCCAGGCATGGCCAAACTTGGCCCACCAGCTGTTTTGGGACTACAACTCCCATCATCCCTAGCTAACAGGACCAGTGGTCAAGGATAATGGAAATTGTAGTCCCAAAACAGCTGGAGGGCCAAGTTTGGCCATGCCTGATGTAAGCCCTTGTGTGGGGCTTCCGCTGATGAGGTTTGTCAGGTAAATCCCACCCATATAGTCTTGATAGAGAATCAGGAATAGGGAGGTGTGTATTTTCTTAAACAATAATTTTTATCAAGAGATATCCCACTTGTAAGCTTACTTATTTTTACTCTCTTGTAAACCGGCTTTTTAAAAGCCTTTTTGGATTAATCAGCTAATCTATGTGCCATTTTTTAAAGGGGGGGAGTCAAATTAGGTGTTTGCATCTAATATTAAACCATGGTTTACAGTTACAAGGATGAACAACAGAAAGCCTTGGCCTTGCATTCTGCTATGAAGAATGCAGAAATTCTCATTTCTATTTTAGACAGCCAAACCCAGTCAATGTGTAAATAGTCTTAATGATGTAAATAGTCTTAATGATGGGTAGAGGAAACAAGCCAACTTCAAAACACAGTTTACAAAGCTGGCTTGTTTTCACTAACCATAGTTGAGATTTACCAGTTTAGGATTTGGATATCGCACTTAAGCTGTGGCTAATCAAAAGCAAAAGTGTAAGCTTCATATTTCCTCCTTGCAGCCATGCCAGAGGATAGGGGAGAGTGAGTAGGCCCTAGGCTTGCTGCATTGTGCCCTCTTAATGTAAATCATGATTTAAGTCTGATGTTTTAACTGGACCGCTTAATTGATTGAAAATGCATGTTATTTGTTAATATCATTTTAGCTTAATATAGAGTTTAACAGGTTTTGGAAAACTATAACTGATACAAGATCGCTTTCTCTAGTGTGTCGTACGATAAGAACCCCCGCCCCAATGTCAACGGTTAAGATGGCGTATCTGAGGACATTTGCCAGCAGATTATGAACCCTTCTATTAAACAATTACATGTATGATTTTAATAATGAAAACCAGCCTGAGACACAAAACTGACTTGCTTACTACTGTAATCACGTGCACACGCATTTTGCTATTTTTGAATAGAGGCACTTAAGTTTAGCAGAGTACTTCTGTTGTAAACAGTCTAATGAAGGTCTCTTAAGACAAAGCATATGTGAATACAAAGTTAGTTAGAGTTAAACCAAAGTTAGTGTGGTTTAATGTACAAATCTTATTTTCTAATAAGACACTTGCATTTAGTATATTAGTCTCAAAGTATTACCCAATTTCTTTTTTATTATTTAAATGCCACAAACCTGAAATAAGCTTCCAATCTTAACCCCCTCCCCCATTTTTTTCAAAGCTGAAAAACTCTTATTTGTACACCAAATAGCACTCTAAGCTGTGTGTGTATGTATATGCATATATATATGTGGAAGTACTACTTTAAGCCTCTTTCTGTACCTGGAACCAATTAAAATCTCAACTGAAAACACCAATGCTTGATTTGAATGCCGTAGATATACATGAGTCTATTAACAGCAACTATAAACTGGAAGAGTACCAGTGTCTGTATCAGGCAATGGGTGCAATCCAGATCCATTAAAATTGATGTGAATATTTCTACTGACTTCAATGTAATATAGATTATCCCCAACAAGCCTTGAGTAAGTGCATTAATACATAATACGAATATTCCTCAAAAATACTAAAACATTGATTTCTTATGTACTGCAAAATTAACACACAACAAAATGTACATATAGCAATAATTTATTCTGAAACGTTCATTTAGTTCTGTTGAGACTTCACCCATGTCTCATTAATAAAAGAGCAGCCATCTCACCTCAAATACCAGAATATACAACAAGTTACAGCATAGCAAAAGTCCTACCTACTGTCAGTTAAAATCTAGTTCTGGTAAAATAATTTTGTTCAAGTGTTACACATACACAGATTTTCCTTTTTTTCTTCTTTTTTTGGAGCACAAAACCAAAAGGTAAATCATTACACCATAACTATCTATGCACATTATGTGACCACAGAAATGTTTATCATCATTTCAGAAAATGAACCATCAGTTCTATCCATGCAGAAAAAACAGGCTTGTTCAGCAGAAACCATATTACTGTGAATTTCACAGCCACATGATTAATTATAAGGTTAAGTGGCTTCACAAATACTTTTTTTTTTGCATAAATACCAATTTCTCCCTGATGTAGTTTAGTCATTTTGCAAATCTAGAAATGAGTGATATAGCAATAGATTTCTCTCTTTTAATCTCTGTTCATCTTTCCTGAATACCCCCACCCCCACCCCACCTAAACAATTAAAGGTATGGGATGTTAATTAAATATATGTAAAACATACTGTACAAATATAATCGCTTTAGCAATTTTATTGCTAAATAATAAATTGGGACTCCCTCAAATATTATTAGTGAAGACAAAGAATATCAAATATGGCTTCCAGAACAAGGACCCTCTACAAGAATCAAAGCTATTTACAAAAGAAAAACCCCCAACTTTGTATAGTTTTATTAAAAAGTTTCACATATAGCATTAACACATGAAAATTCTTTGTTAAACAGAAGTTACCAGGTAGGATCCAGAATGACGCTTAGGACTTTGGGCACCACTTGAATCTGTACCTTCAGTCTTTGAATCTCGTTTTTTTGTGCTGTTATTCACTGGCGTTGGTATCTGCGATGGCCGAGTGGAACTGGAACTATTATCCACGCTGCTTTTTCTGGGGCTTGGATTGTAGTTGAAAGGAGTCACTCTTGCCGCAACAGCACCACTGGGCGAACTGTGTTTGCTTGAGCTGCTGGAACTGAATGGCGTACGTTCATTAACAGTGTTTTCACTAGTCTCTGGGGCAAGGGCAGGGTTGCCTAGCAAAGGTTTCGTTTCCGTTCCTTTCTTGTCTGGACTATCTACTTGAATAAATGAATTCAGGCGGTTTTCTAAACCCACAGTACGAACAGGGACATTCCCATTCCCTGCATTTTGTTTTCCGTTAAGATCTTTGCTATTCACATTCCCTTTCTCCGAAACACTGTCAATAACAGGGGGCGTGTTCCCTGTGGGAGATTTTCCAGATCTAGGATTATTAATAGGGCAGTCCTCAATCCTCACCCAAACATCTTCTGTCTTTGAGACGGCAGGTGCCATCTGGTAAATGAGAGTTTTTGAATCAGAACCATTGGTAGCACCTGGTGAGGAATTCTGAGGAGGACTTGTCATTATCTGAGGAATTTCGTTCTCTTTAATCTTCCGCCAAGTACCTTTTGTGGGCGCTTGACTCTCTTTAGATTGCTTGAGTCCAGAAAAAGAACTTGCATGTTGCTTTTCATCCTCACTCTTTGCCTTCTCACTGGATTCTGAAGAAGCCGAAAGAATTGAGGAAGAACTTCCAGTCCTACGCCAGGTGCTCACACGAGGAAGTGATGAGGAATGTTTACTATGTTCGCGCTTCCAAGTCCCCGATCTGTTAATGGGCAGCCTGGAAGGACTCTCTGAGTGAGACCGAGTTATGTCATGCCGTTTTGTTGGTCTCCCATCACTGTATTCCAAAGAAGGACTCAGGCTAGGAGGTAACTTTCGCCAACCACCAGCTTGGATGGCTGAATGAGTAGATAAAGACATATCAGGAAGGGATGGGCTTAAAACTGGAGTCTGTGTTTGGGACTGTGTAGGAGAGTCTGGTCTGGAAGGTGACAAAGATTCAAATGAGGCAGACTCTTCCAATTTCCTTCTTAGAGTGGGACTTGGAGTTTCTTTAATAAAAGTTGACTGGCGGACCAAAACAGGTCTCTCAGATCTATCAGATTCACTCCCACTAGATTTGGCCGATGACATTCGAGATACATCAGACTTCTTGTTTGATCCGCTGATACCAGAAATTTGGTTCAATCCTTTTGAGGCAGATTCACTTCTGGGAATACCACTGGTACTTTTGGGCAACCCAGTTTGTTTTCCCACAGTTTGCTGGCTCATCTGTCTGCCTGGAGAGGTGTATACCATTCTTCCTGAAACAGAAGACTTAGTGGAAGTTGTACTCGGAGAAGATGTCCGTGGCAGCTGGGAGAGTTTATTAGGGGGACTTATGCCATTTCTGCCGGGTGAAATTGAATTTCGGCCAGGAGACTGCAGAGGTCTGGTTAAGGGTTGCTGTTGTGGTCTAGAAGGTGTGGAATCTCTAGATCCTGATCTAGAAGGTCCTTTACTTGATCCACCCTGTTGAGATGGCTGCCTGGATATAGGACTTGGCTCAGATTTTACAGATGGTTTGGCTACTCTGGGAGAACTAGTAGAACTAGTTTGGTTATCATTAGGACTTTTGGAGGTTGCACTCTTTAGTTGAGGCCCTTTTTTAGAAACTGGACTTGTACTTGAGGAGCTATTTCGAACTCCAGGAATATGAATCATTGTCCTACCTCGGGAGATTGAGGGCATATTGGTTTGCAAAGGCTGTTTCAAATGACTTGTAAGTTCTGAATTAGAACGAGCTTTACCTGTGATCATGCTTTTATATACTTTCTTTCCTCCTTTGATACCTTTATTTTCAGATTCTACTTTCTTTGTTTCCAGTGTACTCTTCTCCCCAGGTTTAATAATTCTTGGACCCTTATTACTAGTAAAAGGTTTTTCTTCTTGGTCGGGTGTAAGATGAAAGGGTGATCCTAAGGAAATTCCAGATTTTAATGAAAGGATTGAATCAGAGTCTGATGAGGCTTGTCTAGACAGTGATGCTGCTGCAGCAGCTTGATGTAAGCTGCTAACAATAGAATTAGCACCTTCTTGAATAGCCTTCCAGTCAAAATTTTCTGAATCTGGTGAGAAACCATGTTCTGAATCAGGCCTTTGTATATCCTTCAAATCTAGTGTCAGGTCTTCTGCCAAAATGCCCCCCATATTTCTAGAGCTATTTTTTTCACTGTCTGATTTTGTTCTAGAAGGCTTTTTCTTTTTAGGCATGGCAGAACTAATACACTCCTGTAGAAGATCATCCTCTGAGTCAATACTAAGGGAACTGAGGGAACTGTTTCTTGAAAAACACACAGGAGTATCTTCAACATGAAATGATTTAGGAGCGTAGCCAGAAACTTGTGGTCTACTTGGTTCTATCTGTGCATCAGATGGTTCCATTTGTTCTCTGTGTTCACTTTCTTTGTTATTGTTGTTTTCTTGATCAATATCACTGAGAGAACTCAGAGATGAATTGCGAGAGAAGCAAACAGGAGTATTTTCTATTGCAAAATTTTGTGTTTTCTCATCGGAAGCTGCAGCCCTTTCTGAAATATCTTTGGATGACTGAGAGAATGGAGTTTGCTTCTGCACCAGAGTTTTGGGTTGCTTTCTTCCTGCTGGAGTGTGTTTTTGGCAAGCTTGCATTCTACTGCTTGATTGCTGGCTTGCAGACTGATGTTCTGCATTGGTACTAGGTTTAATTTCCCTTTCTTTCCCCTTTCTCAGTTCTGCCTTTTCCCTTGAAAGATCCACTTCGTCGTCAAAGTCTAGAGAACTCAAAGAGTCATTACGTGAAAAACAGAAAGGAGTTCCTTCAATTGGAGTGTAGTGATGGGGGGAATCAAATGCAAAGCTTCCTCTTGCACGCTCTTCATTATTTGGAAGTTTTTCATTGAAGTCCCTTGAGCTATTTTTAAGGTTTTGTTTCTTTGTCTCTTTGTTGTCTGTATAGGTTCTTTCACTACTAAAATTACTTTTTGGCTCTGTGGTTTTTCGTAAGCGTGCTCTATACTCATTAGTTTGGGGTATGGGTTTTACTGGTGAAGTTGGTTTCTTTTTCTCAACTTCTAGCTGATTTTTGGCACCTACTGATGAGGATGTAGATGCTTGCTGGATTTGATCCATTATCTTTTTCACTCTGAAAGGTTTGTGACTTTTCCCTTTTGGCATAGCGGAATTAATGCATTCTGCAAGAATATCATCACCTTCTTCTGCTTTGTCATCATCCAATGCAATAGTAGTCCCAGTTGACTTTTTCCCTCTCTGAGCATCATCAGTATTTCTGCCTTCTGTGGGAATGGTATCTCTCTTTTCAAATTCTGCAGGTTCCATCAATGTACCACCTGTCTCTGCATTAGCCAATTCATTGGGTGGTGATTCTATTGTGAGATCACTCAGCGATGTAGCCGTCGAGAAATTTATTGGCGTTCCCTCAACACAATACACGCGTGGCATATCATCTCCAGGTGTAAAACTAACGTGTTTTTGAGAATGCAATCTGCTTTGAGAAGGGAGAAGTTTATACACAGGCAACTGGCTTGGCTTCCTGGCTACAGGTGGAGGTATTTTTGAAGCAGTTATCTGTGAAGGCTTTTTGGTTTTACGTGAAGATTTTGTTGGCATAGCAGAAATAATACATTCCTCCAATATTTCAATATCATCTTCATCTGAATCATCCAGGATATCCTTTTCAGTCTCTGTGGGCTTCTCTGTCTTCTTCTCTTGATTATCCTTTGTGTCATTTGGCTGTTCAAGTTCCGATTCATTCCCATGGTCGTTTTCATGTACAGGAGGCATTATTCTCAACTCTACATCTTTCTGTATAAACGGTTCATCAAGACTCAATGCACTTAGGCTTGATGAGCAAGAAAATCCATCTGGTGTACTTTCTGTAGCAAAATGTAACAAAGTATCTGCATCTTGCAATACCTGTACTCTTTGAACAGCTGTATTTACAGCTGTTTGCCTTGGCCCAGACTCTCTCTTTTCAGTGGTGGGTATTTTTGTCTTGACTGTTTCTCTCTTTACTTGGGTTGCTTGTGGAGGGGGTGGGGTTTTACTTCTGCTTGGTGGCATTGTTTGCCCAGGACTGTCTGGAAGGTCACTTGGGCTTATAATACCACTCACCATCCCACTACAAGGCTCGCTCTGAACAGAGCTAGCAATCGAACGGCTCTCAAAACTATCCAGGGAACTGACAGAGGTACACCTACTAAACATAAGCGGAGTCTCCTGCACATAATGTTCTGGCGGGCTCTTGGGAGTTTGCGCACCACTTTTTGAAGGAGATTTGGCACCCGAGGAAAATTCTACAGCTTTGTGTCTTGCTGAATCAGAAGGGGATAGACTAGAAGCCTGAAGTCTATTTGATTTTGTTCTTATGTGTTGTGAGGCTGAAGAGGTTTCATTTACAGTACCTGCTGCAGACAGACTCCTACTATTTTCTTTCATCCCCGCTATCTTCAAAGAGTTATCCGTATCTCCTGCCCGTGTGGATTGTTCACGTCCTGTTTCATCTTCAGCTGATGACAAAGATGACAGAGAGCTACATCTTGAGAAACAAATCGGTGTATCTTCTACACAATAGGTCTGTATTGTTTCCTGGTTGATGGAGGGTGCTTTGCAGGACGCAGACTTCTGGGTGTGACCGGCTCTACTTTGAGCAGAATTTGGGTGAAGCTGGTTGTGTCTCTTTGAGCCAGCCGAGGTTGATGTATTCCCACTACTTGATGAAATATGATCCGTTTTAGTACTCTGCACTGAAGGGCTCTTTGAAAAAGAAAAAGATGGCTTCTGTGAGGAAGGAGGAACGTCTGTTGAATACTTGAGACTGTAATCAATAGGCTGATCTACATGGTGCTCTTCTTCATTGTATTTTATGCTATAATTAGTTGGATGATCTTCTTCCTCATGCTGTTCCTCCTCAGAGTAGCGTTCACTATAGTTAGTTGGCTTATCATCCTCATAATCATCAACTGGACATATGGACTGGTTCGCTTTTGGATTTATTCCGTGACTGCAGGTAACTCTGTTCTGTTCTGAACTATTAGATTCCCTTGATCTGAAAGGAGATACACACTCTGTCTGTCCAAAAGCTGACTGATAATTCATGTGTTTATTATCACTACTCTCAGTGTATACAGGGTATGCTCCACTTTGGCTTCTGGACTGTCTTTGTTCATTCTGCTTTATTTCCTCTTCAATTATGTGCTTAGGTCTTGCCCATCTTTCATTTTGTGATGGGCTTTGCCTTCCAGAATTTAATTGCTCATCAGAATATTTTAGGCTATAGTTTATTGGAGTATCTAGCTCTCCATCGTTGTCATCCATATGGTTAGCACTGTGTATTTTATGGGCTAAATCAGCAGGGTACTGTCCATAACTGCAAAATTTACTCTCTTCATCTTCAGAGTAAGATTCAATAGGCTTCATCTGTCCTCTTTTACCATACCCATCACTGCTACTGACACTATTTAAGCTATCATTAGAAGCTCTCTTATACTCCACTTTTGCATAAGGCACAGGACATGTCCTGTTCTCAGATTTAGGAAAGTTGTAGGTATTTGTGTGGGAATGGGCAGCGGCTGTTCTTCTTAAAGCATTCCTATCTTCTGGCAAACAGTGCATTTCAGTTACAGATCCATTGCTTCTCTCTTCTTGTGGAATATGCATATTTACTTCTTCCATCACTTTGGAAATCTGGGCTGCAGCAGTAGAGATCTGCATTCCCATTCGTTTAGAGGAGCTCCCAGAATTTTCTGTTGCTGAATGATAGCTGCTTAATCCCATTGCACGCTCTCTATCCAAGCTCCTGTCCTTGTCAGACCGAGAACTCTCTGTATTTCCTCTGCTTGAGGAAGAAGAGCCAGGCAGTACAGTAGTGTTTAAATATGGTGGAAGTACGGTTACATTGCTACTATTAAAATTCTCGGACCTGCAAACTCCATCTTCATGTCGATTAGCATCTAGAACATATTCACTGTACAGATTCTGTTTGTGTCTTTGCTTATTACGATGAGATGTTTTGGGACTTAGGTTATCAATATTGTCAAAGGTCTCGGATAAATGTTGAGCATCTAACTCTGCTTCCAGTGCTTTTTGCTTTCTAACATGAAGAGATGGTAAGCTTGAACCCGGAGACATGATGTTAGCATCTTTATATTTCGCAGGCCTGTTTGCCATTAGGTTCCTTAGAGCTGCAGCACTGCCCATGGCTATCATCTTGTGCTTTGAATGTATGAGATTTTTGAGCATGCTAACAGCTCCCATGTCCCACAGTGCTTCCTGGTCCTTTGAATTCCGTGCAGAGAGGTTCCACAAGGTTCCACATGCATTACTGACTATTGTCAAACTATGAGACTTCAAGTGATGCAGCAAGGTTTGCAAACAGCTGTTCTCTCTTAGAATTTGCCTGGAATTTAAAAAAGGGGGGGGAGGGAGGGAATCACTTTAACAAGATGAAAGACAAAAAAGTGTCTCTGTTTATTTCCTGCTAATAATGTTGTCCAAAATCCTATAAATAGGCATTAGCATAAATTCAATTTTAGACCAGGATCTAATAATGACTATGTGTGTACAGAAACTGTTTTTAGGATAATACTGACACTGTTGCTCCCAATTTGTCACCTGGGCTCAAATGGCAAGCTTGGAACAGAAACTTTTATTCTGCTTTGGGTAATGTTTCAGGGGGGAAGGAAGGTTCTGTCAGTGACAGAGATGGCTTCCTGGGGTTTCCCCCCCTGCCCCCTGTCTATTACCAATGGGGATAGCTTTTCTGAGTGTTCCACCTGCAGTGAAATATGTGTGCATTTATATGTGACTGCAGAATGCATCCCTTTGGATTCCAGCCAAGGTTTCAGCTAAGAACATCCCTACTTTTAAGTAGGCTTATCCCACACTAACAAACTAAAATAAAGTTGATTTGTGCTGTACAAATCACATTATTCAAAACAGGGCTTATCATGTACTGCCTTTATATTATCTTATATTTGTAAAACTGGGATCATTTTTTATCACAAGCAGCGCAGGAATCTCTTACCAAATAAAATGCTTACTTATGTTCCAGAGAAAATTATGAAGCTGCAGCCATCTGAGCAGTGAGCTTCTAACAATAACACTGCAGCAATAATTTATGTAGCAGCATACAACAAAACCAAGTATAACTAATCTCTGCCTCCTTCCAGTAAATGTCATCTGCTGCATAAAATGCATGGCTTACTGCTTAGGTAACTAGATGGCACACTTACCTGTGGTCCTCATTTGTAGCAATCAAGCTGGAGACATTACGCAGTATTCCCCCTCCACTTTCAATGATAGCTAAAGTATTTGTTTGACTCCGGTAAGTCAGTGTGCCAACTAAAAAGGCAAGAGCACCATCCACAGCACATATATCGGCTTTATTCTCAGTGCAGTGGGCTGACAGATTCCATAAAGCACTCAGTACGCTTTTTAGGGTAGATTCCTGCAGAGAGAGCAAGCGCACTGAATTAAGAGGGCTGAAATGCAACCTTAAACCAAACAAATTAATGTTTTGACACTGGTAAAAAAATAATAATCAAGAGAGGAATCCAACACTATTATAAACATGAGCACAATGTGAGGGGGCACAATTGGGGGGAGGGGGAGCCCTGTTGCTGTTCCATTAGTGAGACCAGTTAGTTAGTGTTTATTTTGCTACTGGTAACAACTTCATTGTCTGCTGCATATAAAAGAATGGCACTCCAGTGTTAATTATTAGTGAGTTAGCCTCACTGAACTCAGTGGGAATTGCTTCTGCCTAAACAGAGGATTGTATCCAATGTTACTAACAAAACCATTCAATTTTAGTGGGTATTTTAGTTTGCTGTTGGAAGGAATAATTACACTTTTCTTCTATGAATAAGGAAACCAAAAAAATAATTTCATATACTTAAAATACTGAAAAATGTGGTTTTGCGGTAACCTTTTTAACTTCCAAAGCACACTCCATCAGTGCTTTCACACTTCCAACTTCACGAAGTGTCTTCTTACTGTTCACATCTGCTCGCCAAGACAAATTTCTCAACACGCTCGCAATGACCTGCACAAAACAGAAAAAAAAGCTCAATCTGCTTTATTAACTTTA
Source organism: Podarcis erhardii (assembly GCF_964252035.2). Lineage (NCBI taxonomy): Eukaryota > Metazoa > Chordata > Lepidosauria > Squamata > Lacertidae > Podarcis > Podarcis erhardii. The sequence continues at coordinate 19,860,389 of NC_138501.1, forward strand.
TTGTTTTCTACCCTTTAATATTTGCTGAAACAGTTTAGGGTGCATGATTTGCATGATAATAAGCTATTTAATTTATTGGGTTTCATTTTAAAATTTAATTCAATTCAGTAGCCCAAAGTTTAATTTCAAATTCTACTCTACATATGATTTCAAATATTCTGGTGAATATTTTGGAATGACTCTTTCCAAGTTCTATGTATCTGTGGTAAAATTACAAATTGGAGGGGTGTTTCTAGCTACCCCACCCTGTGAGCACATCATGGGAAGATTGGTGAAGCTGTGACGCTCCCTTGTTACTTTTGCTATTAGATGCTGTGATCTTGTTATTTTTTTCTTTCAAGTAATCTTGTTATTATACCTGGTATTGTTTGCTATGTTATTATGTAACTACTTTTGTAGCATTTGTTTGAAATGCATCCCTGTTTCATTGTTGTTAAGCCACTCTGAGCATTGTTTTTGGTGGAAAAGCTGCATACAAATAAAATACATGCAAATTAAGAACTTTCAGACTATGTGGATCAACTTGTATTACATTAAGGAACACATAAAATACTTGGGCTTTGCCTAATCCCACTTAACATTAGAAGTTGTACAGTTCTATCAAGATGCCCCAATCAAGTTTCTTTAATGAAAAAATTAAAAAACTATGCAATACACAGTAGGATAAAAGTTCTACAAGTAAGATTTACCTGCTGCAAATCTTCACTTTCAGATTTTAACTGGGCAACAAGGGCTCTCATGCAACCTTTCATAGAACACAACGTAGCCTGATTAAAGAGAGAGGGAGATAATGAAACAAATTATTACGCAGTATGTTGACAGGTCACAAGTTACTTTCTTTACAAGCAGAATTAAAGGACATAAAACAACATAAAAATTATTATCCAACTTTTCTGCTCTAAGTGCACTCACAGCTACTCATAAAGCTAAAACAGTAAATATATAAATCCACAGCAAAAGAACAAAATAACAAATAACAGTGATTTAAAACATTCATAAAAGAAGCAGAGTTGGTTGAGCACATGCTGGACTAAAACAGTCTTCAATGTACACTTATTTAGGCAAGCTGTTCCATTATCTGGGCATCACAACTGAGAAAACTCTTTCCTCACAACAGTTGAGATGGCAAAGGCACACAAATAGAGTAGACCCTTTGTAGTGGAATGGAATTATCTTTCATATGGGAAGTGGAGGGCCCAGCCAGTTTAGGGCTTTAAAACATCAAGGGCAGCACTTTGAATTTAGCCTGGAAACAAATAGTGAGCCACTGTAATTGGTACAAAATCAGAGCAATATGCTTTGATCATCTCTGACCCTTCCAAAACCCCAATAGCCCCATTCTGGATAAGTTGAAGTATCTGAACAATCTTCAATGGCAGTCTCACATAAAACAAATTGCTGTAGTTCAACCTAGAGTGGACTAGGGCATGAATGACCATGGCCAAAGCTACCTTCTCCAGGTAAAGACTTAATTGGCTTATCAGATCATAAAATGGATTAAAATTTCCAAATGGTGGCAGGTTCAAGAATTACAATAAAGTGCAGATGTAAAAATATAGTCAACTATTTCATGACCTATACAAAATACCCTTAAAAAAAGCAGCAAAGGAGAATATTAAAATATTAATTCACAATAGTCATAGGGCATAGGATAATAATACAGAGCATAATTGTGTTATTGTGGCTGTGTCAATGTCTGCTGAGGAATATCAAGAAATTTTTCTGTTCCATGCTCAGCTGTATCACAGCCATCTGAAGTTAATGACAGCAGCCCATTATATACAGAACAGCTGAAAAGCTGAAAGTCTTAATATTAAAACTATTAAATAGCAAAAGAAAAATTAACTTACCTTATTTGCTACATCTCCAAAAGTTAAGTTTGTCAGAGCCATTCCAGCATATCGTCTTAATGTGACACTGTAGTGGTCATTAGTAAGCCCATACATTTCACAGTCTACTTGAAGCAATTCTGCAATGGCCTGCAATCCTCCTATAAACATAGTTGAAATTTTTGTTAGAATGAATTATTTTTCTAAACAATTTATTCTAAATAATTTATTCTAAGTATAGTGGTACCTCGGTTTAAGAACAGCCCTGTTTACAAACTATTCGGCTTATGAACTCTGCAAAACCAGAAGTAGTGTCCCGGTTTGCGAACTCTACCTCGGTCTAAGAACAGAAGCTGAATGAGCTGAATGGTGGAAGGACACCGGTGGCAAGAGGCCTCATTAGGGAAAGCGTGCCTTACTTTAAGAACAGTTTCACTTTAAGAGCGGACTTCCGGAATGGATTAAGTTTGTAAACTGAGGTACCACTGTAATTTTATACTAAATATTCCGAATAATTTATTCTAAATAATTATTGGCATTTATTTTCCAAGGCCAAAGACAAAGCAAGGGGATGGTTACAAGGGATCCATACTATAGCAACTAAGACAAAACAAATTCCTTCCAGTAGAATTCCTTCCAGTAGAATTCCTTAAAGACCAACTAAGTCAGTTCTTGGTATGAGCTTTCGTGTGCATGCACACTTCTTCAGATACACGTGCATGCACACGAAAGCTCATACCAAGAACTGACTTAGTTGGTCTTTAAGGTGCTACTGGAAGGAATTTGTTTTGTTTTGACTATGGCAGACCAACACGGCTACCTATCTGTAAATAGCAACTAAGAATTATTTTTAAAGAACTGGGAGCATTTCACGGAAGTATTAAGAATCCAAAGAAAGCAAATCAATTTGCTCCAAATCAGAAAAAACCTGCTATCTGTAGTCATTGCATTTTTTGGATAACAAACACTCTTTAAGCATTCAAAGATGAATTTCCCCCCTATGTCTTATATGCAAATGTCGCAAGTGAACACAACTCGAAGAAAAGCAACATGTATGCTGCTAACAACCACTCTTGTCAGCACCACTGTTGTTTCTTCCTGCATATATGCTATGTAGCTATGGAACAAATGGGTAAAGATACCTAGCTCAATAAATTATCTAAATAGAAGGAGCTACAGCATTCTCCAGAGCCTTTATAACAATTTTAAAACAATAAGCATTCATGTACTGAAAGGGAAGAAAATCTAACATTTTATCTTCCTGATTGTAGAAACTATCAGGTTGTTAAAGCTCTAACTAATCCGTAATGTGATGTGTTAGAGGTAATGTGATGTTGAGCATATACTCTCAATACTTTTTGCTCCACTCTTACCAAGTTCATTCATCGCATGACGGTGCTCTTCATCAAATGAAAGCTTCATAAGAACACACACTGCAGGACAGATCTGATGGTCAACTGGAGCCGGCACTTGTCAGAACAAGGAAAATAATTACTATTTACTTCATCAATTAGTTATTTAACAAAGCAAAGCTTACAGAGGTTTAGAGAGGCTGTTTATTAGACACCTGAAAGGCAACCTAATTATGGGGGGGGGGGAATCCTACACAATTATGAAATAAACAATTTCTACATTCTGCATAACTGTGTAGTCGTTCTGGACTTCAAAGAAACAACAAAGCATACGAGGTGATTGACAGATTGACTTCAAAGCAACAATAAAGCATACGAGGTGATTGACAGATTGACTTCAAAGCAACAATAAAGCATACAAGGTGATTTTCAAATAGGTGTCCTCATCCACCTATTACATTTGGCTCATGAGGGGAAACTTGACCAGGATCTGGCCTGCAGAGCCAAAAAGGTTTCTCCTCCTTATATACATGGAACGCCACGCAAGAACTCGGGCCTCTTTTTTTTTTAATTATTTGTTTATAAGATTACCTGCCCTTCACCGTGAGACTACATAACAACGGGCTACATAACAACGTATAAAAACATAAAACAGATGAAAATCAGAACAAATAGAACAGATGGAAAATTGGAGCAGAGCACTATAAATTCAGCAGAGGAGGTGGCTCACAAAAAATAATTGTCAAAAGCCAAGGTAAAGAGACGAGTCTTCAGTATGTGTCACAGGGAAGGGCTTGGAGCTAATCTGGGTCTCTGCTCTTGGACCTAGGAGCCCTAATGCATTATGGGGGAATGTTATCATAGGGGAATTTGCCTACCCCTCCTGCCTTCCTCCACCCCAGGCCAACTACAGTTCTTACAATCTTCCTTCTTCGCCAGTTATGTTGCTGCAAAGTTTCTTTCCTTGCAAGATTAAAGTAGCAACAGAGTGGAATTAAAGGAAAACCAAGCAAAAGCGACATGGGCTATAGTGGGCAGATTTGCCCATCATAACCAGAGGTCTCATCTCTCACACAGCTTGCTTGAAATTGCTTGTTCTACAAAGAACTCAGATTCGAAGCCGTAACATGAAAAAAACACTTCGTGCTGGTTTTCAAGTAAAAGCTTTAAACACAGTGACATACTTGGATTTTTGTCTTGGTCCATGCCTTGGTCGTGTGCTTCCTGCCATTCCCAACATGTTTCACAGTAAGCTCGGATTTGTTCTAGAAGATGAAGGACTCTGATTTCTCGTCTGCCTCGCTTATCGTCAGGCTGCGAGTGAATGATATTATGCAGTGCTGCGCTGGCTCTGGCACGGGCCTCCTTACTGCCCCGGGAGTTTCCCAACAACACTGAGTCTTTATCGTTGCCATGCAGAAGTTGAATGAGGAGCGGAAGACATCCAGACTGGCGCATAGCTATGCAGCTGTCCTGGGAGCTAGACATGGCTAGCAAAGTTCGTGACATGTCATCTTTATCATGAGTACCCAACATGGACAGCAATGAATACACCATTTCAACCTGCAAAGCAAGCAATTTTTAAAAAATGTTACCAATTTTAAAGTATAAGCCGTGGCATATGCCACCAGGAGAATTTTTGATGAACTGATGATGAATTAAGCCTTTGGGCCTAAGTTAAGAACTCTCAACATTACAGATTCTGTATTGCACTATTCTTAGGCAGATAAAATAATGCTGACATAGGAGTACAAACTGTATCACCAAAATTAGTGGAGGATTCACTATGTGTTACTCTTGTCTGTAAGCAAGACAGGGCACTCATAAACAATTATGCATTTTCAGAAAAGCTTAATGACACCCTCCTCATATTGTTAATGTAGCAGCAATCTATTGCCACATCATGAAATACTAGTAATAGCATTGTGGCAGCTGCTTTGATTCTCCCATTCTATAATGCTGAAGCAATCACTAAAGATTGACAGACTTGTTAGATTTTGTACATGACAAGGTCATCTGACACACTCAATGCGTCAGTATATACTGGGCAGCTGAAACCATCTCAAGGGCCACAATAATATTTCAAAAGCAGCATGAGACTTTCCCTGCAAAATGACTGCCCAGTTGGACAGAAAAAGATCAGCTAATTGGAAGTTGCCAGACAGGTTTGAAAGGGAACATCAATCAATCAATCAATCAATCAATCAATCAGTCAATGTAAGTTTATTGTTCAAGTCTAAGGTAAACTTGCAGCAACAGTACCAATAAAACAATACATCCATCATATGAGCCAACATCTATGATGTAAGAGAGAGGTTACCAGAGGCACCAACAAACTCAAATTCAGCTTGGTTTCAAATCAAATTTCCATAACACCACAACACTTTATAATTATTTTATCTAACCCCTTTTTTCCTTCAATGGGACTATCAATATTACTACCCTTTCTCAAAAGTAACATATTTTAAGTGTAAAATGTGGCATTAATAGCCTGTGACAAACTTTGGTTACCTTAGTACCTAGGTGATTTGTCAGTCTTCGAGGAACAGAGTAACTGCTGCTAGAACTCATAACACTTGATGTCTCATGGTCCATACGAGCAGCTGAACCCTAAGAGTTTAATTAACAATTTGGCGATGAAAGCATTAGCATAACACAAAATCATTTTAAAAATTCAGCATTTTAGAAGGCAACACGATTTAGAAGATAGGGTTAAACTAAGCTGACATGTCAACACTGTAAAAATCTAACTGTGCCAGAGGAGGGAAAGCTGCATCGTGACCTGAGTCACAAAAGCAACAAGCGGTTAGCCATTTCGCCAGCCATGACAAAAATAGACTCTTTTAAATTATTGTTAACAATGTAACCATACCGTTTACACTGGAGGATACGAGAATAGGAAGTGCTGCACTCACAAAGTAACATTTTTTTGTGAGAAATATTTCATTCCCTTAACCATAGCCCCTGGGCCAACCAACACAATTCTCTCTCACAGCGGTATTCAGCTCCCAGGTGGCATTTTCAAGCACAATTTCAGCATTACTGCTCTTTTCTCCTTCACTTGCACTACCAACCCCTCTCAATGTCAGGGATGCACTTAGTCATACCAATTGCATTCTCTCTCTCTTTCTCCTCTCCCTTTAGGCAATGAAGTGACTACCCAAATTTCATTTAGGGGTGATCAGTTAAGTGTGACTGTGACATCATAGCATTTGCTGGGTTGCTGTCCAGTTAAAGGATGTTTAGTTTATTTACTATTTGGCTTTTAGATGATCAACTAAGTTTAAATTATGGCAAAACTCAATGAAGGTGCCCTTTTCAAAGTTTCTGTAGTAGGGAGACCATTTCTCCATAAATGTGAGAAGCTTACATTTGTATATAGTATATACATCCTATTTCTACTAATTTCGAATAGGAATCAACTTAATTTAATCTGGGGGACTCAATACTGAGCACATCAATTAAATGATTAATAACTTGCATCCCAGTTTTCTTATGATAGATCATGTGGCAAAGGTCATAATATCCTCTTACCATTTAATCATTACTTCACTCCAGGAAAAGCAACTTGGGTAAGAAATCCCATTAACCTTTCCATGTACAGTGGTGCTCCGCAAGACGAATGCCTCGCGAGACGAAAAACTCGCTAGATGAAAGAGTTTTCCGTTTTTCGAGGTGCTTCACAAGACGAATTTCCCTATGGGCTTGCAACGCAAGACGAAAACGTCTTGCGGGTTTGCTTCCTTTTTCGTAAAACCATTAATACCCAGGGAATCCGCACTCCGCAAGACGAAAAAAATCGCAAGACGAAGCAACTCGCGGAACGAATTCTTTTCGTCTTGCAAGGCACCACTGTACAAGCACCCAAAAGATCATTGTGAATACCAAACATTTGGCTATTAGGAGGACAGGACGCAAGGGTGGAAGCTTTTGGCTTCCAAGCAGAGTTTCATTATGTTTTTATTTATACCCCAGCCAGATGGGTGGGGTATAAATAATAAAATTATTATTATTATTATCATTATCATTATCATTATTATCAGAATGAAGGTGTTTCTTGCCTTCCACCTATTATTAATCACACTGGGATCCTCTAATGTTCTTCTTTTGGGGAGACAAGTGGAATGGGGGCTCTTACTAGGGCACTCTAAAACCGTTCATGCAAGGTTTCGGCTTGCAGACCTGATCATTATTTGCCCGCCCACCCTAGGACTACCCACTTGTCAATCACCTGATGTCACAACAAAGTGAAACCACACAGGGATATGTAAAATGCCTTTTAAAGTGCACCATAAGACCAGACAATCAGCTAGATGCAGGCTCTTAAGGAGCCCATTGCAAATCACTTGGCAAGACCCCATTGTGCAGCCCTTCGCACAGGACTTTCCAGCTGAAGACCCCTTTCAGGAGAGGAAGGTTGTTTACCTGCCTTGAACCTGTCATTAGGTATAGGGCTGGTGGGTGTGGCCTGGCTGCAACTGCCTGGCAGGGTTAGGGTTGACATGACAGGTCTGATTAGGCCCCCAGGACAGAGGTTCTCCACCCAGATCCAGATCTTACTCTCAACACATAAGCAAGTCAGGCCATGCTTACCTTCCTCTACATTCCTACTGCTGTTTCAAAATTAAAATCCAGAAATGGTGGAAAGGAAGCACATTCAGCCCCTAAAGATCCACTCCACATCCAACTTGAATACAAATAACTACCTGCTTGCACGTGTTCAGCACACACACAGTTTTTGGCCCCAGAAGGAGTGGTGGAATGGGCTTACACATGCCCTGCCAAGGCACATGGTGTTTCAGAACACAACCCCCGTGCAAATGGGGAGTTGCCTGTACAATGATGGCAGAAGTAATATAAAAGGGTAGTGGGCATAATGATTATAGCACACTCATATCTGGGCTTTACACCTCCCCCACCACTTCCCAAAGGATTGGGGGTGCATCATGCATTTCTCCAGCCAAGGTAACCAAGCCCAATATTAGGAAACCTGTGTTTATTGTGTTCTTTTTGCCTCAACGGTTGCAATACAAAAAGCTTGGCCAGCTGCCTGCATTAGTGAGTATTTTCCAGGAATGAAAGAAAGTTCAGAGCTGAAGTGGCAATAGGGCAACAGTTAGTGCAGTTTGCCACTTTGCTGTTTGGTCCAACAGTATAGAGCTGAAAGTGGGACAGACTTTAATCAGTGGACTTTTTAATTCTGTGCTTGGTCCAAAGGCAATTTGCTCCTCTCATGCTCCTTCCTGGCAGCCTCCTTGCTCAGAAGCAATTTTTTTATGTTTTCTGCATAAGCACTGCTTATTCCAGGGGAATGGCAAAGCAGTAGCATATTTACTCATTATTATTATTTTAATTGTGACGGGTAGAATTTAAATCCAAAGACTTCACTGAAATAGTAAGGTTCTTGTCTAATAGTTTGGTTTGTAAATGACACTTGCTAGTCAAGGCCCTCACAGACTGCATATATATTTAAAAGGTTATTTAATGGAAGTGTTTATATTTATGTGGCCCAAGGATGGCGCTCTACACATATAGGTGCTCCAAGGGGCACATGAAAAACCTTCCCATACAAATACTTCACCATTACTTCAAATATAGGTGGGTCTTCTAGGCTAACAGCAGTTGTTGAACTACAGTTCCCATCAGTCCCAGTCATGTTAGCCAATGGTCCAAAGATTATGGGAGCTGTCCTTTTTCAGTATCTAGAGGGACACAGGTTGATCAACCCTGCTACAGGCAATATATTAACCAATTTTTTTAAAAAATGTAACAATTCAAGGAAGGACAGAAAAAATATGAAAAAGATACAGTAAAACTGGTTGTGTAAATAAGGGAAAAAATGATGATGAATAAGGCAGTGATTATGAGAGAGCAAGAGAAGAGAGTCTGTACACTAAGCTGGAAAAGCACACAAGTGAAAGCACTGCAGCTGCAATGATCTGTCCATGGAACCTAGTACTAAATTCCTTATAATAATCAAACCTGCTTTGGATAAGCTATAGAGCTTAAACATTGGCAATTGTGAAGATGACCAATCAATTTGTTCTTCCAGAAATTGTTAGAAAGCCCTGAATTTGACAAAAGACCCAAATTATGCTGAACTGTATTTTTCAACTAATCTTACTGAAGACAGAACCAGTGTTAAATATACCCCAAACCTATTAAAATAGTAGCAAACCGGAGTCCTTGGAATGTACCAATCCCCATCTCTTATTGGACACTCACTCTACTTCTGCCACAACCCTTTCTGATCCTGCTTGAATATACTCTTATTTTTTTCTCATCAACACAACTAGTTCTGCTACATTCCCACCCTACTGTCTTCAACTCTATTCTCATCTCACGCGGTGCAGTTTATTCTTATTTTAATATTCTCTCCATTGAAACACATCGCCAAATGGATTTTTCTTGTAAAAATGAAGTTCACTTCTATCCTTTAGCTAACTTAGGAGCATCCACATTTCAGCGAATTTCATTTGCTCTCCCTAAATGCAGCAGAGTGCATGCAGAACAGTGCAGTCATGCAGAAAGAAGTGTCGCCTTCTGAAAAATACTATGGTAGCCAAATCATCAAGTATAATATTCATTTGGCTATCAAAAAAATGTCTGGGCTTGACCAGGGTATTTTATTTTATTTTATTTTGCCTTCTAGTAATAATATGCTCTGCCACAAGGTAGGTTGACCATAGCTCCAGAAATGAAATACTGGTGCCCAATCCATTAAGCCTTTTCCCCCTGGCCTTGCATAAAAAGGAGGTAATCCCCCAGATGTCTCATATCAAGATGGATTGAATGACTCGTATCCATAAAGCTAGGGGGGTGGGGAAATAAGATTAATACTATAAGCACAATTTTTTATGAGGCAAAGTCAGAATTGTTCTAAAGCACCAGGATTATTCATACCAAGCTCTCTGGCTATAAGACACTTTTCTCATCACCTCCTGAGTTCATCCACATTAAGGTCCCATACAAGCCTATGCTGTATCTTATTTACAAGAACATTTTTTTAATTGGTTTTAAATCAGAGCAAATTGGGTTTAAACTGTATGTCAGTCTAAATGAATGTTTAAAATATTCCACATGATGAAAACACAACTGGACAACAATCATATTACTATATACATAGCAAAGGAACAGCAGGAAATAATGAAAAATATATCTGCTTCCAATATAAATGAACAATTTGACTGATGATAATTTATTATTCTAGTGGTTTATAACACTGCCTTCCACAACCCCCCCCCAAATTTATAATCATAAGCTTCTACTTTGAAGCCATAAAAATAATGCAGAATTAGCAGCCATTTTAAAATAGTATCAAAGAAAATTCCCTGTATTAATCACATTTTAACTTGAAAACCTGGCTATATCAACATGAATTTGATAGCCATGCAAGGCTCCTTTCCCTTAAATTTACACACAATAGCAATCTGACCAAGATTTGTACTTGCTTACAGTGTAGAACATTTAAATTCTATCTATATGGTACATTCCTTTGTAACAAATTAAAGAGCTCTCATCTCCTCCAGCACAAAGCCTTTTCTGATTTAGTGCACCTGAAGGAATCCATTCGCGCACAATTATACTGCCATAGCAGAATCACTATATCCCACCTCCCCAAGCACCATATGTTGAAGCATTACTTATAAATAAAATTTTGACTTTACCTGACTACTGCCAGCAGTTGCCACGCTGATTTCTGCTGCTCCTTGACCTTCATTTTGCCTCTCAGCTTCATGCGAGCCTGCATCGTGCTTGCTCGGAGGTGTCCTCTGTCAATGTAAGAGTTTGCGACATTACGCACAGAAATGGAGTACGCTTCCACTTTAAGCTTAAAACTGTGAACACGTCAATGCTGTAGCTTCACGAACCACTGAACTATGCTTTATTTTTCATAACCTCTAGCCTCAATAATTAGCAGTCGAGAGCGACCGCCTTAGCAAAATTGCAGGATGAAAGTGAAGCATGTCCTCTGAGGATTATAGCTCTAGAAGACAAAGGATTTGCTGTGAGATACAAAACACCATCCTCCACCAGCTGTGCTCACATCACTATCAGAAATGTAACAGAATTGGAGCAAACAACTGTCTCCTCTGCAATGTCACATGATCTATGCACTTACTGGAGGCTATGACTGGAACAGTTAAAATATTACTTACGCTTCGCAATCAAATAGAAACACCTTCTGGGTGGATAGCCCAAAATACACATAGTATGCCCGTTTTGTACTATTTGGAAGCTTTCCACAATTTAGTTATAGCATGACACATGTCAGAGCATCCATCTTAACGTGAAAGAAATTTAGACAAGTGGTTTGTCTCCAGACTAATCGTTCTGCAACTCAGTGAATAAAATTGGGCAACGTAACAGTGCTTTTTCCTATTAAAAAGGCAAACCAATACAGTGGTGCCTCACAAGACGAAATTAATTCGTTCCGCAAGTTTTTTCTTCTTGCGAGTTTTTCGTCTTGCGAAGCACGGTTTCCCATAGGAATGCATTGAAAATCAATTAATGTGTTCCTATGGAGACCGCTTGCCAGGCTGGCGGTGCGGAGAAGGGCTTTTCTCCCCACCGCAAGCCTTCAGGACAGGTACGGGAACAGAGGGGAAGGCGCGCAGCGCTTCTCCTCTGTTCCCGGGGCTTGCGGTGGGAGGAGGGTTTTTCCTCCCCACCGCCAACATTCAGAACAGCATTCTGAAAGTTGGCGGTGGGAAGGAAAACCCTCCTCCCACCGCAAGTCTTCAGGACAGCCATCCGAAGGCTGGCGCGGGGAGAAGGTCTCTCCGCCCCACCGCCAGCCTTCGGAGCAGCCATCCCAAGGCTGACGGCGGGAGGAGGTCTCTCCGCCCCACCGCCAGCCTTCGGAGCAGCCTTCCGAAGGCTGCGGGTGGGGCGGAGAGACCTCCTCCCGCCGCCAGCCTTCGGAGCAGCCTTCCGAAGGCTGGCGGCGGGAGGAGGTCTCTCCACCCCACCGCCAGCCTTCGGAGGAGGTCCGAGACAGTGGGGAAGACGCGCTGCGCTTCCCCGCTGTCCCGGAGATTTCCCTATGGGCTTTCGTCTTGCGAAGGAAGCCCATAGGGAAATTCGTTTTGCGAAGCGCCTCCAAAACGGAAAACCCTTTCGTCTAGCGGGTTTTCCGTCTTGCGAGGCGTTCGTCTTGCGGGGCACCACTGTATATAGAAAATAAAACCCAGATTTTTTTCATACCATCTTAAAGGTAATGAAAGTTAAAGGTTGTGAAATTTTATTTTTAAAAGTGACTCAAACGCACAAAGAACTGCATACAGAACAGGAGATACACCTTTATTCAGTTTTTTACTGTCTGAAGCTTCATTTATACATCCCTTATGAAAAAAAACCCTATAGAACAGTTTTAAAGGAATCACTGGCCCCACTATAAAAAAAGGTTAGATCCCTATCGCCTACAAACATTGTATGACCATGTGCATTTCAAGAAGTTCAGTGCTGTATTAGACTGTGCGGTTCTATGGCTGAAGCTAATGGCAATAATTAATTTGAACATGGGGCTATTAGAGAATAAACTGGGACGCAAAATAATCTACAGTAATAATCCAGTACAGTGGCACCTCGGATTAAGAACTTAATTCGTTCTGGAGGTCTGTTCTTAACCTGAAGTGTATGTAACCCAAGGTACCACTGTATGTTCAATCTTTTTCTCCCCCTCCATCCATGATAAAAGTCAGAACTCAGAGACCTCTACTGAAGCTAAATGTTGAAAGATTTAGGAGAGACTAAGGAAGTACTTATTCACACAGTACATAGTTAAATTATGGAATTCACTTCCACATGCTGTAGTGATGGCTACCAACTTGGATGGTTTTAGTGGAGGGTTAGATGAATTCATGAAGGATAAAGCTGGCCATTGTGGCTAGTAGTCATTGATATGTTCTCCTTCTGCTACAGGGGCAGCAAGGCCAACAGGGGGATACAAGTGCTTTAAAACAAAGTCAACTGGACAATTCTGAAGGAAGTCAGAGCACAAAATGCGTAGGCAGTTCTAATGCTTCAGCACTTGGCAGGCAGCACCACTGCTAAGATTTTGTGAGAGACTCCCAGAGCCTGTGCAAGAGCTTCCCAGAGCTCGGTAAGCAAGTTTGAGAACTTAAAAGCTCTTTCTGTGCCAAGAAACCCCAGTGTGGAAATAAATAAATAAATAAATAAATAAATAAATAAATAAATAAATAAATAAATACTATGTATACCCCGACCATCTGGCTGGGCTTCCCCAGCCACTCTGGGTGGCTTCCAAAAAAATATTAAAATACTGTAATACATCAAACATTAAAAGCTTCCCAATTGCTTGTGCAATTTCAGCAGGCCAACTATGGAGCATGTAAAGCTGAAATTGCACAAGTTAAATATGCACAAGATGCAAGTTGACTGTATATGTATCTTGGTTTTCTTCCCAGGAGCTCAAGGCTATGATCACTGTCTTCCCCTTCCCTTTTTTATATTCACAACAGCCCTGTGACGTAGGCCAGGCTGAGAGTTGGTAGTTCAGATATCCACATACTTAAAAGTATTTTTGGCCGGTTATCATATATAAGGGTTGGCAAAAAGATTTTCCCATTTGGGTAATAATAGTAATAATAATAATAATAATAATAATAATAATAATAATAATAATAATAATAATAAATTATTTATGCCCCACCCATCTTGTAAACATCAGGCCTATGAAACATTGCAGTTAAAGCAAGGAAGATTCTTTTCTGGCTTCCTTTACATTATCTTTGAATGACATTACTGAAGAATTTAAGAAAAGCCCTGCTGGACAATGACCCATCTAGCCCAGCATCCTCTTCTCACAGTGGCCAATCCCTTTTCTATGAAATGCCTGAAAGTCCAATGAAACACTCCCCGTCCTTTGGGAATACAGCAAACTGTATTCAAGCAACTGTGGAGCCAGAGAATAGCCTTATCCTCCATGAATTTGTTTAATTCCCTTTGAAAGCCAGGCAAATTGGTGCCCTTCACTGCCTCCTATGTGAGTGTTTTACACAGTTTAACTATGTGCTGTTTGACATATATTTGCATCTTGCTTTTTTATCCAGCAACTTGTACATTTCCCTCCCCTCCCAAACTTTTTATATTTGCAACAGCCCTGTGAAATAGGCTAGGCTAGGCTAAGTAAATATAAGTACATATGCAGCAGTTCTTGCCACTGGATTGTGAGACAGGGAGGGGGAGTGTAGGGGCCCTAATCCACATACAGCAGACAGGTCCAGGAAATCCTGTTGGCATCCCTGGATTATTGCCAGTTGTTGGGAATCACGAGTAGGAGGAGTGCTTTTGCACTCACATCCTGCTTACATTACAGGCTTTCTACAGGAATCTAGTTGGCAGCTGTCAGAACAGGATGGGCCTTTTGTCTGACCCAGAATGGCCCTTCTTATGTTCTTATGTTTTTATTAAATGTGAGCTACACTTATATTGCATATGACATTACACTGTGATAGAAACACATTTATATAAATTAATCAATTACATTTCAGAGTAAGCCTTCTCAGCTTTCTTTCTCCTGCTCCCCCCTCCCCCACCAAGACATCTGTCAAGCAAGCACGCCTTCAAACGTTAAGAAAGAATCTACTGAAAATAGCAAGCAGCAGAACTAAGCTGAACACGATTAAAACAACACGAAAAAGCAAAAGGGAGTTGGGAGGGAAACTTTGTATTGGTGGGGGTGGGGGAGTAATCAAACATACAAAATATGCTAATTAACCAAATAATAAAGAAAAAGCAAGAGATAATCTTTATATAAAAATACCTATCAGCTGCATTTAAGTCATTTTTCAAGCTTAATTACTGGGGAGGGGGAGGGGACAGTGGGTCAAACATAGAAAATATATTGTGTGTGTGCATTTCTGTGTTGAGGGAGACCCCATTTAAAAGTTTTAGGTTAACGGAATTTGAGAAACACAGTTTGACAAAGACCATCTTACCAGCTTAAAGGGAGGAGGGGAGACACAGCAGACTAAGAATCTGCTACTAAAGACACAGAAAAGGTATTCATACATACCCATGCACAGTCGATACCTAAAAATTAAGGCTGGTAGCAAGAAACAAGAAATAATTTTCCAGCCCAGTTAATCACACAAATCATGTTGTATCTTGGGATGTGTGGCCAGGGAGATCTAATACAAGTAACACAGGGAATCTTAATTCTCTTAGTGTTTTCCAAGCCAAATTGGCTGTCTAGCAACTATCTTAACAAATATTCAAATCACTGAATTCCATTATTTAGTCATCTATAAGTTTCATTTTCAGCAAAATGTAACTATCTTTATAAAGTGCTGTTTTACTGAACCCAGCATCTGACCCCTCTCACTTTTTACAGCTAACCAGGATGCAGTATGCAGTATGTCCGACAGGCATGAAGCCAACATAATTAGTTTCAATCTTCTGCTAAAAGTTTGCAAACTCTTATTTGAAATTAATCATGGTTAGTGCCATAATTTATTTAAAGCACTTATATCCAAAGCAGCTGAAGAAAACATCCTACAACGCTGCCACACCAAAAAACCTGTACAGATCTAATAGAAATTTACAACAAAGAAGATCAAAACCACCAAAAACAATAATCAATCATCACTAAAATAAAAGCTAAGGGAACAGTCAATTTAAAACAGCCAAGTCTGCAAAATCAGTCCAATATTGGACAGATGTCTAAAAGGAAAAGTACTGGAGCCTGAAATGTAAGGGGAAGTGGTGAATGGGAGTGAAAGGAGGAAATCTGGACATGAGATAAGAAGGAAAGAGAAATGAACACATGTAGTACTCCAGATCTTCTATCATAGCTTAGAGACTGGGACGGGCAGTATTTCAGTGGTACAGCATATGCTTTCACGCAAAAACCAAACTCATATTGGCTCCCTGATATTGCCAGATAGGGTGAGAAATGTGTCTGTCGGAAACCTCGCAGAACAATTACCAGGTAACGTAGACAAGGAGTTGGGAACTGGATACAACCTGCCAGCCAGATCCTGGGTTTCTTCCTAGCAGGCCATTATAACAGATGGGCAGAGCCCTACCCACCTGCCAATCACCTGATATCAAGTGACCAATTTTTCCTTTGTACTGCACTATAAAAGTAAATCCAAGCCAAGTGAAGCTTGACTTTACTGTCAATCAGCTGACAGGCAGTGATTTCAAGCCTGTTTTCTGCAGAGAACAGCTGCTCACTGGGAACTCTGTTGCATAGTCAATCCAGCAGGCTTGGAGTCACTGCTTATCAGCTCATGACCTGGTCCACTTTGGGAAGGAGTAAAGGTAAAAGGACCCCTGACCATTAGGTCCAGTTGTGACCGACTCTGGGGTTGCGGCGCTCATGTCACTTTATTGGCCGAGGGAGCCAGTGTACAGCTTCCGGGTCATGTGGCCAGCATGACTAAGCTGCTTCTGGCAAACCAGAGCAGTGCATGGAAACGCCGTTTACTTTCCCGCCATAGCGGTACCTATTTATCTACTTGAACTTTGACGTGCTTTCGAACTGCTAGGTTGGCAGGAGCAGGGACCAAGCAACAGGAGCTCACCCTGTTGTGGGGATTCGAATCACCGACCTTCTGATCAGCAAGTCCTAGGCTCTGTGGTTTAACTCACAGCGCCACCCGCGTCCCTGGGAAGGAGTAGACTAACCCAAAGAGGTGCCAACAAGTGCACTTTAGGAGTCCCAATTGGGCACTGGCACTTGTGTCTCTACCTGCCCTGCAACTGAATGCAACTTCCGGTACATATTTTGGCAGGACCTCACTACAAAAGCTATAAAACTTCAGACATGGAATACAATAGCTAGCAAAGGGTTCCAAACTCTCACAATAATTAAAAAGACCATAAGTGATAGAGATTAAAAATTCTGTACACATCTATACCTGAACTCTGAGCATTTTCTCTCTCAGAGGCCGAAAGGGTTCCTTAAAAAATGAAGATAAAAACACCAACAGCACAATTTATTTGATCTCATGGCCAGTCTAGGATTGCTGAGCAGTGGCTACTTTGAGTTTCTCTCTTATGACTGATGCCATGTAGCTTTAAAGCAAGAGTAAACTGTAATGTATCTCTTATTGATCTGTTTTAGTGATGGATCATATGAGCTACCTTGAATACGTCACGCTTGAAGATGAAAAGCAGGATACGAGTTCTTTAAACAAGGAAACTGCTGTCTTGACTAAAGCAACAC
Source organism: Podarcis erhardii (assembly GCF_964252035.2). Lineage (NCBI taxonomy): Eukaryota > Metazoa > Chordata > Lepidosauria > Squamata > Lacertidae > Podarcis > Podarcis erhardii. The sequence goes on from NC_138501.1 coordinate 19,877,767, forward strand.
AAAATTGCTCAGCCACAGGTGAGTAACCACAGAGTTATTAGTTACCGTATTTTTCGCCCTATAGGACGCACCGGCCCATAGGACACAGCTAGTTTTTGGGGAGGGAAATAAAGGAAAAAAATTTTTATTCCCCCCCCCCCAAGCCACGGATATCTGCCCGAAGCGCGGGGCGCTCTGCTTCAGCACACCCTGCGCTCCGGGCAGCAGGCTGCTATCCGCAGCCTAAGGGAGCCTTGCGGGAACACCCGCAGGGCTCCCTAGGCTGCGGATGTCTGCCCGAAGCACGGAGCGCTCTGCTTCAGCTGCCCCGCGCTCCGAGCAGCAGGCTGCTATCCGCAGCCTAGGGAGCCCTGTGGGAACTCCCGCGGGCTCCCCAGGCTTGCTGATAGCTTCCTGAAGCCTGGAGAGCAAGAGGGGTCGGTGCGCACCGACCCCTCTCGCTCTCCACGCTTCAGCGAAAGCCTGCATTCGCCCCATAGGACGCACACAGATTTCCCCTTCATTTTTGGAGGTGAAAAAGTGCATCCTATAGGGCGAAAAATACGGTATTTATACAGAAGGTGCTCCTTGTTCAGTCAGGTCTACTTATTTGTTTCAAACATGCATGTACAGTACATAAATAAAGGGCAGGAAATAAATACTAACCTCTGCTTCAGCAGCTTGGGACTGCAAGAGTTGTCTTATACGTAGAATATCCTTTTCAATTTGTTGAATTCTAGCAACTCTCACCTTGGAAAAATGAAGTTCAGATACAGGTTTATAACCTTGTTGCCTACCCATCCACAGCAATCAAACTTTTAAAAAGCCGCGTTACTATCAAAAGGTGCCTGTTTGTAAAGGATCTATGCTAGACAGAAAAGGGTTAATTCTCCCCTTCCCATGAAGGCTGATTCCCCCACCTTTATGAAGCAATTAGGTTTCATAAAAGCCCCCACTAGTACCAAATGGGAGTGTTTCAAAAGCCTGCATGGGGAAGCAGGGCTAAGGAGGGAAGAGAGAATAAAGTGTGTGCATTGCAAGACAGTGAAAATGTATGGATGCATGTGCAAGGATGAAGGAGAAAGTGCACCTCCTTTGTTTTTGCTTCTGCCTCGCCCCCGGCATGCACCCCGCCCCATGAGTGAACATAGGTTCCTTACCCCTGCTACAGGCAGAGAAATATTATTTGGTGAGGCAGTCAGAAATTTATGCACTATAGTTTTATGAAAGCTAACTAAGTTTACTGTTGGCACAGACACCCTTTCAAATTTTGTAAAACCCTGTTATATAATTACCTGTGCTCTCTTCTCCATGTCTTGGCAAGTGCCTAGCTGTTCTTCCATAGCAGCCCTGATCTGCCTTGCTTCATACTCCAATTGTCTTCTAGTCATATCTGTCTGCAAGGAGAACTAGAACCAAAATACATTCAGTTATGTTGCTGATAAACCATTCATATAATAACAATTAATTTAAAAATGAAGATCCTATGTCTATAATTTAGAACACCACCTCATTAATGTCTCTTGCCCAATATGACAAAGACTGCAACATTGGCAGAATGAGACCATTCAAAAAAGAAAATCTATAAAGATGTAAAAGGCAATTAAAATATTTGCATGCATTTTGCTGACTTCTTAACTCCCTTCCCTAATGTAGTAAGATACCATCCCAATATCTGCAAGCTTGAAGGTCCCATTATTCCTCTACTTTCCTTTTTGAAACTTCTTGGGATGTTGGAAGGACAGATACTGAAGAATACTAGTCAGGTAAGGAATCCTCTTCCCATTCACACAGTTTCTTTTTAGTCTCACCTGTCTTTAGGTTGTGGAATGTGGGAAGTATAAGAAGCTATACAGTCCATAGAGCCCCATCCTTTGATTGTTTTAATACTGAATACTTGAGATATATTGAGTTACAAATTTAAATGAAAAACAAGGATGCCTTGAGACCTTGCATACAAATTCAGCCTTTCACATTTTTATATTTTAGCTCCTGCCATGAAGGCTAGGAACTTTTTAAAAGTCAGATCTCAATAAACCAAGTATCATGTCACAATTCTTGGATATAGATGAAGCATACAGATTTAGAGAAAACACGTAACTCTGAACCCCTATAGCGGTGACTGCTCATCCACATACAACTGGCTAATTTCCCAACAAAGCATAACTAAGTCTATAATGCACACTAATTATTTTTGCAGTTTGGCATCAAGTTCCATTGTAAATCATTCCGAGAAGCAATTTTATTAATGCTAACATGAAGACTGCCAAATAAGCTAATGATACACTGCATAAGGCTGGAAAAAAGTTCTAGACTAGACTCCTACGTGGAAGACAATGGGGAAGAGGGACCAGATAGCTTGATATTTCCCCCTTCTATGCTGATATTAGTCTAAAAGCAAACGGAAGCTGGTATTGGTATGGTTGTATAAGTTCTCACTTTTACCCCATTCTCTTTAAGTATGTGTGGCCTTTTGCGCAGGAGTTAATTTTTAAAACACCAATGCTGCACAAGCAAAATGCTCCAATATGTGACCACAGTGGAGAAATTCTAATATGGACATGGATGGAAAAAATTACTATTATCCAATACAGAGGAATGGTGATGGGAACTAATGGATGTAAAGCTAATTATTATTAATAATAAAGAAGTATGGTTTAACAAAGCGGAGTAGACTGAGTGCCTTAAATAGACCTTTTCTAAGGTAACCAGCAGACAGAGAATCAGAAGTTTCCCCCATCTTTATCCTTGGTGTTTCTTATCTGTGTGTTCTTTTCTTCCCCCCCCCCCCATTTCTCTCTTTCTTGTCTTTTCAATTCTATCTGTTCTAGACATTATTTTATTGTACAGTGGTACCTCGCAAGACGAATGCCTCGCAAGACGAAAAACGCGCAAGACGAAAGAGTTTTCCGTTTTTTGAGTCATTCCGCAAGATGAATTTCCCTATGGGCTTGCTTCGCAAGACGAAACGTCTTGCGAGTTCCTGCGAGTTTGTTTCCTTTTTCTTAAAGCAGCTAAGCCGTTAATAGCCGCTAATAGCCGGGCTTCGCAAGACGGAAAAACCGCAAGATGAAGAGACTCGCAGAACGGATTAATTTCGTCTTGCGAGGCACCACTGTATTGTGAAAACTTTAAGAAAAATCGATTAAGAAGAAAAATGGAGCTCACAAAAGTGATGTTTTCCCCGCCCCACTTTACAGCCTCTTGCGCTCTCTGAAAAGCATCTCCAAAGAAGTCAATCAAAAATCATGGATGTGTTGCTGAAGCTGGAGGAGTCAACTGCCTAAAAACAGGCAGAATAATTTTGCACCTGTGGAGTGCAAAGATGCTTCCATTTGAACTGGGGCAATTCTGTCTTTTCACTGCAGCCCCATATGCCACAGCCCACAATGTTTGGTGGGACCCCACCCCACCTCTGCAAAAGATTTCTTGAGAGCTGCAGGGGAGACTGTGGTAAGGATTCATTTTGTGAGCTGCTTCCACTTGTGCAGTGCTGGGAATTGAATTTATATTGATTGTATTGGGCTGAATATGTCGGTACAATTACCACTTACGTTTTCAGTAAGAGGAAGACTATCTATCCTCTTCGTCAGATTCTGAAGCTGAGCATAATACCAGTCTTTTTCTTTTTCCTCCTTTTCAAGCTCAGCTAGCAAGAGAGACCTATAAATGAAGAAGCAAATGTTAGTCATTAAATTCTGCCAGAAATTGTCCAATTGCTGAAAAGGTAACAGGTGTAGAAAAACTGTCTCTTCAACATCAAGTTGAAAGAAATGCAACTTCTGTGCATACAATGGTGAAATGGGTTGGAGAACATTGTCATTTTATGTAGGACATACAATAGCCGGGGGTGCCATAGCTTTTAGTCATAAATCATCTCTGCTGTATTGTATCTAACAAGAAATGAAATGCTCAGGGTTTGACACAAATCTTCTGAGTCAAATTGCCTCCTGCTGAGCCAGTTCAACTAAAGTACACATTTTAAATGGAATAACCAAATAAAGTTAATTGACTTTATAAATGTGCTTTCATAATTCTCAGTGTTCAATTTGCAGCCTTTATTAGAGGGAAAGCTATATGAAGCATACATAAAATCATTTCTATGAAGACAATTTTTTTAAAGGACTGCAATTGAAAAAAAAGAAAGAAAAGACCTTACTCAAATTTTTGGAAGAAAAAAATTAAGGGAAAAAACAACACAAATTGCTTTCCATTATGATTCCATGACCTCTGACTTCCTTTACACTTGTGCAAATATCTATCCAGAAGGCATTTCCTACTTTTTTTTCTGAACACAAACAAAAAAGAAACTCAGAATAACACTAGCATAAAGCCTTGACACAGTTGGAACACATTCCATGAAATGCCTTGACGAAGAGGAACGGCTTAACCTGGCACAAAAAATAAATCAATTCTGGAGTCAGGCAAGCATAATTCAGATGAGCATTCCATTGACAGGGGGCCACAACTGAGGAGGCCTTTGCCCCTTGATGCCACTCTCAGAGCCTCTGTCAGAGGAGGCAGCTGGGCAAGGGCCTTGAGTTGTACCTTGTATTATATATTGTAGTATCTAATTATAAATCATCATAGAAATAACTATTAATGCAACAAGATCAACAGCAATGAATAACTTCAGTTGCCAAATATCTATGCTTCAACTGTTCAAGAAAAACAAAATCAAGTTTATAATTTAGAATCAATGTGGCATATGAGATAGTGTTAACTTTGCATGAAATGAACCTAGATTAAAATCCTCACAGCGACTGGCTGACCCTAGCAAGCTATTATTACCCTAAACTCTTTCATTGGGTTGTGCGAATAAAATGGAAATACTCCATCTGTGCTCAAAATCTTTGGTGGAGGGGCAGAATATAAAATGTTACAAACTTTATGATTATTATAGAGGTTGTCTCTTGGAATGATGTTTGTTCTTTTCTTACACACTACATTATACTGTAAAGCCACACAGACACTAATACTAAGAATTTTGTCTACTCCTATAACCCATAGCCAACAAAGTACAAGTACAAAATACAGAATATGCCGTAATTCCTAGCTTGCATCCAAAGATTCCTGTGCGTAAGTAGAAGGTACTTTCATGGTTGCACCATGTTTGGTTCCCCTTGTCCTCCCTCTGCTGACCCCTGCATATCTGAAAAGCCACCCTTGAGGAATGGAGGACCATCCATAATGCTATATGATAATGTGTAAGAACATGCAACTATGAGAGAGATTTCAGCCAAGGGACCCCTCCTCACACACCTTCTGCTCATGCATGCTCACCCCTGGATCCAAGCCCTTGATAACCGCAATTAAGAATGAAACACGTCATTAACAACTAAAACATATGCATATTCTGAAATGCTCTCGTATAAGTTAATGAACTGTATGTATTAACATCCTATGGTCTATGGGGAGCAACTCTGAGTCTAGATTTCCAGCTAAACAGATTATTGGAAGGAAGAGGCGAGTGCCTACATAAGTCACCTCTCCATGAATACCGATTAAGGAGAGAAACGTGGAGTTGATGTGCTTTCAGAATATCCTTCCCATCAAGCACACAGGTTGGCATAGGTAGCTTTTGTTCAATACAGAGATCTATGAGCAGAGCAGCAGATTGTGCTCATGCTGGTGGACAATTGAACCAGATGTTCTGCAAAGCACTAGTGAATATTTTGTTTCAACATGCATTCCCAGACTTGCAGAAATGGAATCATGATTTCTTCAGAATTATCAGAATACCAGGCAAGACACAGGACTTGAAATATTTTGTCTTGTCCCCTACCCAAAGAAGAGAGGGGGACTTTTAAAATTGAAATATATTTCATAAAACACATAATATGATATAAAACATTACCTCTCTTTCTCCAGTTCTTCTAAATAACCAGTGCTCTCCCTGCTTCCATTCATAAAACCTCTTCGAGGAAACGATCCCATGGGAACAGGGCTGCACTCTCCTGATCGACTAGAAACTGACCCTTCCCGGCTTCCGTACGAACGCATGGATATCTTTGGCCTTAACTTCACTCCAGGGAAGTTATTGCTGTCCAAGTTCAATTCTGAATGGAAATAAAAAGTGCCAGATATCTAACATATGTAAAAGCTAGTTACATCTTAATTTTTCAAATGACCCTTTCTCCTCTTAATAGATGGAACAGGTAACAAATGCCCTAATACATTCTAAAGTCAAAATGTTATAGTCAGAATTGGCAGCGATTATTATTAATCAATGAACAAGATAATCAAATGGTAGTATATGAGTTAGATTCCCCCTCTACCCAAAACAACTTCATCAGAAGCCTTGCAGCCCTATGAAATTTTAATCAAGGTGTAACTTTATCCTCATAACAAACTATTTTTAAAAAATTAAAGTTGCAAGAGAAAGGAGATATTGCAATGCCATTGGAATGCCTGCTTCATAACTGTAAAGCCTATATTGTTAGGTAACACCCACTTTAGGTATGAATGTTTAAGAAGTTTATGTTGCAAAAAATATTTAAAGACCCATATGGTAATCCAAGATAAACAATTATTTACACTGACAACTTTTGTTTGGCAAAACTGGCTGTGTTTTTCCAAGTTTACCTTTAAGACGTTCCAGCAAATCAATCTGTCCAGATGAAGCCATTGCTTCATCTTCAATACTTCCTTGCAGCTGTTTCAGCACCTCCTAGAAAATAAGAAGCAGTACACCACAGTAAGATACCCAAAAATTACTATTCTGTAACATCTCCCACTCCAACAGCAATGTTTTTTCTAAACTAAACTTTTCTCCCTCATCCTTGGCCAAAACTGGTTAGTTGCTTTTGCTGAAACTTTTAGTAAACAGTTTTACAATTAAGGGTTCAAAAAAGTACTTGAAATTTCAGTACTACTCATGCGGATTATAAACAAAAATTGATTATAATTTTATTTTATTTGAAACAAATTATGGACCAGTAAACATTAGCAATACATCAGTGTACAATAAAAACATAATACATAATACAGATGAAAAAACAGTTTTCCAAAAGAAATCTGATACTCCATGAGAGTCAACTTTTAACTGAGGAAAGCATGTAGAAAGGGGGAGCTTTTAGTATCTAGTGAAATATTGTAAGGTCAGAGCCTGTCTAACTTCAAAGGGCAGCATATTCCACAAGGCAGATGCGCCATTACACACAGGGGCGGATCTACTATGAAACTAATGAAGTTTAAGCTTCAGGGCTCCTAATCCCGGAGGGGCCCCAAAAGCAACATTAGTCCACATTGCTTTAAAAAATGGCTCTAGTAGACCCAATTTGAGTTGGACGACTCTCAGCTAATTACTATTTTGTATATAGTTCAACAATCCCAAAGTTTGAGAGTTAGTAGCACAGATGTTGCAAAGGTATAGTGATCTGTTGTGGAACCACCCTATTGAAGAAGATAACCATGATTACGCAGACCTCGTTGCTGGTTGCGAAGGCGCCCCCACGACAGTTCAAGCTTCAGAAAAGCCCCCAAAATATAGGTCCACAACTGACTACACTGAAGGACCTAGTCTCTGATTCTATAATGTTCAAATTTTACAATTGTATCTCACAGGACCTTGCCCACCCGGCTACTGCCTCCCAGCACGCACTGAAAGTTGCTATTAAGGTTCAATGTATGCAGCCAATGTATTATAAACTGGTTTATGAGCCCAATTCCTTGTTCTCTGGAAATTCTCTAAATTTGATTTTTCCCTCTATCTCTGTCTGAAAGTTCCTCTAACTTAACACCAAATCATCTGTCATCATTTGCAGCAAGTGTATTTCTGATTAATTACTTAAACCCAGATTCATAGCTTCATTTTTTGTTGTGGTTAAGCTTGCTATTTGCACAAACAAGGTTTCAAATTTCTCTCAAATAGGGCAAGAGCCACTACCCAGTTAGACAAGAACACTTTTCTGATTTTATTTATGTGGGTATTGATCGTCCTCCATATTAGCCGTCCCTTTCGTGCCTTTTTGAGAGTTGTTGCTTCCTTTCGCCATTTTTATATTGGAAGCCTCCTCAGAGTCCTCAGTAAAACCACCTTCAATTTCCTCCCTAAGATCTAATTTTACAAGCTTACTTTTGGGTACATTAATGAGTCAGAAGTTGTGTAGCTTTAATCATATGCTTGCATATAACAACCACTCAAAGCAATTGAAGTCCTGCGGCAAGGAGAAACATTAAATTATGTCATCAGTTAGCGCCTCAGCAAGGGCTGCTCCTCCCAAATTGGTCACCTCTTAAGATATGGTAGCCAGTTTTTGCATGATGGTTCCCGAGATCAAGGAAAACGTTTTTTCCCATCTATGTTTGGATACAATTTGATGCCATTTTGAATTAAGATGGCAGACTGAACCTTTCAAAACTTCACAGATTTTTGGGTTTCTTAGAAATCCTGAGCAATGTCAGGTACAAGGCTATTAGTGTGCCTGTATACACAAACAGTGCAATTTGCAATATCTATATTAAAAGTGAATGGGTAATAAAACAGTATTAAGAACAAAAGAACATAACAAACGGAAGACGAGCGTATGATGGATTAAGAGAGTCCATTAAGCTTTCAGGCCCTTAATGCTCAATGGCCTATATTCAGGTAGACTGCTAGATAAGATGTTTGGAAGATTTTCTATTTATAATAGAAGCTCTACCAATAAGTAAAACAAATTGAAAAGCATGGCTACAGGGCAAAAAGTTCACAGGATTCAAAACTTATTTGACCTAGCTTTCTGCTTTCAGAAGAACGAGTAGATACAATGAATCCATGAACAAATAATTAAAGAAATACCCCTCAGCTATTTCCTTCATGGAATGCTTCTGTTTAGAATTAGAAATGAAGTTCTTAAACAAAGCAAAAAACCTCTGCATGTCTTATCCACAATAGTTATTACTGTTTTGTATGGTTATTTTTCAGAAAGTGCCCAACTGATGTTTCTGAATGCTTTCACAGTGCAATATATAAAGCAGAAATGTGGTATATTTTTTGCTTTTGGAAGGAAAGCAGAAAACTAATTCATGCATACTAGAATCCAAAATATTGTTTTGGGAATTATATTAAAAGTTCTAAAAGCATAATTATTATTCTTGCACACAAAGAAAAAGTACACTGGCCTTTTATAGACACACAAAAAGATGGATGGGAAGAAATCACTAAGCATGAAAAACTAAGGGAAAACGTGGGTGCAATGAATGTAAATTGTTAAGTAACCAAAACATCATTTCTGATCACGGACATGTCTCTTAAAGCATAAGACTTAACTTCCAATTTCCCAGCTCTGTGAAACTTGAGCCAAAAATGATAGCCTTAAAATACTGCTCTTAAATAAATAAATAAAATTATTTGACTACAGATATCATGCAACCATATTCAGGATGTATCCTACGCGATTCCTCTACAATGCATTGTTCTCCTGCAGAAGATGAGCATTGACTTGAACTTTTGTAAAAAATAGTGCAGTACAGATATTTTTAATGATAAATAAATTGTATTCTAGAAGGGAGGAGACAATAATATCAATGCACAAGGTGACTTATATAGGATATATTTGTGGGACAATTCAAATTTTTACTAAAGTCAAATGATCTTTATACCTTCATATTGGATGCTTCTGTTTCCAGTTTTGTAAGATGATTTGAATTATCTTCCAGTTCTTGTCGAAGGTTTGAGTTCTCCATTTTTAATGCCTCTACTTGTTTTAACAGCTGATCATATGACACTGCAGCCATTCTGGGCTACCCCAGGACCTACGGCAGAACAAGAAGAAATATTTGTTTTGGTTCATTTGTCCCCCAAAATGTATTGTGAACTTTGAATGTTGACTTTTGAGAGAAATAATTAGAACATGCTATTTCATTTCCCAGCTGAATATAGTATTTTTTGTAACTCGTGGAAGATTTTTAAACTGAACATATAATCACATAAACCACTTTAAACTTGGCTACCCTATTCACTTATTTCTAAACCTTAAGAAGCTTTGTTTAGTGACATGAAAAATGCTTTCTACGAGGAAGTTCTAATTGAAGTCAATACGAATTAAAGGAGTTCTGCTGCTTTCCCAGCCTTTGTGCGCGCGCGCACACACACACACACACACACACACACACAGAGCAATACAAAATTACATTTTGATTGGTTCCAAATCATAATAAATGCATTGCCACAAAGGTTAAGTAGTAAGCTGGACCTTATTTTCAATGCTAAAGCCCAAATGCAGAGAACCTTGTAGCATGCGTTTCCTCATTGCCATTTGGTTTCCAGTTTACTGAAGCTCCCCAAACTGGATCACAATGCAATGCAGTGTGGGAGATTGCTAGTGTCAGGGACTGGCAGGGCTCCAAGGAGTGGGTGGAAGAGGTGGTGGGGCCAGAGGCTGATCCAGGAGAAAGGGGTGGCTATTTATGGCTTTTTGTGCTTCCTGCAAGACAGGAGCAGGAGCCAGAGGATGAGGAGGGGTCTGCACCAAGAGCTGAGGGAGAGATAGTGCCTGAAGGGAGCTGGGGCAGAATCCCCTTCCCCACTGTCACTGGGATCAGGAGGGTCTTGAAGAGGCAGGCACAGTGACAACTTCTGTGTAGAAGTTGCGGGTTGCTTACCCTTGTGCTACCTGGCAAGAGTACTTAAGCTTGGGTGTAGGTGTGGCCACCCATTACTCCAACAGTCTAGCTCATAGCACAAGCCCAGGGAGGGGCACCAGCCACCTGGCCACCAGAAGCACGTGTGCATGCGTGTTTAGTGCGCCTCATAAGCTCCTGTAAGTTCATGCTTTCTCAATACAGAATTAAACTACCACCCATTTGTCCTCCTTGGGCTGGGTGTGCTCAGGACAGCTAGTAAGCGCAGCGGAAAGAGTAAGAAGTCCTATTGCTGACCTCAGAAATGCCTAGAAGAATTATCACACTATTACGTCCAAAATTGTAAGGTAAAGGTAAAGGTACCCCTGCCCGTATGGGCCAGTCTTGACAGACTCTAGGGTTGTGCGCTCATCTCACTCTAGAGGCCGGGGGCCAGCGCTGTCCACAGACACTTCCGGGTCACGTGGCCAGCGTGACAAAGCTGCTCTGGCGAGCCAGCGCAGCACACAGAACGCCGTTTACCTTCCCGCTAGTAAGCGGTCCCTATTTATTTACTTGCACCCGGGGGTGCTTTCGAACTACTAGGTTGGCAGGCGCTGGGACCGAGCAGCGGGAGCGCACCCCGCCGCGGAGATTTGAACCGCCGACCATGCGATCGGCAAGTCCTAGGCGCTGAGATTTTACCCACAGCGCCACCCATGTCCCCCAAATTGTAGACATTAGTAAAGACAGAATATGATTTTAACAGGTTAGTTATGCTGAACCATTTGCGTATGACCATGTGTTTATTAGGTTTCAATCAGCAAAGAACTCCCAGGGTTAATACTTAGTGAAGGAGAATCACGCAGAACCTTACCTCCAGAAGTGCCTGTATGCTCCCCAAACCTCTTTAATTTAAAGCATCTTAAACAAGGCTGATCTTGAAGATAGCTCAGAAACTCCAGGCAATGCTCAGTGCCGCCACTCATATCCAACCTATCTGATGTGGCAAGGCTGGTACAAGGTCAGCCAGCTTTGGAACAACTGCACTGACTTTCCAGTTAACCCTGCACCCAATTCAAGGAGCTGGTATCAACTTCTAAAGCCTCTGAAGGATTGAGATCAGAGTATCTCAGAATCCACCTATTTTCATATGAGCCCCCCTGCTCTGGTCTGATCACAAATTAACTATGGTTTACTGTTGCCCCTCCCCACTTCTCATTCATGCATGAGGAGTATGAAATGAAAGCTTCTTTCATTTCTCGTTTATATTCAAGCTCAGATAAATATAGTCTCTTCCAACTCTAGTTCATTTTTTAAAATGTCTGATAATATGATCTGCTGAGTGCCAGGTCCAGAAGAACCCCAAAGCTCTGCTGTTCACATAAGCAGATTGCAACCTAATATAACATCTTCCAAGCCAGTCACTGCCAGTGCCACACCAGCATCACTTTGGACTTGTCTAGAGTCAGCTTCAGAATGTTTGCCCTTACATCACAAGAACATCACCTCTAAGCAGCCATTCTAGGCACAGTCAACAGGTCCTGAATATTTGGTCACAGAAATGCAGAACATCTGCATACTGATATAAAAGGTAAAGGTAAAGGACCCCTGACAGTTAAGCCCAGTCGCAGACGACTCTGGGGTTGCGGCGCTCATCTCACTTTACAGTGGTACCTCTCGTTACGTACTTAATTCATTCCGGAGGTCCCTTCTTAACCTGAAACTGTTCTTAACCTGAAGCATCACTTTAGCTAATGGGGCCTCCCGCTGCTGCTGCGCCGCCGCCACACGATTTCTATTCTCATCCTGAAGCAAAGTTCTTAACCCAAGGTACTATTTCTGGGTTAGTGGAGTCTGTAACCTGAATCATATGTAACCCGAGGTACCACTGTACAGGCCAAGGGAGCCGGCGTTTGTCCACAGTCAGTTTTTCCGGGTCATGTGGCGAGCATGACTAAGCCACTTCTGGTGCAACGGGACACCGAAACCAGAGCAGCACATGGAAACGCCATTTACCTTCCCACTGGAGCGGTACCTATTTGTCTACTTGCACTTTTTGACGTGCTTTCGAACTGCTAGGTTGGCAGGAGCAGGGACCGAGCAACGGGAATTCACCCCATTGCGGGGATTTGAACAGCTGACCTTCTGATCAGCAAGCCTAAGAGGCTCAGTGGTTTAGACCACAGCGCCACCCGCGTCCCTCTAATACAAATGTGGGAAACCCTTTCAGCCCTAAGGTCCCAACTCCTCATACCAACAGTGGGTGGGGCCAGAGGCAAAAAGTGAGTGAATGTGACTCTACAGCATGCTACATATTGTTTTCTACACTAATATCCACATTTTTCTGTCCACCATCCAGTCAAGGAAGAGGATTTATCACCACCAACAATACATTTCAGCCAGGCAAAAGCACTTGAGGAGGGCATGGAGCAGGGTCAGTGATAAGTGGGTGTGGCCTAATGAGAATACCAAGCTCCTAACAAGAGTCCTAGAGAGCCACATTTGGTCCCTGGACTGGAGGCTTCCCACTTCTACTCTACAGCTACAGTTGATCTTTCCAAGTGATTTAACATAGATTGGAACGAACACAGAGCCTTGAGGAACACACCCCACAGCATCTTGCCCATATCTAAGCAGACTGTTTCTGAGCAGACTTAAGATCAGTGAACTTTTTGGGTGGCCCTAGTGCAAAGCTATTGGGGGCTGCATTTAAATAGTGAGTGGGTCAGACATCACACTCCCTTTAACATAGACACACAGAGATTTAATACAAGCTCTCCTTCAATCTCTCCCATCCCTCTGTTTTTTCTTCTCAGTGCACAGAGGAAACTCCACCAGCTGCTCTTCCTGGATAGCCTGCATGCTGCATTTCCTTGCTGCGCGCGTACACACACACACACACACACACACACACAGACAGTGCAAAAGACGAATCCATCAGGAATCTTTGGGAAATGCTGGAGCAACCCTTCTTTTTGCTGTGGCACAGCTGATTCCCAAACAGCTGAGCAATGGAAGGGGGAATCACAGGGAGACTTTTAACCTCCCCTCCCAATGATTTGCCCGCCGCTGTTATCACCCACTGATCATTTGTTCAGGTAAAGCCGAGGGGGAACTGCTTCCCTTGCCTTTAGGATGGGGAGTTGGGGAGGGCAATGACCAGGACCTTGGTGGGCTGGACAGGGATGCCTAGTAGGCTGGAGGCTACCAACTGCTTCTATAAGAAAAGAAATGACTGGGGAACTAGCCCTGAAATCCCAAGAAAAATGTCATTTTAACGAATCGTATGGTCCAAAGTGCTGGAAAAGTTCGGAGCAATCTTGTACTGTATTATCAATCATGAGATGAGGTTCATCCATGGGGGCCTACAAAGCTATAATTAGGTCACAAGTCAGACTGAAGCAGGCTGGTGAAGTGTGTTACCAAGAATCAATCAATCTCTCTCTCAATCTCTCTCTCTGTCTGTAAAATATACTTTCTATAAAAAGAGTGTGTTGGACACAGGCCTAAATCTATAGTTATATTTGCCTTGCACAAAGATGGGTAGATTCATCACTACATCCCTTAATCAATGCAGTACCATGCCCCCTCCACTGTAGCATTTACATAACTGGACAGAAACCGGTCAAGTTAGTTCCATTTGTTTGTTTGTTTTCATCCATGAGTGGCAAGAGCTGCTTTCACAATGCCAAGTATCAGCCAATATTCTCAAGGGGGAAACAAACTGAGCTACAAAAGGAACCTGGGAAAAGAATGACAGGTGAGAAGAGAGACAGCAGTTCTCCTTGGCTGAAGTTGAAGTGTGGTTGAATATTTCACTGGCAATATTTTGTTAAAATGTCTCTAGAAGGGATGAGTGGAGGACTAAAGAAAGATGAAGATCGAGAGTATGGGGAACACTGAAGCTAGCTCTGGCATGATACAGAAAACCATGCAAGTCAAGGGCAATCCAGCCTAAGCCTATGACATGGGATTAGATATAATACAAATTGTAAATAAAGTAATCAATCTTAATCATGAGCTCTGGCACAAAGGATATTCTGGATTCAACCAACCCTCTACTAATACCAAGCAAATTAAACCTGTTAAAATCTTGTATAGACAAGACTTAAGAAAGGAAATGAATGAAAGAAAGCAGCAGCAATACAAGCAAATGTTTATGCAAACCAGGCCAGCTTTAACAAATTCTGCTGTTCTCACATTCGCAATTCCCCCATCGATTCATTGCCTTGCCATTATGCAGTGTCAGCTCATGAGTAACAGAAGTAGATATCACACAAAGTGTGAAGCAAAACACAGCTATAACCTCAACCTGAAGATTTGGGAAAGGAACCAAAAGTCTCAAGTCTTCTCTTCTGAAGATCACTCGTAGCCAAGTAGGATTGTCTTCCATGTAAAGGTAAAGGTACCCCTGCCCGAACGGGCCAGTCGTGTCCGACTCTAGGGTTGTGCGCCCATCTCACTTAAGAGGCCGGGGGCCAGCACTGTCCACAAACACTTCCGGGTCACATGGCCAGCGTGACAAGCTGCATCTGGAGAGCCAGCGCAGCACATGGAAACGCCGTTTACCTTCCTGCTGTAAAGCGGTCCCTATTTATCTACTTGCACATTGGGGTGCTTTTGAACTGCTAGGTTGGCAGGCACAGGGACCAAGCAACGGGAGCGCACCCTGCCACGGGGATTCAAACCGCCTGACGATCGGCAAGTCCTAGGCACTGAGGTTTTACCCACAGCGCCACCCGCGTCCCTCTTCCATGAACACGGTCTTAATGGTGAGTCCGTAGGTGACTGTGGAGGCCAATTCTGGATCCACACATCCTTCCACAGTGGGGACATAGGTTTCTGGGTGGGAATTGATCATGGTGAAGGTTTGCTAAACCTGCCTTCCTCTTAGCCCATTTCTACCTTTCATCCTGAGTTTGTGCGTCTTCAAAGTCCACAACACCTTTGGTAAAGGCTGTTCTCCAACTGGGGCACTCGCAGGCCAGTGTTTCCCAATTGTTGGTGTTTATACTACATTTTTTTAGATCGAAAGTCTCAGTATTGCTTTACTAGCTCCATAGTCTGTTTAATCAAAATATATTTAACAAATTAGGGATGTAACCTGTAAGAATTCTACTAACAAGAACAAATATCATCCTTTTGATTGTATTTTGGATGGTAACTGGTGAATTTCATAAATCATTGTTATTATGGTAATATATTTTTTTTTAAGCAAACAAACAATCAGCTAAACGTTGGTGTTCTGTATTCTCTCACTCACAAGAGAACAGCTAGATATTGCACAAGAATACACTATAACTTACTGCATGAAAGCAAGTTCTTTTTTAAATGAGATGCTGTGTTTATGGGGTATCCATAATTTGTTGAACTTTGTTTAGCCATGCAAGCAATAATTTTTCAATGCCAGCACAGTCAAACCTTGGTTGTCAAACGCAATCTGTTCCAGAAGACATTTGGCTTCCAAAATGTTCGACAACCGAGGCATGGCTTCTGACTGGTTGCAGGAGCTTCCTGCACTCAAGTGAAAGCTGCATTGGACATTCGGTTTCCAAAAAACGTTCGAAAACTGGAGCATTTACTTCTGGGTTTTTGACGTTAGGGAGCCGAAACGTTCCAAAACGGAGGCGTTCAGGATCCGAGGTTTGACTGTACTAGCATTATTAGTACATTTCAGCATGGTTACCACTTATCATAAATTTCTTCAGACTGTTAAAAAAACTCAGATGGAACAGCGGCCCCCAATACCATTAGGTTTTACCCTTGTTTGCACTTTTGCCATATTAAAGTTCTGAGACCTTGCAAGCAGTGAATACACTGGAAGCATCAGACTGAAGTCCACAACAGACAAATCATACTGGACTTCAATTATACCACAGCGAAGACCTCAGGCTAACAAAACTATGAATAAAACAAAACCACTTTACTGTACATATTTCTTAGCCATATGGCCACGCCCCTGTTCCTTGACCAACACAACATCCACTGTCCAACAATATTCCCATGATATCTGCCCACTGGTCCTGCTAGCTAGGGATGATAGGAGTTGTAATCCAAAAACAACTGGAGACCCAAGTTTGAGAAACACTGATCTAATCTCTTTTGCCTCAGGGCTCACCCACTGTTAGCATATGGCTCCTGGGAGACTGAAGGAATATGGCCATTGGACAAAAAAAAAATCTTCCCCATGCCTCTGATCTAGATAACCTGATGGGATCCAACTGCTGCTACATCCCTACTTCTCCTTTGGGAGCAGGATCTGCTGTCTCTTGCTTCACTCATGGGAAAAAGAATGCATCCAGAGTGAGAGCAGCCCTAACCCGCTGCTGCATTGTGCAATGAGGGAACATCGTGTATGCAAAGGATCCTGCTTCTGCAGGGTCTCATTTCTCACAATTATCCCATGACTGACAGTGTCTCGCTGGGCAGCATCCGTACACAAGTCGGTTATTTCCCAGAAGCACACAATAGGTGCTTCATTAGCTCTCTCTCTCTGCCTCTCTCTTCTGGCACAAATAGTGGGAGAGCTCTCACACAGTGGGCAGGGGTGTCAGGTTTAATCAAATGAATAGAGCCAAATTCTACAATATTTGGTTTTAAAGCTAATTTAAAGGGGTTCTCAAATGTTGCTTCAGTGAGTGCATATGTCAAGCAAAGGAAGTAAACTTCTTTAAACATAGTTATGAAAAACAAAGCTACTACAAGCTATTCAGACACCTGTGAAATGAGTTTGGAGAAAAGATGGGCTTGTCAGAGCATTTTTTATTATTTTATTATTTATAAAATTTGTATACCACCCTTCATTCGAAGACCACAGGGTGCTTCGCATTATAAAAATTCAAAATACATAATAAAACAAAAGCAAACACAAACTAATACCCCCGAACACATTTAAAAGCCCATAGAATCATCCAAAGACTTGGCACCTATGTAATGAAGGCACCAGGCAAGCCTCCTTGGGGAGAGTATTCTACAAATGGGAAGTCACCACAAAAAAGGCCTGTTCTCATGCCACCACCCTCCAGATCTCTCATGGAGGAGGTACGTGCAAAATTGCCTCAGATGAAGACTGCAGAGTCTGGGTAGGTTCAGATGGAGAGAGGTGGTCCTTGAGGTACTGTGGTCTTGAGCCATTTAAGGCTTTATAGGTCAAAACTATAGGTCAGCACTTTGAATTGGGCCTAGAAACTAATCGGCAGCCAGTGCAGTTGGGCCAGGATCAGTAAAATATGTTCAAACTGTCTTATCCCAGTGAGCAACCTGGCCACCAAATTCTGCACTAGATGAAGTTTCCGAACTCTCTTCAAAGGAAGCCCTATGTTCAACACATTGCAGTAATCTGACCTAGGTTACCACAGCATAGACAACAGACGTTAGGTGATCCCTGTTCAGACAGGGCTGCAGCTAACTCACCAGATGAAGTTGATGAAAGATACTCTATGCTATTGAAGCCACCTGAGCCTCAAACAACAGGAGAGGATCCAGAAATACCCATGAACTATGGACCTGCTCCTTCAGAGGGAGTGTAACCCCATCAAGAGCTGGCAACCTCCCATCCATCTGGTATAGGGAACCGCCCACTAACAGTACCTCAGTCTTATTTGGATTGAGCTTCAGTTTACTGGCTCTCTTCCAGTCCATTACCAAGGCAAGACAGTGGCCCAGCACATCCACTGCCACACCTACAGATGTAAAGGAGAAGTAGAGCTGTGTCCCATCAGTATATTGCTGAGAACGTACTCCAAAACTCTTGCTAACCCTAATCAGTGGTTTCATGTAAGATGTTAAAACACCATAGGTGAGAAAAATGAACCACACATTGAAGGTTTCACAGGGCCAAAGAGCCCTCCAAGTAGAACTGGAACCACTGCAAAGCAGTGCCACCTACCCCTGATTCAGACAACTGCTGCAGAAGGATACTATGGTCTCCCAAACTTGGGTCTCCAGTTGTTTTTGGACTACAACTCCCATCATCCCTAGCCACCAGCACCAGTGGGCAAGGATGATTGGAATTGTAGTACAAAAACAGCTGGAGACCCAAGTCTGGGAAACCCTGATTTAAAAAATCAGTTTCCTTCAAGAGCATCTGGAACACCATGCAGTATTGTCTTAATCGAGAAACACAAAGTGGGACACTTATGCACATGATTCAGGAAAGAGTTCTAAGCACTTCTATTTCCCATTTAAAAGGCATGGATCACTTATTGGAAAACAAGTAATTGTCTTAAATAAGACTAATCACTACAAACAACATCACTTCAGAATCACAAGTGATCCAACATAGTGACCTTCACATGTCAAACAACAGGAAGCAGTTTATATTTAGAAGGCTCATCAGCACTTATTCTGTATAGTATCCAGCCAGCCACCATATAGCAATCTGTTTCAGCAATAAATTGATTTATCTCTTCCTGATTGGATCCTTTAATAATGGCAGAATGGTAAACTAAATCCCCATCACAAAGACTTATCAAAAATGTTGTATTTTTGTATATTGAAAACACATCATAAATTCTCTGTCATATCCACCATTACAAGATAGGTGAAATTTGGGGAACCAGCTTATTATGTAGGCTCAACTTTATGGAGTATACAGAGTATAACTGAATCCTTGTGCCATTTTAAAGAGAAGATTCTCTGCACATACCCAGTTTAAAGTAATAATGGAAGAACAATCCAAAGGAGCCTCTGCACTACCACTGCTGTCCAAGATTTTTGTCTTCTTCTCCTAGCACCTATAGTTATTTAATGGGACTAATAATTCTACCAGAGTTTACCTTTTAAAAATTGCACCTTAAGCTTGTTTTTCTAATCACATACTCATTTTAATTAGTGATTATTTATGTCCTTATGTCTGAATTGTTAAGAAAATATTTAATGGAATGCATCTCTCATGTGGACTCCCATCATGATTGCTTATTCTGTTCCATATAGCTGATCTGAAATTGAATATATTTATATAAATTTTAAGGAAGTCCAAGTATTCACAGGCCTATTACTCTAAATAATAAATTTAAAATGTATAGTCCACTAATGAAGCTGATGACTTCACTAAAGAATGTACATACTAAGTAGAAAATGGCATTCTTGCTATATATAATTTTTGAATCCAAATTATCTTTATCAGCCAGCAAGAACAATAATTGATATTGTTTGAAATGTGGCGAAGCAGAATATTAAAGTGTACAGTAATTTAAAAACAGTTGCTATAAATACTAAAATATTGTTTTAGCATTTGGGAGC
The DNA here is from genome assembly GCF_964252035.2 of Podarcis erhardii. Lineage (NCBI taxonomy): Eukaryota > Metazoa > Chordata > Lepidosauria > Squamata > Lacertidae > Podarcis > Podarcis erhardii. The sequence continues at coordinate 19,897,537 of NC_138501.1, forward strand.
ACCAAGTAAATACAACACACAATTATTCAAGAATTTTGGGGCTGATCCACAAAAAAAGCAAATCATCCCAAAAGTACTACCTTCAACTTATACTGCTGAAAATGAATTGATAATTTATTATACTTTAATCATTGTTCTGCTAGATTACTTCTAATTCTGCTGATGCTCAAATAAAATAGCCATTTTTCCTCCACAGTGATGCATCAAAGCTGACCTAATTATTACATTTAAAACTGCATCTGACGAGAAAAAAGAAAGAAAAGAGCACTACTTCATACATAATTTATTAAGATTACTAATAGTATCCAAGACTGAATAACTCTCAGAATCTCTTATGGTGATGATGAATAGATCAAGTCAAAAGCTTCGGGCAGATGACAAATACTGGTCTTTCCTTTTCCCTTTCATCTTTATTTTTTAACATTTCGGAATTTGCTTTTGCAGGGATGGCAACTGCTCTATTGCATTCCTGGGTGCAGCAGTGCAGCAGAACCTCTCGTCTCTATGCAGCTTTTCCCCTTTCAGTAAAGGAGCAAAAGCTGCTGCAGTAAACCGCAGAAATGCCAGCAACACATCATGTCACTAACAAAGGCACTGGGATTTCACAGCATTTCCAGCGGGGAGTCTTCATGGCTCTGCAATATTATGCAGGCCATCCAAAAGCAAATCTTAACATTTCAAAATTACAATAATCCATTCTCTACAATACCTTCCTCATCCTCCCCCTCCAGCCCTTGCATTGTGGGGTTGTTAGATTCAAATCAAGGCATCTCCTCTGCTGCTTTGTGTCCCTTTCTCTTGCTGCTGCTACTGTGACAGGAGGGAGGAGGAGAAGGAGAAGGGAGGATTTCAATGGGCTCAGCTCATTCCTCTAAGCGATGAATGTTTCATTCTTTGTTGCCCTTTATCCGTCTCCTAAGATACTATTTTCTCCTTGTTTCTATGTCAAACCTTTAGAACAACCATTTTCGTGCTACAAAAGCGTCCTTTTTCTATCGCGTCCAAAGCTCGCCATCGCAATATCCTCTCGTTCTGTCAAAAGCATGGATCAGAATCCTAGGACTTGATTCCTAGTTCTTTCTGCAAAAGCTAAGAAGCGAATTCATGGGCAGAGAACCAGGCTACCTTTCCTGACAAATGTCATTCACTAGCCAGATGCCACAATCCTTACAGACACCAATAGTCAGTGCTCATTTCCAACAGGAGTACAACCCTAACATTTCACCTACCCCATCTCCGACGCCGACCGCACCTCCATTCAGTCTTCAACACCCAGTACCTTCCTGTATTCACTGTCTGCGCTAAAGCCAGAGCCAATACAGCCACATTCCAGTCACGTGTTCACCCAGCCCAACCCAGCCAATGGCCCTGATCACACCAGAGAATATAACATAGTCTTGTTCACATCCACTGCTTTCTTTTCTCCGATCCACCCCAGCTCTTGTCAATTTGCTGTCTGGACAATCTAGCAGAAGGGAAGGGAGGGGTAACTTGTCAATGAGAGCGGGAAAGGACAACCACTTTTACTGAGCAGAGAGGGAATACAGAAAGTGGAATGGGGTCAGGGGGAGAACAGAGAAAGAGAGACATGCCCAAAATCAATTTCTCTTATTCTCGTTTAACTGAACAATTTCTCTTTGTGTGATGACTGGCTTTTCTGCCCTCAATGCCAAGTGATTCATCAAGACTAATATGTATATGTTAACAGTATTGATAACATATACCCTTGATTGAAGCTATGGAAAATAATCAGTTCACATCATAGCAGAGAGGGCTAATTTAATTCAGATCCATTTCCATTACTGATCATTAGGAGCTGTCTAGTCCATTTCAATTCAAACTGCAAGATTCTGCTTTAGGGTAGAGCGTCAAACAAGATGACCTTCAAGTCCCATCCAGACCTCCAAGTCTATGTCCCTAGTGGTAACACATTTTAAAACAGAGGGGAGGCGTCCAGCAGGAAAACCATGTCAATTGCAAAAGCATTTTCATTCCAAATTTCAGCTATAGTTTACAGCTGATAATATATACATATAATACTTAGGACAAAAGAACATGACTTCACAGAAACTAAGGTGGCTTTCCACCCAAACAACTTGCATACTAACATTTTTATAACAATTAAGAAAATTACTTTGCAACGGATGCTGCCTGCTGTATTTGCACAATAGCCACAACACATGCCTCAATGCATAATGTGTGCATATGCACACAAGAAAAATGAAGGTAATGTGGATCATGACATAGGGAGCTTAAGGCTGCAATCCCAAACACACATGGCAGTAAGAGGGACTTACTTCTGAGTAAACATGCATAGGATTGCTGTGCCAGTCTTAACTGATGATTAAATTTGAGACAGAAATTATGAATGTAATAGGAAGAAAGTTATTGTTAACAAATATATCTGGAGAACCATTTGTTAGAGAGAAGCAGTGATTAATGCCAGCAGCACGTCCTGCTTCCTGTCTGAATAGGCAGTAGGTTACTGTTACATACTGCATTTACATTCAAAAATCATGCAAGTATCCAAAATATGTGAAGTTCTCTGCAATTCAGGTTACTTAAATAATTTGTTTTCGTATTATTATGCCAATCTACACTACCAGCCCCCATCTTACTGAATATTTAAAACTGTCTGAGCAAAGGAAGAATCACTATTCTAACAAAAGACTCTGGACATCAAGTTCAGAAAGGAAATCTGTAGACTAGTTTGTTTCCCCCAGAATGTAACCTCATAGGATAAGAGGTAAATTTAGGGCCGGATGTTCTCCAGTACTGCTTCCTTAGTCTCAGGCAGCTTTCACGTATACAATCTACTTTAACTGATACTGCTAATTACTGCAAGAGTGAAAATATGAACAATTACTAGTTTTGGTGATAGCAAAACCTAAACAGGTTAACTGACATTAACTGACATACTGAACACAGGACATAAGAATATGTTGTGTCTCCTGATTCTGTCCACTGATATGTCTCTAACCCAGATAATTTGTGAAGAACTATGGGGACAGTCACTTAGAAAGTGTTAATATCCTTCCTGTTTGAACCTGACACACTGACAATATCATCAGTAATGCCATTTGAATATGAGCATTAAAATAAACTGGAGATAATATTAGCTTCAGGGATTGAGCTAGAATTTGACCCATAATAATTATGCTGCAAGGATACATTCCTGAATACCCAAGTTGTGTCCTGAAAATGTGCAGGGGTTTGTTTGCTTTTTGCACCACAGGAGCTCTATGCCAATCTAGTCCAAAGTGCACATAATAAACAGATGCTAGCATCATTCGCATAGATCCTGATTTCCTATTAACCACTCCCTTGTTTCTGGGCTGTTTCCCAGGGCCTGGGTCTCTATGTCTACACTCTGCCATTGGAACAACATGAGAAATAGTTACTAGAAGGTTGTCAGAAGTTCTACTATCATGCCTTCAAAACCTGGCAACTGCGGCACCCATGATCAGAACTATATTTTTTTAGAGACATGTATACTGTTTGTTCTTTCTATATGCTGAGCATGTAAACCAAGAATCAGCGCATTCTGTGTATCATTTGATTCCTGTAACAGGATGAGTATTTCTTCTCCTGCAACTATTGGCTTCATTGCTCTGTCTCATCAACTCAAACAAGTATTTTTGTCTTCCACAAATACATACCCATATTTAAGAATACAATCAGTTTAGAAGACAGTGGGTTGGATTCAGACTTCTCAGGAGTGGAGCTCTACCCACAGGACACTGCCCTGTAAGAAGGTGGAGTGTTTGCTGAATCTTCCTTCCCTTCCTTGTAAAGTTTCTCTGGAGGTTGGGCTCTCCAAACAATAATTGTGGTTATGATTATTTATTAAATTTGCATACCACTCTTCACCTGAAGAAACAATTATGGGAGGCTGCATTTGGAGCAGCAGAGAAATCAGAAGAAGACACCTCCTTTCCTCTAAGATTAAAAATAAAGGGGGGGGGACAGCTGAATATCTATAACTAGTTTCCAATAGATTGGCTTGTTTAAACGTGAATAAAAATATTATCCTGAAAGAACCCAAAGTCTTCTTCAGCATTAAGCAGAATTTTTATACCACTTAATTGTGAACAAAACCTCTAAACAGTTTTAGCATGGTCTTCTTTTGCAGATTAAATCTGCTATGTTTTGCCAAAATTATCTCTAAGTATCAGGTGCTTCTAAAGACTTGCAAGTAGTATTACAAGTTAAAATTAATTTCCTATAGCTTAGTACAGACAACTTTCTTTCAACCAAGTGGATCTTTTAATATTATATATTTTCTGCTCTGCAGCAGCAGTTTGAGACACAGCAGCCATCTTATCACAGGTTCACACAAATGCTACATCACTCAATTAATCCAATACAGTAGAATACTAAAGGTGCATCAAATCAATACAATGTATTGATATGAAGATACTGACAATAAAGTCAAGTGCAGATTTCTACTTCTGTGTAGTATGATTCTTCTACTGACCATTACAGAGAACAATACACTAAAAGTTCAAATATCAGTTTGTTACACAGGATTTTCAAATAAAGGAAGTTCTGAAAGATCAAAACAGCCTTTTATTCATCTCTTTTAGACATGCCATAAATGTGAACACTGAACATTTATGACTTGAAACATACAGTATTGTCTAAGTCTTCACTGCAGCTTAGCAAATGCCACAGAATCAAACTGTTCTTAATTTAAAAACTTAATTGAAATAAAGCCACAACATCACTCTACTACAAGAAACTATAGAAATAAAGCTAACCTTGATCTTTATTATTGTGCATGCTTACAAAGTTAATAGAACGTTACTGAAGACTTTGTGAACCAAACTAAACACTATTTAAGAGCTGAAGAATTAAGACATTTTGTTTCCCAGTAAAAACTGAGAGCAGTATAAAGACAGTCATGTACAGAAATCTACTTTTTCATGCAAATAAAGCAGTACACAAATTCATTGCTTAAAGAGGATGACAAGCACTCCTTTCCCATTCACTTCACTCTTTTCAAGTTATTGCACTTGAAACATTTTTTGGAAAAAGCTTCATGAACCAAGTCCAGTTCTCAAGGTCTAACAATGACATTTAATTAGTGGGCTGTCACTTGAACTGGCATCTAAACTTTTGTGAAATACTCAATTCCATATTAATTCAACATCTTACAAGTCTAACAGAAAACCAATTCTTAGCATGCCCAATAAAAGCAAAGAATTAATGTTGTTAGCATGAAGCAATTCAAACATTTAGACTTCTAATCTACGCAAAGATGCCTGCCCCATGTATGACCCAGGTTACAAATTCACACTGCCCCCCACAAAGTATTTGTAGAACGGCTGATGCCAAGCCTGGCTCTAGAAGGCAACAAAGTCAGGCAATGGACAAGAGCCCAAGATTGGGGCCCAACCATACTATCATTTTCAGTTAATATGAAGCACTGAAAACGGTCAGGTTTTAAAAAATAAAATCTCAGTTTGCATATCCTAGCTCTTTCAAATGAAGCAGTGAAAGCAATTTGTGCCCAAGGGTTGTGCACTGGTTCAACACTAAAATGTGACACTCACCATAGTTCAGAGACCACCCAATATGTTTGATGAGAAGAACCATACTGTATAGGTAATTGTCCACAAGGCAGAGCACTAAATGTATGGAAGGGGGGTGTATACAGTACTGGAGATAAGTTACTTATATGCTACTCTCAAGATGTTTCAGATAGCATAAAACCAGGGATATTAGTGAAATACTACATACCTGTTATCATACATTAAATTGCTGCAACAGGATTACAATTAAAACAACGGACTGGATCTGTTCAGCTAGGGAAAGTATTTGTAGCATTATGACGTTAGGTTGCAACCCTAAATCTTTTCCCTTGGCATTAAATTCCAATAAAATTCAAAGGGCTTACTTCCAGGCAAATGTACTCATGAACCTTTTTTTTTGTTTTTAAGACTTTTTAAAATCTAAGCACATATTTGTATCACATACTTTCCATTCTAAAGAGCTTTCAAGGTGGCTGTCAAGAACAATTTGTCTAGGCTATGCTTACTGAATTTATCTTTCTTCTCCTCACCAAAAAAACCCCAAAGCAAATTTCTACCAAATTATTTGCAACAAACTATAGTTCATTTTCATGAAGGGTAGTGTGATGGGATAGTGAGCTGCTTGTGCGTAAAAGCTTGATCCCTCTGGGGTTTGGCTGGTCATCCAAACCGATGCACTAACGGAGCCCCCAAAGCATGACTCCATCAGTCGCTGGTAGAATCTGACAGTGGGCGTCTACGGAATTTACGCCAACATAAAAGCTCTTTGACAGACATGCGCTTTCGAGACTCTCTGCGTGACAGTTTCCGGCGAAGGGTGGGCGTTCCCAACGGGGGTCCCGTTACCTCTCCACTACTCTCACTGGAAGCATCCCAGAGCCTCCCCTCCGCTGTGACTCCTGCACTCCCCCTGCTGGTTCCCTCTTCTACTGCAGATTCTCTCCTTTTCTCCTGTAGCCTGTCCACCACCTGTCTCTCCGATGGCAGTTCCCTGACATCCACCTCCCCCCCAGGGCCCCCTTCACCCCCTCCCGCCTCCTCTCCCACTGGCGGTGAGGGCGGAAAGCCCCTGAAGGAACTCTCCTCGTCGTCCGAGGATTCTAACACTTCCAGCCACGGCGTACCGTCTCTCTCCCCGTCTTCCTCTTCTTCGTCGGAGTCGGCTTCTTCACCCACCCCTGACTCTGGGAACCCTTCAAACTCTCCTTCCTCATCGGTGGTCCCAAAGTGTTCCCTTCTAAATCGAGCCACGGGTTGCGGTTTTCTTGGGAAACGCTGATGAAATGTTTCTATTAAAACCTCGTCATTGACTACCTCTGCTGGTACCCAAGTGTTTTCCGACTCTGCTTCCCCCTCCCATTCTACCAGATATTCCACCTGATTCCCCTTCCACCTGGAATCAATGATTCCTGCCACGTTCATGTCGCGCTCTCTCTCTTCTATCACGGGCGTTTGGGTGGCCTCTCTCTCACGCTCCCCCCACTCGCGTCCCTCTCGGTACGGCGACAGTAATGACCTGTGAAATACTGGGTGTAATTTCATGTGACTGGGCAGCCTGAGTTTGAATGCCACTGGGTTGACCTGCTGTATGACCTCAAAGGGTCCCAATCTTTTGGGCCTCAATTTCTTACTCCCGCCCTTGAACGGTAACCCTTGGGTGGACAACCACACCCGGTCCCCCACCCTTATAGTTTCACCTTCCCTCCTATTTCTGTCTGCTTGCTTCTTATATTCTTCCTTGGCTTTCTCTAAGTTAAGTTGAAGCTGACGGTGGATCGCCTCCATCTCTTCAAAAAAATATTCCGCCGCCGGCACGCTCCACCTCTCCCCTCCCTCTCCTGGGAATGCCCGGGGGTGACACCCATAATTTGCCAGGAAGGGACTCATCCCTGTGGACACGTTCTCCGCGTTGTTGTAGGCAAATTCTGCTAGAGGTAACTTATCCACCCAATCATTTTCTCTGTCTTTTACATAACACCTCAGGTATTGTTGTAAAACCCCATTTGCCCTTTCCGCTTGCCCATTGGTTTCTGGGTGCCGGGCAGTTGAGAAATTGAGTTCTACGTGCAGTAAGCTCATAAGTTTCCTCCAGAACCTGGAAGTAAATTGTTTCCCTCTGTCGCTGACCACCCTCAAGGGGGCGCCATGCAACTTGAAAATATGTTCTACAAACAACTTGGCGGTTTCCTCCGCTGTGACTGCATGTGAACAAGCTATAAAATGACACATCTTGGTTAATTGATCTACCACCACCATGACAGCTGTTTTGCCTTTGGATTTTGGCAGGTCCGTCATAAAATCTATGGATACTGCCTCCCATGGCCTTTCGGGCGTGGGTAAGGGTTGTAATAGCCCCGCTGGCGCCACCCTCTCTCCTTTCGCTCGCTGGCACCTGTCGCAACCCCTGACATATTCCCGTACGTCCTCCCTCACCTTGGGCCACCAAAACTCCCTGGTAACCAACCACATGGTTTTGTGCTGTCCAAAATGTCCCGCTGTGGGGCTGTCATGCAACTGCTTGAGTACTCTGCCCCTCAGTTCCCCGTCGGGTATGTACAGTGCCCCTTTGTAATACAACGCCCCGTTCTTTTCTTCGAACCCCCCTGTGTTCTCCTCTGTCCTCCGGAGCTCTCTGAGTTTCTCTTGGGCGTATTCATCGTTCTCCGTACCCTCTATCAGTTCCCTCTGCCCCACCAATGCCGCCCCACACACCCAGCGGTCTTCAGGGATTACATGCCTTGCCTCAGGCGCTCCCTCCCCCTCTAAGTACTCAGGTTTCCTGGAAAGAGCGTCCGCCCTCACGTTCTCGGAGCCGGGCACGTAACGAATCTCAAAGTGGAATTTGGAGAACTCCTGGGCCCATCTCACTTGTCTCTGGTTCAGCACTCGGGCTGTTCTCCAGTATTCCAGATTTTTGTGGTCAGTTCGGACTTGAACCTTGTGCTGCGCCCCAATCAGCAAGTGCCGCCATTTCCGGAATGCTTCATGAATGGCGAGCAGTTCTCGGTCGTACACTGTGTAGTTCCTCTCTGATTTGTTCAACTTCCGCGAGAAGAATGCACACGATCTCCATTCAGACGTATCTTTTCCCGGCTGGAGAAGAACGGCCCCCACCGCTCGGTCTGACGCGTCAGTCTCCACTCTCATTGGTTGTTGTAGATCCACGTGCAAGAGTTGCTCTTCCGACGCAAACGCCTGCTTTAAGCGTTCGAACGCTTGTTGCGCTTCTCCCGTCCAAACAAATTTCTTTTTGCTACTAAGACAATCCGTGATGGGCGCTGTTAAATGGGCAAAGTTTTTGATGAACTTCCTATAGAAGTTTCCGAAGCCCAGGAACCTTTGCACGTCCTTCTTGGTCTTTGGTGTTTTCCATTCCAGTACCGCTTGAACCTTGCTGGGATCCATGGCCAATCCCTTGTCAGACAACCGGTACCCCAGGAATTCCACCTCCTTGGTATGAAACTGACACTTCTCCAGTTTCACCCACAGCCGGTTTTCTCGCAGCTTGCTCAGTACCTCTCTTACATCTCGCACATGCTGCTCCTCATTGTCTGAGTACACCAGAACGTCATCTAAGAACGCTACGCAGTTCTTGTAGAGCAGTGGCCCCAGGACGTGATTCATGAATGATTGAAAACAGGCGGAGCCCCCTTGTAATCCGAAAGGCATAACGGTGTACTCAAAGGCCCCCAAGGGGGTGAACATAGTGGTCTTCCACTCATCCCCCTTTCTCACACGTATCAAGTTATATGCCCCCCTTAGGTCCAGCTTGGTAAAAATTTTCCCTTTTCTCACCCGTGTTAGAATGTCATCAATTCTGGGCATAGGGAAAGTCACTGGTTCTGACACTGCATTTAGGGCCCTGAAATCACATACAAGCCTGGGCTTGCCCGTGTTTTTTTTGTCCACAAAGAACACTGGGCTGCCCCCCACCGCTCGTGACTCTCTGATGAAACCTCGCTTGAGATTCTTGTCAATGAACTCCCTTAACTCCTGCATCTCACTGTCTGACATTGCATACAGCTTGCCCACTGGCAATTGTGCTCCTGGGAGTAAGGTAATTTGACAATCAAAGGGTCTGTGCGGGGGCAGTTTATCTGCTTCTTTTTCGCTGAATACGTCAAGCAAGTCAGCGTATTGTGGTGGCACCCTCCCTTTGTCCATCACTTCCATCCCTGCTAGAGTGCCCCTGGGGCCTGCCTGAGCCTCTCCCTCCTTGCAGTGTTCTAGGCAATGTGCTGATCCAAAGGAAACCACTCTCTGATGCCAGCCTACTAGCGGATCGTGTAGCGCCAGCCAGCTCATACCCAAGATAATAGGAGCTCCTCCCAAGGTGGCTACGTTAAACGCTATCAGTTCGGTGTGTCGTGCCACCCTCATTATCATTGGTACAGTCTGTTGGCTCACTTCTCCTCCCAACAGCTCCCTCCCATCAATCGTGGTAACCTGCAAAGGCTTACTCAATGGGATAGTCTGTATTTGGTGTGCAGCTGCAAACTCTTTGCTCATGAAATTACATGAGCTACCTGAATCCAATAGCGCCTTTATCTTCAGTGGGTGTCCGTTTGCCAGTTCCAGCAACACCTCTATCACAAGCGCTGGTCTTGGAGGTTCCGGCGTGGGCACATTCATTACTCCCTGGCCTGGCTGCTGTGCCCTGATGTTGGCAACCAGGCGTTGGCTTTTACTGGCTCCGTGATTTCTTCTTCCTCCTTCCCCCCAACAGTTCCCGCCATCCCTTGCCATTCCTTCCTTTGCGGACAGACTCTGGCAAAGTGACCTGGCTGTTGGCAGAGATAGCATCTCTTGCCGCTCTTTCCCTCCTTCTTCCGCCCTTCACTGGTGTTTGAAACTGCGCGCGCGCGCGCTGTTCCAAGTTCCATCGGCTCTGCTGGCGGGAAAGGCTGCTCCGGAATCTCTGGAATGCGGAAGTCCTTCCAACGTTCCCCCTTTCCTTCCCGCTTTTCCATAGCTCTAGCTTCCTGGCGTGCCCCAATGGACAGCGCTGATTTAGTCAGCTGATCCATAGACTCCGCCCTAGGCGCCCGGGAAAGTTCATCTTTCACTGCCGGAGAGAGACCTTCTTCAAACAGCATTTGAATAGGTTCACTAGCAAGGTCCCACCCAAGTCTATGAATCAGCATGGTGAACTCAGTCCAGTACTCACGTACAGATCGGCTCCCCTGTTTACACGCCATTAACTGCCTGCGCACCACTCCCTGCTCGATCTCGCTGGAAAACATCAAGTCCATGGCGCGGAAAAACTTCATTGTGTCCTTTAAGATTTCATTATTGGCTGCCATCAGGGGCCGAACCCAGTCCCTCGCCCCTCCCTCTAGATGGCCAATCACGTACGCCACTCTAGAGTTCTCGTCGGGGAAGTCATCAAACAGTAGATTGAGAGCATATTGCATCTCTGTCCTAAAGGCTTGATAGTTCCGGGGATCCCCCCCAAATTTCTGCACCAGTCCAGGCACCCGTCTGGCAAGTGGGGTGGTCTTCCCCTTATCTGCATCTTGAGCCCTCCTCTCCTCGAGCCTCGCCGTTTGCAGTGCCAGCTGGACCTCCAACGCCCTGTACCTTTGTTCCAGGCTTGGATCTGCGCCAGCTCCCGCTCCTGCTCCTCCGGTTCCGGATGGTTCGCTCATGATGCCTTCTGCTTGCACAAGCTGCTTTCAAAGTCTGTCAGATTGCTGTGATGGGATAGTGAGCTGCTTGTGCGTAAAAGCTTGATCCCTCTGGGGTTTGGCTGGTCATCCAAACCGATGCACTAACGGAGCCCCCAAAGCATGACTCCATCAGTCGCTGGTAGAATCTGACAGTGGGCGTCTACGGAATTTACGCCAACATAAAAGCTCTTTGACAGACATGCGCTTTCGAGACTCTCTGCGTGACAGTTTCCGGCGAAGGGTGGGCGTTCCCAACGGGGGTCCCGTTACCTCTCCACTACTCTCACTGGAAGCATCCCAGAGCCTCCCCTCCGCTGTGACTCCTGCACTCCCCCTGCTGGTTCCCTCTTCTACTGCAGATTCTCTCCTATTCTCCTGTAGCCTGTCCACCACCTGTCTCTCCGATGGCAGTTCCCTGACAGGTAGGTATAGCAGGCCTTTTTAGACAACAGTGACAAAGATTCCACATAAAACTATAAAATACACTATAGTCTTGAATCCAGTATTTCTTTGGGATATATAGTTAATTGCACTTAAGCAATACCATGCCTATTCTGACAAGTGGTATTATCATAGTAAGAGTACTCCCATCTCACTATGTTCAAAGTATGTTGTTATACAAATGGGGAGGGGGGAATGCAGGTAACCTGTAAGTACTACCTTTCTCGATATATAGAATTTATATCTTTATTCTGGAATGTTGTATGAACTGAATCAAAAATGAAAAACCTGAAGCTGCAATACTAGGGCTTGGGTGCTAAGGTAAGTGAATGGATGCAGATTACATCAATTTATTCAGAATGATAAACAAAAAAAAATTATAAAGAGCTCTAAAAGGCTTTCTCCAAAATAAGATAAACAGGCAGTAAAATGGCAAATTGATTTCAATAAAAACAAGTCCAAAAAGTGATAGATACTGGGGCAAAAAAATCAAATAGATGAATTGTGTCAAAGGTGGTGATGACCAACCAAGAAGAAGAATCTTGGGTTCAAAACAGATAGTTCAATGAAAACGTTGACCCAATGTGCAGCGGGTGAGGAAAAGATAAATTCCATGTTTGGGATTATTATGAAAAGGATTACAATCTTCTAAAATTGTAATGCCTTTATATAGATCTATGGTGCCTAAAGTTTGGGTCAGCATGTCTCAAAATGGAAAACTCAGGAAACAGCAACCAAAATGACCAACAGCCAAAGCAATTCTACTGTGAGGGAGGGTTACAATATCTAGGACTTTTAAGTTCAGAAAAAGCAAGCAGGAATGGGAAATTTGGGGTCTTCCAGATGTTGCAGGATTAAAACTCCTGACATCCCTAACAAGCCAGTCAGGGCAGATGGGAGTGCAAGTCCAACAAAATCTGGAGGGCCACATGTTCAGAGAAGTAGGCATGCCTGAGGATTTCCTTTGGTCCATGTTCTTTAAACAAACCTGATTCTTACATCCCAGAATAATATGCAAACAAGACTATCATTATCCTTTGGTTTCTGAACTTCTCTGAATTCTGCTTCAAAAATATAGTGAAAGGCATATATGCACTACGTGAAGAAAAATATGTTCAGAAATATGAATGTTAACTTGTTCTTTTTATATTTGCAGAATGACCAATAGGTAGGTAGGACAAAGCACACTTATGGAACAAACGCATGTGAAACTGACGTGGCCTGGAAATAAAATGATCACAAGATGAAGGTTTTTAAAAAATTATGCATAGTGTAAATTCAATGGACACAGAAATTCATACTACTAGAACCCAAAGACATCGGTTAAAACTGAATACTAGAAGATTCATGAAAACCCAAATGAAGTACTGCACACAAAGTATACTTAAACTGGAATTTTCTACCAGAAGATGTGGTGATGGTAACCAACTAGGGGAGTAGACATGTTGAATTAAATAGGACTTCAGGGTAGACATTGTTAGAACTGCACTATTAGATGCCTTTAAAGCTAAGAAACTTACAACTACAGTGGTACCTCTAGATACGAACGGGATCCGTTCTGGAGCCCCGTTTGCATCTAGAGGTAAACATATCTAGTGACGGCACGTCTGCGCACGCGCGCATTGCTTTTCGCTGCTTCTGCACATGACGTCATTTTGAGCGCCTGCGCAAGTGGTGAAACCCGGAAGTAATGCACTCCATTACTTCCGGGTTGCCACGGAGCGCAACTCAAATGCGCTCAACTTGAAGCAAATTTAACCCGAGGTATGACTGTACAGTATAAGTAAACAAAACACATTTTTTTGGTTTTGACTTGAACACAGAACCTAGGTTCTAAGTAGGCTAGATAAATAAACTGTATACATTCTATTACACTAAACACTACATTCAAATTAACAAATAAGCCATATACAACGTTCTTTCATTTTACTTATTTCAGCATTTTAAAGGGATACTAAAATCATATCAAACTGACAGTTTGTCACTAAATTACCATCTTGTCACATGTAGCAGTAAGCACACATACCACACACAGAAACAAATCACAACAAACCACATAGACACTTTTGCCAATTTCTCACACAATGCTCAAATCTTTCTACTGTTTGAGCAAGCAAATCATTTTCCTATCCCCAAGCTTCCCTTCAGTAATTCCTTCAAATCTTCTCTCAGGCCTCCACCTTCAAAGGTTGAGAGCCTTTCCTTCACAGCAGACTTTCCCTTCTTCCACATTAGAAGTTTCACACAATGTCTTCTACAGCTCATCCTCAGAAGTCCATTAATGAGCACACACAACTCTAAATGAAAGCCATACCATAACTCCCTTATTCTGGTTAAAACTAGACTATGCCACTCTCAGATGACAGAGTTATGAAAAAGTCAGGAAAACTGAGACCTCACCTCAGAAAAATAGGGGTTACAGAAGGAAGGATGCACAGATTGGGTTTCATATATCATTGCTAACAAGTCTATAAACAAGCAAGGTTCAAGAATTCCCAAGTGCGAATCAAAAAATGATTGTTAAATAAGAAGAGTGAAGCACTGAGTCAATTAATGCTGCATATTCCATTGCCTCAGACTGGAAGGTGGTAGAGAAAGGGAGATGAAGAGGGAGAACGAGAACTGCTGGTTGGAGAGGAGCTGGGACAGCTGGAGGAAAAAAAATTGCACAAAGAGGTACAGGGGCCAGATAAGAATATCCAGTGTGTGTTTTACAAAGTAGGGAACAGAAGCCTCACAAACAATTTAGAAGGTGGGCAAGATTTCATTCAACAATCCTGTGGTGCAGAAACTGCAATATGCTTTAATTTGGTTTCCAGGCACTTCTGACCAGTTCTGCAAAGACTCTTTTACAAATCCAAAGTACAAAAACAGTACAGAATTTTAAAAGCAAACGGAAGAAGTGTGGATAAAAAAAATGGCATTACAAATGCAAGTGGAACCACACATCTCCATACAAAACAAAGTCAATAAAAAATGCAATACAGCCAAGTCTCTGTTTCACTGCTTTTGCCTAGCTAGCTCAGTTGGCTGGAACACGGTGCTGATAATCCCAAGCTTGCAGGTTTGATCCCCATATGGGACAGCTGCATATTCCTGCATTGCGGGGTGGGGGTGGACTAGATGATCCACAGGGTCCCTTCCCAACTCTACAATTCTATTCCTGTCACCATTGTCCTGCTCTCTACAAAATGCTAAACAATAAGGTTATAGCCAATGAAGGCACTGAGCTTGTGGAATGATTTATGCTCACACAATGGAACTTCCTCTCATTTCTCTTCCACAGACACACACATCTGCTGGGACAGGGTCCCCTAACACTTGAAGAGGATGGGAGGTAAAGGGCTAAGAGAGGAGGGAATGTTTCATTGTGCAAGTGTAAGTCATTCCACAAGCGTAATAATGTTTCTAGGAACACAGAAATTCTCAATTTATAGAAATTAAGAATACCTGTACATTCTTGGAAGTTTCTTATCAGTTAATTTGTACCCTAAAATAGTCTGTTCAGTTATTAAACTACTCCCTTGGGATAAGTTTATCTGCAATGCAGTCTTTATGAAGAGGAAGAGAAGAAGGATATCAGGAGGAAACAGAAGTCCAAGCGTAATAATATGCTAAGGGACCTTGTGATCTCCACTAAACTTGTTTCCTGACTCACTAGGATTAGTAAAACTGAAAGCATGGCATTTACAAAATGTTAAAAAGTGAAGTTTTAACTATGTAGAAATTATCTGTCTCAAATATAATACTTTTCCACTATTTGAATAAAAGTTAGTCATGTAATTTTAGTTCTTTAATATTTTAGTCTTTAACAGTTATTGAATACTCCATACCAAATTCTGTCTTTTCAGTATACAGTACATATATTGGAGGCGAGGAAGAATCTCTCTCTCCCACAAATGGATAGGGAGATAGAATAGTAGAGAACAGCGCATATCTCACTATCCACAGGTATCTTTGAATAAAACTGTGATTGGATACACTCGTGTGTAAAGTTTCTTTGAAATAAAGCTTACTTCCAGAGATAAAATTCAGTTGAAATCAATTGATAAATAGGCCAAGGGTGGCAATTATGTATACGCTATTAGTAGGAATAGCGTATCGTGCAAATGTTGGTCCACAAAGGCCAATCTACAGTTTACCTTCTCCACACAGGTTACTTCTATATACCCAAATGTAGTATTTAATTCAGCTTGCTATGTGGAGTTTCCCAATCAGGAAAGCTTTCATAGTTGTAACAGATGCCTTCCACACTGCTAGTGTAGAAACTTCTCACACAAGACCTGAAAGTAATTGTGAGTGGCAAGAAAGCCTTACTGGAACTGCAAGGATCAGTATAGCAATCTGGGTTAGATATTAGTTAGATACCGTATTTTTCGCCCTATAGGACGCACTTTTTCCCCTCCAAAAATGAAGGGGAAATGTGTGTGCGTCCTATGGGGCGAATGCAGGCTTTCGCTGAAGCCTGGAGAGCGAGAGGGGTCGGTGTGCACCGACCCCTCTTGCTCTCCAGGCTTCAGGAAGCTATCCCCCTAGCCCGGCAAGCTCCCAGAGCGATGCCAAAACTGCGCGCAGCTTCGCCATCGCTCTGTGACCCGTTCTGGGGGCTTGGGTCGGGGGAAGCTCCTGCTTCCCCCGCCCCCAGCCCCGCAATTTCCGAGAGCGATGGCGAAGGTGAGCGCACCTTCGCCAGCGCTCTCGGACCCGTTCTGGAGGCTGGGGAAGCTCCGGCTTCCCCCGCCCGCAGCCTCGCAAGCTCCGAGAGTGATGGCAAACGTGTGCGCACCTTCACCATCACTCTCCAAGCCGTTCTGGGGGCTGGGGTCAGGGGAAGCTCGGGCTTCCCCCGCCCCCGCCCCGCCCCTGGGGGGGGGGAATTATTTTTTCCCCTTCATTTCCCCCCCAAAAAATCTAGGTGCGTCCTATGGGCCGGTGTGTCCTATAGGGAGAAAAATACAGTACATATGGTTGCCATGAAGAAGTGGGGAGTCATATGGAGAAGGTATTATGCAGATTATTCACAAGAATTCAGCATAGCAGCATAATGAGCAGTTATTGTAAAAGCTATCACTGATCCCCATAACAACTTCCTGCAGGTGAACAAAAGTTCAATTTTCAAAACAGGAAACAAACATAATAAACTGCCACAGCCAAACTGAATTTAGACTCAAGTCCAATGTTCAGCTAACATGTTAGTATCTGCCTACAAGTGGCATAGTTGGTTACAAGTCACCAACACTCTTCAACTGCTGGCAAGGCTAGAGGCCGCAACCTATTTATAGACTCATTAGTGTTTCTCAGAATTCCCACCAATAAACTACAAAAACCATGTATCTTATAGGAGTAAGAGCACCATTCCTGGAACAATATACAGGAACAATTATTCCAAAGAAAATGCAAGCAAAGGTAAATCCACTGAGATGCACTCACCAAGAAGAAAAGTTAGATTGCTCCAGCCTCCATACAGTCTGAAATCTAAGTAGAGGGGGAAAAAACCAGAACAATTAACAGCAACACAATGACTGGCTGGTTCTATAACAGGGATGGGAATCCGAGGTTCCACAGAAGCTGCTAGGCTACAACTCCCATCAACCCTGGCTACTGCTCATTTTGGGTGAGCTGATGGGAGTTGCAGTTCAAAACATCTACGGGACACTGGAATGTGGAAACCTTCCGTGAGGTTAACTAGTACTCACTGTTCTTACTGAAGCACTAGCCTTTCTAAAATTATATCAAAAATATTTCGCCTTGCTAGAAGATCCATTTAAAGCAGGCTTCCTCAAACCCGGCCCTCCAGATGTTTTTGGCCTACAACTGCCATGATCCCTAGCTAGCAGGACCAGTGGTCAGAGATGATGGGAACTGTAGTCTCAAAACATCTGGAGGGCCGAGTTTGAGGAAGCCTGATTTAAAGGATTGACCATAAAAAGTGATAAATACTTAAACTGAATAAATGTTGATCATGTAGATTGACTCATTTGGTTCGAGACTGCACACCTGCCTGAAGGGCCACCGAGAATGTACAAGACCACTGTGGAGGCTACTGTAGGCAATTTGGTTAGCCTACACAATGGCGAGTGTAGTATACAAGTGTTACCCTGTTCCCATTGGAATGTAAGAGCTCAGAACAAAGGTCCAGCATACTGATTCGATGGCCAAAAAGATGTCTATGGAAACCTACAAGCAGGACCAGAGTTTGACAGTACCCACCCATCTTTTTTTCCTAATTAAATTTGGATACTGCCCTTCATCCACAGATCTCAGGGCAGTAAAGTGGTACCTTGGTTTTAGAACAGTCCTGTTTACGAACGATTTGCTTTACAAACTCCAGACCAGAATTAGAGTCCCGGTTTGCGATCTTTACCTTGGTCTAAGAACAGAATCCGAACAGTGGAAGGGCCCTGGCGACGTGAAGCCTCATTAGGGAAAGTGTGCCTTGGTTTAAGAATGGTTTTGGTTCAAGGACTGACTTCCAGAACGGATTAAGTTCGTAAACCGAGGTACCACTGTACTTGAGATTCCCAAGCATTCAGAGGCATATTGTCTCCCACCATAGCTATTATAGCTAGTAGTCATTCACATTCACTCATCCTCCATTGATCTGTCTAATCTTCTTTTAAAGACAGCAAAGTTGCTCCAAAGTTATAACCTTTCCTCACAGGGGAGTTGCTTCACCCCTTGCTCATTTTGGTTGCCTTTTTCCAGATATTCAATATCCTCCTTCAGCTGCAGCAAGCAATCATATTCTCACCAGTTTCATATAATAGCATTAAGCTACAGGGTGTTTCATTCACTTTCTTAATGATCCCTGAAGTAAAATTCAACATATCTATCATGCTATCCCCCATAACCCCAAGGTTTCATTCCTGGATAGTTCTGACCCCTACCAGCACGTAGGATTTTTTGCTGTTGGTTTTTGTGCCCCAATGTGCTTCATTTTACACTTGCTAACACTGAATTACACTGCCACTATACTGCTCATTCACACAGTTTTGGAGAGATTCTCTATAATGCAGAAGCATTTATCACTAGTCCCCTTGTGGCGGTTGGAATGTTTGTATCAGCCCCAATTCAGCTGAAAACCACTACTTCACAACAACAAAGCATGGGCTTAATGGGCAGAGGAATAAAACAGGATGATAACTTCAGTGAACAAACTGCACAGAGTTCCAATAGGACTAGTTGTAGCAAATCGGCAGTTGTCACAATCCAAACCACTCCGTTCTAAACTCCGTGAAAGCGCAACTGCTCCAATTTCTACTCCTTTTGCCAACGGAACGTAGAGGCAGATGCAATTTGGAGTCTTTGGGACCCGTCTGCCCGTTGCAAACAACTCCATGCAACTTTTACCCTTTTGGTGATGCACTCTTCCCAACAGCGGCCACCAACAATAGCCCTACCCACGTAAAGAGAACATAGGGAACACAGGCCTGTAGGCACCAGTGTCCCATTTCCTATGGTGCCCCCACAAACAGGGCATGAGACACCCTCACCTCCAAGTGGTGGGGATCCCTTAGGGAGAAGACCCACGGGCCACAGAAGGTCGTTTTAACATACATGGGGCTCTGGCTCGAAATAGTAAAAGCCCCGTCCTAGGGAAAGGGCAGGGTTTTGAAGAAGTAGGGCTCCAAGAAGTCAGCCAGACAATGGGGCAATGGTGTCTGATGCCCCGTGGAGGGGGGGGGAGGCGGAACGACCCTCCAGGACCCCAGATCCCCGACCTGCTTTGACTGGCAAGGCTGCCTCGAGCTCAGGCGAACAGGAGGAAGAAAGGCATCGAAGCCGGTGTACTGGCTCTGGCCAGGTGTGCAGCTGCTGCCGCCGCGCCTCCACTCACCTGCCCGCCTCTTCGCCCTCCGCACCCAGCAGCAGCGCCACCGCAGCCGCCCCTCCCGGGACTCCGCCGCTGCCTCCGTCGCGGCCGGCGCTCGGGGGACTCGGCCCCACCACGAAGCTGGGAGGCGGCCGCCCACACATCCGGGGCGCGGGGGAAGGCCGTGGGGGGGGGGACACACACGCTCCCCTTCCTCACAGGCGGCGGCGGCAGCAGCAGGCGAGAGGGGAGCTGGTCCCCCTGCCGCCGCCCCGGCTTCTCATCCCCGAGAAGGCGGCTCCCCTCCACTCGCGCCTCGGTCGGTGTCGGTGCCGGCCCGCCTGCGGCCTCTGCCCTCGCCACACTGGTAACCTGCTGCCCGTCACCGCCCCCTTCACTCCAACTTCCCGGCCAGCCTCCCCGCCGCCATCTTGTTTCGGGGTAGGAGGGGGAGAGAGCGAGAGAGAGAGAGAGAGACTGCTTTCGAGCGCACGCGCGGTCGAGGGAATCCCGGCTGGTTGGGAGACCAGAGGGAAAGAAAGGAGCCCGGCGCGCCTGCGCGGGAGAGCGTGACGTTCGCTTTTCACACCTGCTGAGAGAGAGAGAGAGAGAGAGAGAGAGAGAGAGAGAGCGCGAGCGCAGCTGGGAAAGGGGCGGGGCTTGGTTGTCTCCCTTGCTTGACAGCGCGCGGAGGGAGGGAGGGAGGGAGGAAGAGCCAGCCTGGAGCTCGGCTGCAAATGCTGCATGCTTAGTCGGTCTGCGCTTCTGCAGCGATTGGGAGGGGATAGAGGGGGAAGCCACGTGCAGGGAGCGGCAAAAGCGAAGTTGCTGCGTTGCAGCAAGGAGATAAATAACTAGGCAACTTTTAGAATAACTTTTATGCTTTTAGTTACAGATAGGTAGCCGTGTTGGTCTGCCATAGTCAAAACAAAATAAAAAAATTCCTTCCAGTAGCACCTTAAAGACCAACTAAGTTAGTTCTAGGTATGAGCTTTCGTGAAGTGTGCGTGCACACGAAAGCTCATACCTAGAACTCACTTAGTTGGTCTTTAAGGTGCTACTGGAAGGAATTTTTTTATTTTGTTTTATGCTTTTGTATTTGTTGAAGCCTCCCAGAGTGGGTGGGGAAACCCAGTCAAATGGGGGGGTACCTAATATTAGGCCTGGCCCTGGCACCTTCATTATACACCTTTAGGTGACAGACAAAAACGGCCCTCTTTAAACCAGGCTTTGGGTTGATTTGATTGATATCCTACGCCCTTTTAAAATGTGTTGGGGGGTGTTATGGGGTTGTTTGTTTTTGTTTGATTATGTATTTTGTGGTTTTATATTCTGATGTTATGTTGTAAACCGCCCTGAGACATGTGGGTATAGCACAGTATATAAATTCAATAAATTATTACAGTACTATCATCATCATCCTCATCATCATCAGTCCTGTTTTTCTAAAAAAAAGAGGTGCCAGAACTTGCCACAAACTCCTTGTTCTCTTATACGGTCAAAAGTCTCGGCTGAACGTTTTGGAAGCCAAATGCCAAAAACCTGGAAGTGAATGCTTTCGTTTTCGAACACGCCACAGAAGTCAAATGGCTTATAAGGTGCATTTTTCATTCCCCCCCCCCGACTTTGCAGCCAGCCCTTTGATCCTCGGTTTTCGGAAATTTCAGAAGTTGAATGGGCTTTCGGAACAGATTACCTTCAAAAACTGAGGTTTGACTGTAATGGCAATGGTGCCCACCTGAGAGGTGCCAGAACTGAGTTCAAGCTGAAAAAAAGCCATGATGATAATAATAATAATATTTTTTTTATGTATACCCCGCCCTCCCCAGCCAAGGCCGGGCTCAGAGCGGCTTACAAACAATAATAAAAACAAGAAGAATGATTACAACTTTAAAACAAAAATAGAATACAACATTAAAATAATTGAACATTAAAATATTAAAATGTAGCCTCATCGCAGGAGAAGGAAAAGAAAAAAAGAGAGAGAGAGAGAGAGAGAGGGAGGGAGGGAATCAAATTGGCTCCGAGCCAAAGGCCAGGCTGAACAACTCTGTCTTACAGGCCCTGCGGAAAGAAATCAGATCCTGCAGGGCCCTGGTCTCATGAGGCAGAGCGTTCCACCAGGCCGGAGCCAGTGCTGAGAAGGCCCTGGCTCTAGTTGCGGCTAATCTGACTTCCTTAGGGCCCGGGACCACTAGGGTGTTGCTATTTATGGACCTTGAGGCTCTCCGTGGGGCATACCGGGAGAGGCGGTCCCGTAGGTATGAGGGTCCTAGGCCATGAAGGGCTTTAAAGGTCAAAAGCAGACCTTAAATCTGACCCTGTACTCCACTGGGAGCCAGTGCAGCTTGAAAAGCACTGGGTGAATATGCTCCCATGGCAGAGACCCCGTGAGGAGCCTCGCTGCAGCATTCTGTACCCGCTGGAGTTTCTGGGACAGCTTCAAGGGCAGCCCCGCATAGAGTGAATTACAGTAGTGAAGCCTGGAGATGATATGGTTTTATTTAGACATATATACAACCTGCACCCAGATGAAGGCATTGCAGAACATACACATCCTGTGAGGGCCTGGTTTCCCCCTTAAGGGCAGCAGTGGATTCAAAGGACAGCAGAAAGTGCATACAGTGGTACCTCGGGTTAAGTGCTTAATTCGTTCCGGAGGTCCGTTCTTAACCTGAAACTGTTCTTAACCTGAGGTACCACTTTAGCTAATGGGACCTCCCGCTGCCGCCGGAGCACAATTTCTGTTCTCATCCTGAAGCAAATGTTAATCTGAGGGTTTTTCATGCATTACATTGTGCAGAACTGGCTCTTACTGGTATCTATGTATAGTTTGTTATATTAATACCTTACATTTATATCTAATTGTGTGAAGCAACCTCAAGTATTTTGACATGAAGCAAGATACATATTTAAATAAATATCTAGGTTCTTTTTCCAGTCTTAATTTCAAATATAATTTTGTGTTATTGCCAGGGACCTCTGTCTCAACATAACAGTTCCATAAACCAACACTCTAAGCCTTAGTAATTAGTTAGTTCCATATTTTTCTGGACTATTCATAGTTTGTGCCCATCTATTTTCTGGATCCTTCTAGGGCAATCCACAATCTTTTTCCCCAGTGTTATTGCCTCAGTCATTCATTTGAACATGCTTTAATTTGATCCTCAGTTTTTCCAAATTTTCCAAATGCCAAAATGCATATTTGTGGTCTGGAAAAGCTAAAGGAGGGGAAATAGTGTGGGGGAAAAGATGGAAATATGTTGGGCAGTCACTATGGGATTGGAGAACATTCAGTTACAGTTGAGGAATCAAAACAACGATAAAACAACCCACAACCGTTTTCTTTCTAAATACACCAAACTTAATTTTTCAATCAATTTTTATTACATTCTATTAATTTTATTATTTCAGTCCATTTTAAATTAACCATTTCCAATCCTTTTGTTCCATCTAAAATGAGTTATTTCTGAACACGAATAACCCAAAAACTATACCTTGTATCTTATATTCCAGATGTGGTCTCACTAATGCTAATAGAAAGAAAGCATCAGTTCTTCGCAAATAAAAACACATCACAAAATGCATCCAGGATTTACATCCACTGTATTTAGAGCTACATCACACTTAGTCATCATTATTATCTGATACCCTGGGACCTTTTGACCTCTATTATTTTGAACTAATGAAGCACCCAGGCATAATAAAAATGCTAAGTTGTTCCCAAATGCATGACATTGTAATATTGAACTTTTTTTCTTTCTATTATTTGCACCATCATTTGACAGCATGTGCTTAGAGGCTGTAAACACCATTAATAATTCTTAAGTGAGTCACAGACATTTGTGGTTTTAATAACGACTGGAAGTCTGATTGCCCTGCCTAATTTATTATGCGTAATGGCATTAGAAGCTACGGTATTATAATCAAGGCTTTATTTCAGAGCTGCTAAATATAGTTACTGCCCTCCTACAAGTTTATAGATAGTCTTCTACATATTTGCAGCTATCAAAGAAGTTATTGTTTAACACTCTTTGTCTCTTTGTTCACAGCTGGCAATCTTTTGCTTGAGGTTTTTGTTTTTTGGTACAAAAAAGTGTTGATTTGTAAAAATAGGGTGCAGTGCAGATCCATTTAACTTTAACATCCAATTTAAATGTTAAATTCACGGGATTTTATAATTGGCTTCTAGGGGATGTAAATTGCACCCTAGTTTGGTAAGCACAGCAAATACAGATTCATACCAGCACCTCTCATTTGCTGCCCACATTTTCTTTTTCTTTAAAGCAGCTTGTAATATTTTCTGTAAATGTAAATTGTTAAATATTTTTATCTATGCTACACCATGTGTTCATAGATATTATCCTATATATACACAGTGTGGTGTGTGAGAGGACCGGGGTGGGGTTTTGCTGCTTTGACTTGGATGTGTATTCCTAATCATTACCATTTTAAAACATAGCAAGAAGTGTAAATTGGATGTATGCAATGTGCTGCCAGGAGGGGGGAAACGTAACAATGCATTTTAAATGAGCTATATACTGTATGTTGGGCATTTTCTTCACTATATCTAGTCTTCTCAGAGAGATTGCCAAATTAGAAGTTGGCTACAACTTAGGACTGACCAGAAGGTCAGCGATTCGAATCCCCGTGACGGGGTGAGCTCCCGTTGCTCGGTCCCTGCTCCTGCCCACCTAGCAGTTCGAAAGCACGTCAAAGTGCAAGTAGATAAATAGGTATCGCTCCTGCAGGAAGATAAACGGCGTTTCCGTGCGCTGCTCTGGTTCACCAGAAGCGGCTTAGTCATGCTGGCCACATGACCCGGAAGCTGTACGCCGGCTCCCTCAGCCAATAAAGCAAGATGAGCGCCGCAACCCCAGAGTCGGTCATGACTGGACCTAATGTTCAGGGGTCCCTTTACCTTTACCTCTTGGAAAATAGCATACATTTAATATAATGTTTAAAGAGCAACGAGAAAGTATTCAAGAAACTTGGCAAATATTAAAATACAGCCAAAAAATAATAAAAAAATGTACCAAACAACTATTCAACATCCTTTTGTACCCTGCTCACACTTAAAATTACCTGGAATATTAGGTCTGATTTGTTGTAAATTGGATGTTCAGGATCTCTGCAACAAATAAAATAGGGCATTGGGATGTCCCGTTCAGCTCAATCAATTAAAAGTTGCTTTCACATCTTTATGTTGTGTTTCTTTAGAGTTAAAATTAAGACTGATTCAGCCAAAACTGATGTTCCGGGTCTTAGACTCCACAGTACTGGTACAGGAAGGCTTTGGCTATACTGGTGAGTTAAGGGCCTTTGATATGGGGCTTGGCCTGTGTTTTTGTTTTTTCTGGTCAGAAATTGTTATTAACTTTGTTTTAGAAAAACCCTTGGTATTTACAGATAATCATGCACTTTTAAAGTATATAACAGATGGACAACCAAAGTGGACCCTGCAAGACTTTGTGGCTGCAAAGATTCAGTGGTACCTCGGGTTAAGAACTTAATTCGTTCCAGAGGTCCATTCTTAACACAGTTGATTTCCATAGTTGATCCAGAAAAAAACTAAAACAAGATACGTAACAGAAATGACATATTTTCTAAGATGGAGGTTTTGCCAGTAACAGGTGGAGTAGTTGAGTGGTGGCATTTACCTGACCTCTGGTTGGTTGACATCACTGCGGTTTACCAGACGGGAGAGGGAGGGGGCAAGGCAACGCCGAGATTGGCGTGGTACACAAATTGGCAGGCTGACTGGTACACTCACCTTGCCACCCCTTTGCTCTCCCTGTCTACCTCCCAGTGACACAACCAACTGAAGGTTAGCTGAGCACTGCTGCACCCCCCATGCTGCCCATTATTGGGTTTTGCTTATAAACTTAAATGCAAAATGCAGGGACCTTCTTTTGGTCAACCTGCAAATAGTGATGCAATTCACTTCATTTGCACCAAAATTTTGTTTAGTGTCAAACCTGCGTTGCATGATGACACTTGCATCTGAGGTATATAAATAACATAATCATAAAATGAAGCTGTGGCGTTGTGCTGACTTCGTAACTTCAAAGAAAACAACTGCGAGAGGATAATGTATATGTTACAAGATTAATACAGTAAATCAGAATAGGTATAAACAGCAGAAAGGGAAAACAGAGAAGACACCATGTTATTTACCAAGGAGATTTCTATTTCTTATTTCAGATAGAAGCAAAATGTTCTTTAAGCCTCCTGGTTTTTGAAATATGCTAAAGTGTAATATGATCATTATTGAGCAGGTAACAGAGCACTCTGAGTAGCCTCATTACTCAATATGCCAATAGTTCTTTGGCACTGATTAGGACTGGCCCACAATTAAAAAAGAAGAATTGAGCCAGTCCTGCAGGGAATCTACTGAAATACCATTTGGCTCTGCTTCTGGTTTTTTTGTGTGTTGTTTTTTGAGCCTTCTGTTGGACTGACAAAGGGAGGCAACATTTGATAATAAGATTGAGTACAGTATATCCTGGAGATTAAGAGCCAGCCAGATACATATTGCAATTACCATTAATAGGAATGTACAAATTGGCACAATGCTATATTGCATTTAAATGTTTGTCCAGATGTGCAAGGTGTAATAATAATAATAATAATAATAATAATAATTTGCATTAAGTTTACTAAAAGCACAATCTCTCAGAATCTACCCAGAAGTAAGGTCTGTTGAGTTCAATGGGGCTTACTCTCAGGTAAGTGCATATGAGATTGCAATAATTTTTTTCCAGCATTCTGTAATTTGCTTTATTTTCAGTCATCTTCACCTCAAAGATATGTACTTGGAAGTCAAGCTGCAATTCTAAACACTTCTGTTATGGATTGAGAAAGCATGCTTACAGTTGCAGTGCCTGACTCCTGATACTTTTAAATAAATTTGCTGCAAATCCCACCTTCTGTAACGGTTCTTTGCCACCTGCTCTTCTATGGCAGATGTGCTATATGCCTAATTAAAAGTAACTCCCACTGATTATTACCAGGTAACCAGCCCAAGTTGCTTTTAGCCAGTTCAAAGCACTGGATCCATAGGTGTCTTCCAAGATCACCTTTTTGGGAGGTGTTGCTTAGGGTTTTCAGGGGAGAAGGGAAGTAGGAAAGCCATTCTGGTTTAGTGGAACAATATTTTCAGGCATTAGGATTCAAGCCCATCTTTCGATTTACAGTGGTACCTCGGGTTAAGTACTTAATTCGTTCCGGAGGTCTGTTTTTAACCTGAAACTGTTCTTAATCTGAAGCACCACTTTAGCTAATGGGGCCTCCTGCTGCTGCCGTGCCGCCAGAGCCCGATTTCTGTTCTTATCTTGAAGCAAAGTTCTTAACATGAGGCACTACTTCTGGGTTAGTGGAGTGTGTAACCTGAAGCGTATGTAACCCAAGGTACCACTGTAGTGTGATAGTTCTGAAGTTGACTGGATCCAAACTTGAACTCCTCCTGCCTTCAGATACATTATATTATTATTTTTTAAAGGAAATAATATAATCTATTTAACTAACTGTATTGGAATTGGAATGAAACTTCAGCAGGATCAGTGCAGTGCAGCAGTAAAAATGACTGAGGAGCAAAGTGTTCCCAGGCTCCTCTTTGGGTGCCCACACATTTGCAGAGTTTCAGGAAACCTAATTTGGCTTGCCATGTTGTGTAAACGAGCTCTGTGAATTCCACCTCAATAAATGAACTCCTGCATTTGCTGAGGATGTTATTGAATAAATATTGGCCCTCAAATTAGTCTGAGCAATAAAATGAGGGAGTCCTTACCATTCCGTCTAACAAATGTTTTTAACAAAATATTTTCCAAATCACTGTATCACCTTGAACAAGGAACCAGGCTAGAGGACATGTTGGATGTGTTGTGCAGAGCTGCTTGGCATCAGTTCTCCATAGCTCCCAAACCTGGAGAGATGCCAGCTGCAATATATCTTCACTGACTCCCAATTCGCAGTAAAATGCAAAGCACACGTGTCATGTCAGGTTTGAGCAGCTTAAAAAAAAGAATGATATACTGCACTCCTTGAAAATACTACGGTCCAACTTCATTTCCTCAGTTCTTTTCATGTGCTGGCTTGCAGTTTTCTAGCCTAGCATGTTCCCTTTCCTTGCACTCACACACAAACACACACACACACACACACACACACACACACACAGAGAGAGAGAGAGAGAAAGAGAGAGAGAGAGAATGGCAGAAACTTGTTTTATGGTTTGTGATTTAAGGTAGGATCCAGATGTTTATATATGTATTGTGAACTCTAACCTAAAGGGTTTTAACCATGTATGTCAACATACCCACTTACTCAATTTCTTGCTCTTAGGTCATTTTCATGTTTTCAGAGAGCATTAGTACGATGTTGTTTGAACCTACCCATTCATTTTCCAGCTTGTATTCAGTGGTGGCTACTCAGAGAAAAACCATATTAAATAATGGCTAAATTAAGGAAATGCTGACACTGTCTGAGTTTTCACATTGTGGTAAGCCATGGATAATGGTTGACCATGAATGCACAGATTGCTCCTGCTTTGCTTCTCCCCACAAGTCAGTGGGAGCAACAAATGGCAATCTTTGCCTTATTTTTATTTCCAAATTGAAGGTTGTAGTATGTTTTGCTCCAAACCATGGGTAGGCAAACTAAGGCCCGGGGGCCAGATCCAGCCCAATCACCTAAATCCGGCCCGTGGACGGTCCGTGAACCAGCATGTTTTTTACATGAGTAGAATGTGTCCTTTTATTTAAAATGCATCTTTGGGTTATTTGTGGGGCATAGGAATTCGTTCACCCCCCCCCAAATATAGTCCAGCCTCCCACATGGTCTGAGGGACAGTGGACCAGCCTCCTGCTGAAAAAGGAAAAGGTTTGCTGACCCCTGCTCCAAACCATGATTGCTAAGCCAAGAACAAACCTTGGCTTCAGATTGTGGTTTGTTTGGAACAAAACAAAACATGACCCCCATTTTGTATGTAAGGGGGATGTGATCTATTAATTCATGGCATGCCATTAGTAGTAGCTTATCATGATGTACAAATGCAGTCTCTCTTTAATCCTTTAGCTTTCAGTGTCACTTTGTTAAAACATTTTTTCTTTTTGTATCTGTACTCAAGATATACATTCCTACCTACTTAGTTGAGCACTTCCCTATTCATGTACCTGACAAATTGTATTTTGGGCTATGAAAGCTTATGCCACAATGAGTTCATTAGTCTTTAAGGTGTTCCAAGATTCTACCCTCCCTTGCCCGCAATAAATCCCTCACCCTCTATAGTTCATATTCAATTAGTTTTGCATCTGCATTTAACATTCAGTTACTTTATTATTTGCTGTTTTTTAAGAGTAATTGCATTCATGGATTCTTAACTAAAGGGCAAAGAGTTGTCTAATGAAATAAATGGATGTTTACTATGCATTAAAGAGAACTAGTTTATCTGATGTGCCTAATATATTATTCAGATTGATTTCTGATTGGATCCACACAAGCTGGAATTCACTAGTGTGAACCACACAGAACACATTGGGGAACGCAAACCACAAATCTACCAGCTAGACATTTATATTGCCTTTCTTAATAGTGAGTCACACATATTCTTCAGTGTGATCATCAAAGAGCAGACTGCTAACCTCATTTGTTTGCCATGGCTGGAATATTTACAAATAAAAGCCCTACGAGGAAAAAATTAATTGGTATGCATGCAGGTTAATAGTCTGAGCAAGTGCTACAAAAGCAAATGCTCTAACTACTAACGTCACAGGTACATCAGATTTAATTAAGATGCTTTATGTGGAGCTAGGGAATTCTGCTAAACTTGGAATTAGCTGGTGAAGGCTGGGTGGCAATTTGCTCTGGCATTTCAAGGACTGTCATGGTGCTGTCAGGCAAGGAATGCCCAGCGTGAGGAATTAACTCTTTATTGCCTAAAGTACTCTTACAAGTTAGGAGAAGGCATGTCCATCTCAGCTACTCCTAGGTGTACACCTGATGAGGCAGCCGAGGCAACAGAGAGCCCCCCCTCCTGACTTCAGCTGATTTATCTTCCCCACCCAAGCTATGTGCAAGCAGGTGAAGACTGCATTAGCATATACAGTGGTACCTCGAGTTACATATGTGTCAGGGAACTGCCATCGGGGCCAGAGGGAGAGAGGGGGCTCCAGAGGGATTCCGGAGAGCGTCCCGGGATGGGGAGAAGCAGCCCATCTTCTGGGGAAGAAAATCAGCGTAGCACCAGTGGAAAAGGGGGGCAGATGGGGGAATTGGCGAGGCGGTCCCATGACTCCTCGCCGGGGACCAGCGGGGAGAGCACGGGTCCTCCGCTGCCCACACCCTCCTTGCGCAGAAGGCTTCCGCACAGGGAGAGTAGGCGGAGACTAGGCGTCAAAGAGCTTCTTTGCTGGAAGAAGTTCAAGAAACGCCCACTGACGGATTCTGCCAGCGATTGAGAGAGCCATGGGTGAGTGGCTGTCCGGACAGAAAAGGTTCACTCAGGCAACCCAGCCAGGTGTGGCGCCGTTTTACGCACAAGCAACCGCTAGAACCATTACAATATGCTTCAGGTTACAGACTCCGCTAACCCAGAAATAGTACCTCAGGTTAAGAACTTTGCTTCAGGATGAGAACAGAAATCGTGCTCTGGCGGCACAGCGGCAGCGGAAGGCCCCATTAGCTAAAGTGGTACCTCAGGTTAAGAACAGTTTCAGGTTAAGAATGGACCTCCAGAACAAATTAAGTTCTTAACCCAAGGTACCACTGTAACCTGCTTCTGCTCCTTGCTCTTCAATTCTCAGCTGGTCCTAGGAGGCAGTGGAACAGGAAGAGGTGATGTGGAAGCCTTGACTTTATACCAGGCTGACCTATCTCTCCCCCCTTCTTTACCTGTTCTTCACTCTCCAGTCCTGAAGCTTCTCCTGCCTCTGCCTCTTGTCTTCTGGCTGTGACAGGCTCCTCCAGATCACTGATACCTCCTTCCAAGCTCTGGCGGAGGAAGGGGGAAAGGTTACCAGATGTTTTTCAATGAATCCGGGGACACTTTTCAACTTCAATGGATTTTGTATGGGGACTGATTTGTAAATCCAGGGACTGTCCCCTGGAAATGGAGATGTCTGGTAACCTTAGGAAGGGGGGTGCGGTAGGTGCTGCCCGCCCCAGGTGTCATCCCTGAGGGGGTGGGTAACATTGCCGCCCCACCTCTCTGGGATGCTCGTCACGCCCTGTGGGCGGCTAGCCCCGCCTCTGGGTGCCGGAGCAGCTAGCTCCGCCTCTGCTTCCAAGTCAATCTCCAAACCCGCTTCTCCCGTTGCTCACTCATTGCTATCCAGCCACCACTCCTTAGTGTCCAGCCAGTCCCTGTTTCAGGAGTCAGGAGTAGGACAGCAATAAAAAACACTGGTGTCAGTGA
This sequence comes from Podarcis erhardii, assembly GCF_964252035.2. NCBI lineage: Eukaryota > Metazoa > Chordata > Lepidosauria > Squamata > Lacertidae > Podarcis > Podarcis erhardii. The sequence goes on from NC_138501.1 coordinate 19,928,407, forward strand.
AGTTAACTCTGGATTCAAGGAAGCTCAAACAATGCAAGCCCAGAGATCACAGGCACTCTTCCCAGTAGGTCTTGCCCCATTGAGGCAGTTGTGAGGATTGTTGGTCCCCACCTTCCACAGTTCCTCAGGAGCCTAAGGCTCTGGAGCCAGTGTGGTGTAGTGGTAGTCTCTAATCTGCTGAACCGGGTTCGCTTCCCCGCTCCTCCACATGCAGCTGCTGGGTGACCTTGGGCCAGTCACACTTCTCTGAAGTCTCTCAGCCTCACTCACCTCACAGAGTGTTTGTTGTGGGGGAGGAAGGGAAAGGAGAATGTTAGCTGCTTTGGGTAGTGATAAAGCGGGATATCAAATCCAAACTCCTCCTCCTCCTCCTCCTCCTCCTCCTCTTCCTCCTCCTCCTCCTCCTCCTCCTCCTCCTCCTCCTCCTTCTTCTTCTTCTTCTTGCCTCTCCCCTCTCTTTGCTCTGCCCCCTTCATTTCTCTGCATGTTCTGATAGGCCAGAGGGGTCACAGCACAGAGGGAGATTCCCTGGTTTCTTCAGCAGCTTTTCTCATTTCTGTCTCCTGCCCCCACTCCTGTCTCTGATTCTGGACTGCTCTCTGCTCCATTCTCTTCCTGCTCACTAAAGCCTGTTACCTCTTCTGTTTCTGACACCTCCTCCTCCCAGTTTGCTCCTGCTCTCTCTGAACACCCCTTGTCATCCTACCACCTGAGCTCTGAGCCTTCTTCCCCTGGGGGTTCCCTCTGCATCCAGCCAGTCCATGGCACCCTGGCAATGACAGTGCGCAGACATGACAATAAAATGTAGCACATCATTACAGGAATGAGCAGTAGCAAGCCTCACACAGGTATGCTTCCCCCACCCTCACCTCTTCTAGTGTGGCCACAAGGAGCTTCTATTAACAGCAGGTGGTTATGCCCAAAACTGGGGGGGAAACTGGTTAGTTGTCACTGAAGCACGCCAACTTCATGCCTTTGGTTAAAAAGCGGCCTCCCCCCCCCCCGCCCAAGGAACAATAGTTAAGATTAACCATAGTTTGCCCAGATTCAGGCATAACAATAAACTGTTGGTAATAAAAAATAGCGGCTTTTTTTGAGCTCCTCATAGCCATTCCATGGAGGGTGGGTGTCATAGTCTGATGCTAAACAACAACGTGCAGAGCTCAGTGGAGTGGGAGGCCAGCCAACGAGAAGAGTCTCTGAGGCATGGGTAGGCAAACTAAGGCCCAGGGGCCGGATCTGGCCCAATTGCCTTCTAAATCCAGTCTGCGGATGGTCCGGGAATCAGCGTGTTTTTACATGAGTAGAATGTGCCCTTTTATTTACAATGCATCTCTGGGTTATTTGTGGGGCCTGCCTGGTGTTTTTACATGAGTAGAATGCATGCTTTTATTTAAAATGTATCTCTGGGTTGTTTGTGGGGCATAGGAATTCATTCATTCCCCTCCCCCAATATAGTCTGGCCCCCCACAAGGTCTGAGGGACATTGGACTGGCCCCCGGCTGAAAAAGTTTGCTGACCCCTGCTCTGAGGTGTACTTGCCTGAAGGCAAAGTCAGTACAGTCATACCTTGGGTTAAATTTGCTTCAAGTTGAGCGTGTTTGAGTTGCGCTCCGTGGCAACCCAGAAGTAATGGAGCGCGTTACTTCCGGGTTCCGCCGCTTGCGCATGCGCAGACGCTCAAAATGACGTCATGCGCATGCGCAGAAGTGGCGAAAAGCAATGCGCGCAGACGTGCCGTCGCTAGAAATGTTTACCTCTAGATGTGAACGGGATCCGTTCCGGAGCCCCATTCGCATCTAGCGGTACCACTGTATCCCAAATCAGGTCCAGTCCAAGGATTGGGCAAACAGCAATCCATGTGATCAGACAGTCCAGGTGTCAGGGAATCCAATGATCATGGGGTCAAGGGTCAAGACAAACAGGAAGCAGCAAGGTAGGCCCAGGAACTACAAACACTGTTTTCAGCATCTGATTGCTGCTGGAAGAGATGCTAAAGAAGGCTGGAGCCAACTGGTTCTCATCAGCATGTTCGCCTCTGAATCCTTAAGAAGAGCTGTTTAAGAAGGCTGATCAGCTGTAGGTAGAGTCATTCCATCTTTCCTTCCCTTTTCAGACTGCTGTTCAGCAGGCAGACTGACTCCTGGCCTGTGACAGTGGGGGGAAGAAACTTTAAAGGAAAATATATTCAGATTTGCAAGCATTTGATACTTAACACCAGTTAAGATTCGGCATATACTATATGGGCGGGTGATGTAGGCTATGCTGAAAAGGGAATGTCTTATTTTTTCACTGCTGTTGGACATGCTTCAGAAAGCAACAATTCAAGGAAATGATTCATGCTACTATTAGAACAGTTGCCTAGTATGAGTTAGGCTTTAGTCTCCTAAGAAAGCAGTTTGGATATCTAAATCATGGAGATGTTGTCTGGTTTTGTGCAAAAATAAGTCATGCCATTTCTTTTGACAAGGGTTCTGCTGGTATTAGGACACAACGGAAAAATGCTGTTTTAGCCTGAAGTGCAGATTTTAATGTTTTGTCACTCTAACAACCAATGCTATAAGAAAGAGAGCAGATGGATTAAAAAAGGACTAAGAAGCTCATCAAGGTGGAAATCAGTTGTGAAAAATATTGCCACTTTCTTCTCTATACTGACCCTAAACAAGACTTTGCATTAAGCAGCATATAAAAATCAGTACTTTTGCACCAACCATGATTCATTTCAGAATGGCATTTGCTGGACCTCTTTCCATTGGACTTTAATTTTTTTTTAAAGGGTTTTAGCAATGGATAGATGCTAGAGGCCATGTCATTAAGGCCTATGATAAAAAATGCTGCCATTGCGAATAATATGCTTCCTTTTAAAATCCACAAATTTGTCATTGACACAGTTATTAATGCTGACTGCTTCAAAATTCCCTGGGAATTCTTTTAGAAAGAATCGTGTCAGCACACTCGGTTTCCTTCAAAGAATCGATAGGCGGGTAGCAGAGAGATAGAAATAGGATTTTACCCCACCCAGAATGCTTTTGTTCGTTTATTTATTAAATTTGTATCCCGCCCTTCCACCCAGAGGACCCCAGGGGTGGCAAACATCAAAATGATAAAACAGTACAGTTTAAAATAAAGTAAAAACAAATTTAAAACATTAAAAATACATTTAAAAGCATTTTGCAACATCCAAAAGCATTTAAAAGTGACTGCATGTCCTCTCTATTATATATCAGCCATCAAATGTCTAGGTAAACAGATGCATGTTTAAATCTATCCTGAAAGTCAGTAAAGAGGAAGCCAGACACATCTCACCCGGGAGGGCATTCCACACCCAGGGAAAACCGCCAAGGCTCTATCACAAGCCAGTGCCAACCAGGCAGCAGCCAGAGGAGGCATGATGATCGTATGAGAGAATCAGTGTTGTCATGGTATATATATGTTAAGGGGAATGCAAGTTAAGTGGCTAATGTGTGTGAAAACAGGCCATTTCCAGGCCTCATGGAGAATGTACACACAATCTGGCTCACACCATACCCTCCTCATCCAACGAGAGGAGGTGCCATTGAAACGATCTGTTTTACAAAGTGTGCTCTGGCCACCAGAGAGTATGCTTATATACCCTCCAACATTTCTCCAATGAAAATAGAGACGTCCTATTCCATAATAATAATAATGATGATAATAATTTTATTATTTATGCCCCAGCCATCTGACTGGGTTGCCCCAGCCACTCTTGGCTGCTTCCAACATAAAACATAAATCTTTAAACAAACAAACAAAAAACACTTCCCTATACAGGGCTGCCTTCAGGTGTCATCTCAAGGTTGTATAGTTACTGTATTTCTCGCTCTATAGGACGTACTTTTTCCCTTCTAAAAAGTAAGGGAAATGTGTGTGCGTCTTATGGAGCGAATGCAGGGTGCGCGGCTAAGCCCAAAGCCAGAACAGGGAGACAGCGCTGCGCAGCGCTCTGTCTCACTGTTCTAGCTTGGGGATGGCTGCGCAAAGCCTCCGCAGGAGGCTTCACAGGCTGTCCCCGAAGCCAGAACAGCAAGAGGCTATCCCAGGAGCCAGGTCCCTCTTGCTGTTCTGGCTTCTGGGGTTCAGAATTTTTTTCTTCTTGTTTCCTCCCCCCCCCCCAAACTAGGTGCGTCCTATCATCCGGTGTGTCCTATAGAGCGAAAATACGGTACTTATCTCCTTGGCTCGGGGGTTGCATAACTCCATACCCTCCAACATTTCTCTGATGAAAATAGGAATGTCCTACCATACCTGCCAACATTTCTCTGATGAAAATAGGGATCTCCTAAGGGAAAATGGGACATTCTGAGATCAAATCAGAAACCTGGATGGCCTCTGTATGTCCCTGGAAAATAGGAACACTCGGAGGGTCTGTGCCCCCTACACTTCGTCTTTAAGCTTGCATTCTTCAACCTCTGGTTCCTAGATGCTGTTGGGCCACAGCTCCCAGCCAGCTTATCCAAGGGTCAGGAATGATGGAAGCTGTAGTCCCAACAGCACTTGGGGAAACCAAGGCTATTAAGCTATTATCATTCAGACCAAGGCTGTATCTAGACACATCAAAGAAGTGTTTCAGTTAAACAAGTTTTAAACTTGGTATGAGAAATCACGTTGGCAAAAACGGAACCGGTGCCACAGTGTTATAATGCATATACGATGCATATACAGTAAATCGGGTCCTCCCTTAAAGAGGGCACGTATTGCGGTGAGACCTGGAAAACCAATACCCTGTGTTGTGGGTGGGTATGATTAGCCAGCTACAGCACCTGATTGGTAGGTCCCTCGAAGCTGGGTGCAATCTGGCCAATGGGACGCAGTCCAAACAGTTTGAGGGACCTATTTATGCCCATGCACGTGACCCAGAGCTTCCTCTTTCATCGCGTGCATTCGGAACACCCGCCCATCTCTCCCTACTTTTAGGGCTTTGCGCTTGACCTTGCTATGCCGTTGTGTGTCGTCTGTCGTTGGGACAGGGACACGGCAGGAATTTTCCCCACTTAGCTAATTGGCTGTTGCCATTTGGGTTTCGCCTGCCACGTAGCAAATTGTCACAACTTGTAACATTGCAGATAGGCTTTGGTTCAGGTGATAGGGATGGGAGAACGCTCTCACCATCCCTATGTGAAGGGTATTCCGTTAAAGGAATCCAGGGACTTGATGGTTTGGTCAACCCCTGAGAGGGGGTTGTGCCCGTGCCTGAGTCCAGGGAGACATTTGGGTGGTGGAGTTAGCTCGTTCCTGGCTTTCCACTTAGCCAGGTGTTCACCCTTGCCTGACCTATGCTGGAAACCTGGGTCAGCGCTACCTGCATGGCAGGGAGCTAGTTGAATCAGAGCCTATGCAACCAGTCATTTTCTGTAATCAATAAAGTTGTGGCCTATATTCTGCCAAAAACCAAAAATTTGAGTCAAGTGTGAATTTATTTAGGGGGGAGTTTTCTGGATCTGAACATGCAAAGCACTTTTTCTTTACCCATCTAGCTAAGTCCCAAAAATGTTCTGAACATGGAAGCTCAGAATGCTCCACTATTACCATACTTCATTGTTATTGCTGCAACAGACTGCTATAGCTATCCTCTTATTGGAATAAAATCAGTAGGGATAGTGTTCTTAACTTTTGCTGGTTTGCGCCTTGTTTCAGTAATTGCAATAGCCGAAATAACAAAGCATAAGATTTACATCCTGTTGTATCAGGAAGGGGAAATTATAGACAGAACCTTGCAAAAGTACACCGACAGAAAGGAAGAAAAAAACAAACACAACAGATGCTAGTGCACAAAACTGAATCCTACATAAAAACTGTCCCTCTTACTAACCATACTGATGGGATGGAGTGGAATGCAGCGTTCAGCTGTGGTGCCTATCCCAATGCTATTTATAGCAGCGAAGCCTTCCTGTGAGGTACAGGGTTAGATGCAGATAATATGTGTTGCAGTCTGTTGTGTTTGTTTAGCCTCTAAACTCAAAGATTCAGGCTGCACCAAATCCATAAAATGCAAGGAATTCCTTTAAAAGATATGGTTTTGTATGAGCAAGCCAAGAAGCAGAAGATAAACCAAAATTGTTTGTATGTGTGTGCTCCCTCCATATAAGTGCATGTCAGAAGCAGAATGCATGAAGAAAATACTGGCCTGGACAGCATGGAGGTCTGAATTCTGGTAATCGCAGCGGTGTAAAAAACTAGTGTTTCAGTTAAACATGCTTCAGAATTATTAGCAATAATGAAACATACATAGCAGAACATAGCTATAACAATAACTCCATTCAAGCATTCTAACCACCCTCTCCTGCTCCTGATTAGAATCCCGGGAAAGAAAGAAAATATGATCTTCATGCCACCTCCATGGCCATCATGATAGTCTTTCACAAGTTGGAGATGAACGTCTTGCCATGAGGCACCTGTTCTGTAGGCCTCCTGTGTAATTTAGATTTAGAACCTTGGAAGACTGGGTTCTAAATTGCTCAAGGAGACTAGGATAGAAAAAGGTCTCTGTTTCAGCAGCTATTCCTCCAACTTATGGAGGGCAATGGGGACAGCAACTGGGAGGTGGTAGGGCTTGCATACTCATTCCCATCCCTACTATAGGACAATATATCCCCAAATACCATTATCACAGTAATCCCAAACAATGTTCTCCTGTCTTAGTGTCTTCATTGACTTCTGGGTTTAGTTTTATATGAAGAAAAACAATTTTGTGCAAAATAAGAAGCCAAGCCATTGCCTCCAAAGGATTGTCATTATATCTTAAGTCTTCTCAGCCCCAGTTATGAGAAGTGTTTTAAGGGGAAAACTACATGTTATGCTTAACGTGGAGCATACAGCTAGACCTCTTGTTTTTCTGTAATTAATTACAGCCACAGATTATATGTGGTTCTTACACGAAAAGCAGTCTGTACTGGTGCCAACAGAAATGTCTCCCTAAGCCTCATAGTCATGTTGGGGGGGTATTTTGGAGCGGGGAGGGGGGCAGGGGGGCAGAGCTGTGGAGTCTCCCTCCCTTCTGCTGTGACTCTTGACAAAAAATTGTCCTCTCTGTTAAATATAGTAAAGGTAAAGGGACCCCTGACGTGGCCGACTCTAGGGTTGCGGAGCTCATCTCGCTTTATTGGCCGAGGGAGCCGGTGTACAGCCTCCAGATCATGTGGCCAGCATGACTAAGCCGCTTCTGGCAAACCAAAGCAACACACGGAAAAACCGTTTACCTTCCCTCCGGAGCGGTACCTATTTATCTACTTGCACTTGATGTGCTTTCGAACTGCTAGGTTGGCAGGAGCAGGGACCAAGCAACAGGAGCTCACCCAGTCACAGGGATTCGAACCACCGACCTTCTGATCGGCAAGTCCTAGGCTCAGTGGTTTAACCCAGTGTGGTGTAGTGGTTAAGAGTGGTAGTCACGTAATCTGGGGAACCGGGTTTGCGTCTCCTCTCCTCCACATGCAGCTGCTGGGTGACCTTGGGCCCGTCACACTTCTTTGAAGTCTCTCAGCCCCACTCACCTCACAGAGTGTTTGTTGTTGGGGAGGAAGGGAAAGGAGATTGTTAGCCGCTTTGAGACTCCTGAAGGGGAGTGAAAGGCGGGATATCAAATCCAAACTCCTCCTCCTCCTCCTCTTCTTCTTCTTCTTCTTCTTCTTCTTCTTCTTCTTCTTCTTCCCCACAGTGCCACCCGCATACATGACTAAATTGAGCAGATTGAAATGGGGCATCTGCATGAGTCACTTTTTTTTAATTGACTTCAATGATGTTTAAGGTATCTAACTGTGTGGATGCCACCGTATGGGGTGGGTAGATTGGATAGATTAACTTGATTTATTATAACCTTCTGAACCACACCATCCAAACTTTTTAAATCAAGATACCAATGCCAAGTCAGGGGCATTCACTTTCACACACACATTTTGTTTTTTCTTTCTTTAAGGGACACCTAGAAAGAGAGTGATGCAATTTGATTCTGATTGGAATGGGGAAAAGCTGCACACAGCAGGGAAGAAAGTACTGCTGTCAAAATGTGACCTCAAAACACATAAACTGTAAGTTTTTGTGTTCTGATGATTGCTACAAGTCTGCGGCATTCTATAAAGAGTTGGGGTTTTTTTTGTTTTTTTCCTCCCTTTATAGACTCCCATCCAGTTAAATATTTCAAAGCTACTTTGTTCCTCTGAAGAAGCACACCTTATTTTGTGTCACAAAGAACCTGGAAACTGGGGGGAAAATCACAAAGAGCCTGAAAGAGGGGAGGGACTGCCTCATTGATGCTTCATTATTTCTTGCAGTTTTGCTGATTCCTCATTGCCAGGAACTCTATCATAAACTGCTTTGAATCACACCTCTTGGCTCTTTTTCTTGCTTCTCCGAAACGATTAAGCTAAAGTTTGAAGCCCAAGTAAGGGGCACTGCAGAAACCTTTGCAACTGGGTTGAGAATGCTGTGCATGTTGACCTGCAATGTGATTGTTCAATTGCTTCCTGAGAATCCAAGCCCTGCTGCGATAAAACATTTTACCACTAACGCACACAGAATCCTTTGTGAGATAGATGGTAACATGTCAGCCTATATCGGCAGAAATGTGGGGAGGGGGACGACGACCCAGATCTAGGTAGTTGTTGCATCCATCACAGTTGCATCCATCATTTCAGTGCCTGTTGAATTGTGGACAACATTTACCCAGCCCACATTTCAGCATAAAAATCATGCAAACTACTTCTTTGGTCATCATTCGTAGCCAAGTAAGATTGTCTTCCATGAGCACAGTCTTAACAGTTAGTCTGTAAATGACTGTGGAGACCAATTCTGGATCCACACGTCCTTCCACAGTGGGGGCATAGGTTTCCAGGCAGGAGTTGATCACGGTGAGGATTTACAAACATACCTTCCTCTTAGCTTGTTTCTCCTTTCGTCCTGAGTTTGTGCTTCTTCAAAGTCCATGACACGTTTGATAAAGGCTACTCTCCAACTGGAGCGCTCGCAGGCCAGTGTTTCCCAATTCTCCATGCTTATACAGTCGTACCTTGGAAGTCGAACAGAATCCATTCTGGAAGTCCGTTTGACTTCCAAACGTTCGAAAACCAAAGCGTGAGTTCTGATTGGCTGCAGGAAACTCCTCCAGCCAACTGGAAGCTGCAGAAGCTCCATCGGATGTTCGGCTTCCAAAAATAGTTCGCAAACCGGAACAGTCACTTCCGGGTTTGCGGTGTTAGGGAGCCAAAACGTTCGAGAACTAAGCTGTTTGAAATCCAAGGAACAGCTGTACTTCAATGTGAACTGGCCCAGAAGCAAACTGTAAGAGCCTTCATGTGTTGCAAGTTTTGCACAGCTGCACCTTTTCAGACTGCAATTAAAAGGATGAAATATTCAGCATTTCTCCATAGCAAAAACAGCACCAACTAGCATGTTTGGGGGAAGGTTCTAGCCTAGCTGTCTCCCAGCCCCCTGCTGTATCACTGTTTGAGTGTGAGGATGCCTTCAAACCTGCAGCCAGAAATGGGATAGACCAGGCAGTGCCCTTGCTGTTTTGCTTTCTGACTGTAAATGTAACTTGACGATAAATTCACAGTTCTTTTGCCCTTCTAAAAGACGCTGTCTTAAACCCTGGCCATTCATCTGTATCCAAGCAATCTCCAGAAATAGACACACTGCTGTCCCTACTTATGCACTGGCCGACACCTGTTTAATTCAGTCTATGGACTCCCGTGGAGAGAGTATCTTCGAAGCAGAGCTTACACTCCAGAGAAGGGTATTATTAGAGAAGCAATGTGCTGTCTATTCTTTGCCATTGTGAATGCTGCAGAGATATTCCTTAATAGCCACTCTCAGCAGGTGGATCGCATCTGGGGCAAGATTTTTGTTTCTTCAAAATCTCTGCAGCAGCTCCAGCTTTCCCAAGCGAAATGTGGATTTCAGGAATAGCATGCATTTTACCTGCAAAATGTATTTGTGCTATATGGCTATAAAGACAAAGGAGCCTTTAGCAGGAAGGAAGCTGCCTTGTCATAGAGATAATAGAATTGGAAGGCACCCTGACGATTATTGAGTCCAACCCCCTGCAGTGGGGATAGAACCTGCAACCTTGGCGTTACCAGTACCATATGCTAACTGACTGAGCTATTAGACCACCAAAAAAGTAGGCGTGCCCCACAAATCTGTTAGTCAAAGCTTTATTTAATTTGCTAAATTTTAACATTTTGATGCAACAAATAAAATGAGCATTGTTTCACTGGAAACTATACTGTATATTTTTTTAAAATATATATTTTAAGGCTAGAACAAGCATAGGCAAACTTGGCCCTCCAGCTGTTTTGGGACTATAACTCCCATGATCCCTAGCCAACAGGCCCAGTGGTCAGGGATGATAGGAATTGTAGTCCCAAAACATTTGGAGGGCGGAGTTTGCCTATGCCTGGGCTAGAAGCTGGCAGGGCAAAAGGAGCAACCATTTTGCTAACTGAAATAAGTAAGTAATCAATTAAAATAGGACACTGTTACACTTGAACTCCTGCTATGTAGTATCTCCTACATCCTGCTGTTTCCTGATTACCAACATTAGTATTTAAATAAGTTCATAAATATTCCCCTTGAGATTTCCTGTCTCTGGTTGACAGGCAGTACAATGCTAAGGGTTCGTGCTTAGATTGGAATTAGGTAGCTGTCGTAAGGGCATGAATTTTCTCAGTCAAGAAACAGGACATTGGTATGTTAATACTTACAATGAAGTGTTGAAGAGAGCATGGAAACTGGGTATTAACTGATCATCTAGTGAGAAAAAGTACTTGAGAATATTCTGTGTTAGTCATACTTAGAGCAGTCCCATAGAAATCAAGGGACATAAGTCCCTTGAATTTACTTACTCTTTACTGAGTATAACTAATATTCAGTATCACCCTCTGAAAGGATATTTCAGTTTAACTTGTTTCCTTTCTTCCAATTTGATCACCATCCATACATCTATAGCAGGGATGGGGGGAGGAGAGGTCCTTTTTCGGACTGAGGGCCACATTTCCTTCTGAGCAATTTTCCAGGGGGGCCGCATGGCAGTGGTGGTGGCAGGGGCCAGAGACAAGAGTGGCTAGATCAACAACTGTATATTTAGCCTTTGTACAGAATGCTAAGGGACGCAGGTGGCGTTGTGGGTTAAACCACAGAGCCTAGGACTTGCCGATCAGAAGGTCGGCGGTTCGAATCCGCACGACGGGGTGAGCACCCGTTGCTCAGTCCCTGCTCCTGCCAACCTAGCAGTTTGAAAACACGCCAGTGCAAGTAGATAAATAGGTACCGCTCCGGCGGGAAGGTAAATGGCGTTTCCGTGTGCTGCTCTGGTTCGTCAGAAGTGGCTTAGTCATGTTGGTCACATGACCCGGAAGCTGTATGCCGGCTCCCTCGGCAAATAAAGCGAGATGAGCGCCGCAACCCCAGAGTCGGTCACGACTGGACCTAATGGTCAGGGGTCCCTTTACCTTTACCTTTACAGAATGCTAGTTTTTGCACACTTGATGCACCACTCTCAATACTCTATCGAGGAATGCAAAATGTGTTATCAGAGCTCAAGGACATGTTTCAGCTAGATAAAAAACTGAAGGAGAGTGTAAATCAAGGCCAATGAGGAGTGGGGCCTTGGGAGGGGGTGTGGCGTGGGAATAGTCCAGGGGGCCAGAAAGGCAGACTTGAAGGACTGCGCTTAGCCCCTGGGCATGACATTTCCCATCCCTTATCTATGTAGTGAGGAATAATATTTCAGATTTACTTAGAATTCTGCATATAATCCAAATATACAAATGTGTTATTCAGTAGTGTGGTGTCAGCGGACTAGGCCTAGTCCCCTAAAAGTTCCCAGAAAATTGGATTATTACAGCATTAAAGCCTGGTGCCTCCTTCCCAAAGCCTGGGAAGCTTCTGTCCAGCTCAGGGAGGGAGACACCATGCTCTCACACACATTACACTGGTGCCCCCCATTCACCCTCACAAACTGGTGCCTAACTGTTCCCCTGCAAGAAATTTCACCACATGTCACTGCCAATATTAGTACACATTAATGTGTTAATGGAGCACATTTACTAGAGTAGGACTGGGATTACGTGCAAGTCAAAACTGAAATGTAACGTTCAAGGGTGAAAATTCATTTATGTACCTACAACTTGGAGAATACGTTTTCTACACCTTAATTCTCACCTGATATGGCTGCCTGGGCCCAGCTCCAGTATTCCAAAGGGACTCTGAACATAGCAGAACCATAGAATTGTAGATTTGGATGGTTACGTTATGCTGAGCATTGTGTTTGGTTCAAAAAAACCTAGTGAGGTCTTCAGCTGAAAAACTCCAAAATCTGGGTAAAAAGCAAGAATTCAAACACATGCATTTATACAGTGAAATATGGTGCATCTGAGATGCAGGGTTGCCGATTGGAAGGTCGGCAGTTCGTATCCCCGCAACAGAGATGTTCGGTCCCAGCTCCTGCCCACCTAGCAGTTCGAAAGCACATCAAGTGCAAGTAGACAAATAGGTACCACTCCGGCAGGAAGGTAAACGCCGTTTCCGTGTGCTGCTCTGGTTTTGCCAGAAGTGGCTTAGTCATGCTGGCCACATGACCCGGAAACTGTCTGCGGACAAACGCCGGCTCCCTCGGCCTATAGAGCGAAATGAGCGCCACGACCCCAGAGTTGTCCGCGACTGGACCTAACAGTCAGGGGTACCTTTACCTTTACCTATGGTGCATCTAAGCCAGACCTGCATGATTTAGTTCCATGAAGTTAAAGTCAGCTACGTACTTTGTGGTCCTCTTGGACCTTGACAGCCCTCCTGTTGCTGTGATCTCAGCTGGTGGGCTGTGTTGGCCTTAGGAGAGCACAATCTGTGCAGGCGTGACCTATGAGCACTTTCAAATACAGCTACCCAAAGATGGTGCCAATCCCCATGCTCATCTGCAGATGTCCAGACAGCATCGTGGAAGATTAGTGGGCTCAGCATGTTGGCACCATAGTTGAAATGACAGATTGTGGAAGGATTGTTGAAGAAAAATCTGATGCAAGCATGTTGGTCTGGCTTGTGGGCTTGTTTCCCACACCTGCTTTAATCCTAAATTATGCAAGCAGCATAGTAGAAAGCAGCTGTCTGGGCAACAGCTCAGTATGGAATCAATGAAATCAAAGGGCATTGAACCCTATGGTGCATCTTTTAAAGGACTCCTCTGCTTTTATTCTGCTACTACACACATTTCATTGCAACCGCTTTGCTTGACGGTGACCTAATTAAAAACCAAACCAAACAACGTCTTAAGAAGTTAACATACGTAGGCAGCAACATCAATGCTTTACATTTGATCAAGTCTCTGCTGCAGCTTGTGGAAGCAACGTGAAGCCATGATTAATGTGCCCAGAAGGGAAAGCACTGCATCTGTAAAATTGTGTTGCTTTCAATGGGCTGTACCTGGACTTATTATAGTTTTATCCACAGCTGACCTTGGTGCTAGCAGTCCCCCCACCCCACCCCAACCCCAACCCCTTTCTTACTTTTTCAGACAGTCTTGAAAAATAACTAAGGTGTGATAGATTACTCCTGACAGTGGTTCCTGGCAGCCCAGCTGATAGCCTTACGGGCTCTGTGCTTTACTGCTCTTCTGATGTCATTGTCTTCTGGAAGCGAGACGCTAATGGAATGAAATGTCCATACAATTGAATCTCCGGTGCATTCTCAAAGGGATGTTTTCTCTGTGAATTTTCATTGGTCTTATTTTAATCCAACATCCTCACTTATAGCCTTTCCTACTGGAAATAGACTCACTCATTTGTCAGCTTGGAACCCAGCGTTCAAAAGCTGTTTGGAAAAATGCCACATTTGTCTTTTCTATGATTTAATTGAACAAGCATGTTTGCTAATAAAAAGCTTCCTGTTCGTGTTGTTACAACTGAATTAGGAGTCAAATGTTTTTAAGATGGCAGAGTGCAGACCTTCTTTGTGTCTTATTCACAATATATATACTAAGCTAACCCAGAAATTTCATGTCTGGCACAGTTCTGCAGCTTGTATTTTCCTTCCATATCCCAAACATTATCTAACTACTACCGTTGATTCATTTCTACCATTCACTAACTGGAATCTGGTACCCTAGATCTGACAGTATATTTATTTAAAACATTGTGTGGTTGCGAGCCCTGGAAGATGTGCTCCCTGTCTCCCTGCCTTTTCCCACCTGGTCTGGGAGGGTGGGGCCCTGACTGACTGACTCCAGCTACAAAAACTGCTGAACAGACTATTGGGCTGTGATATTGTTTCGGGTGTTTTGTTGAGAGCAGTAGTTGATGCTATTAATATTAGTCTCTGTATCTTTATTTTTAGATCTTACTAGAATGTTTATGTGTAAATACAGTGGTACCTCAGGTTAAGTACTTAATCCATTCCCGGAGGTCCGTTCTTAACCTGAAACTGTTCTTAACCTGAAGCACCACTTTAGCTAATGGGGCCTCCTGCTGCTGCTGCGCCGCCGGAGCACGATTTCTGTTCTTATCCTGAAGCAAAGTTCTTAACCTGAAGCACTATTTCTGGGTTAGCGGAGTGTGTAACCTGAAGTGTATGTAACCTGAAGCGTATGTAACCCGAGGTACCACTGTAGTTTCAATTTGGTTGTGTACTTTGGTTGTGTTATTGTTTATGACTTTAGTTATGATTGAAATTATGTAAATCTTGTCATCTTGTAAGCCTCCTTGAGCATGGTTTTAACTATGGAAAGGCGACATACAGATAAAATGATGATGGTGATGGAAGCCAGGAGAAAAATGAAATTAAATGCATTTCTGCCCCCAAAGCATGAATAATACTAGTGGTGTATGGTGAAATCTATTGTAGGGGAACAGTTAGGGCCAGAGGCACCAGCTTGTGGGGGTGATTGGAGGGCACAAGCATAATGTGTGTGAGCATTGTGCCTCCATCCCTGAGCTGGGCAGAAGCTTCCCAGGCTTTGGGAAGGAGACACCAGACTTTAATACTTTAATAATCCAATTTTCTGGGAACATTTAGTGGACTAGGCTAGTCCCCCTAGTCCACTGACTGCACACTACTGAACATTGGCTTTATTATACAGCTGACAGTATCTTTTGTCTTAGAAATAGGTGGATTCAAGTATCAATAAGAATTATGAAACCAGATTGAAGAAATGGTAGGCTTCCCATCAGTATCAGGCTGGCCCCTGTCCAGGATGCTGGAATAAACAGGCCTTTCTTCTGATACAGCTGGGCCCATCTTATGTTTTTACATCAGAAGACTAGAGGTGCTTCCTGGGATGAGCCATATGTGAGGTCTTCATGGCCTTCCAAGGTTCCTATTCTGAAGAGGTGCTTCATGAATATATCACAGACTAGAATCCCCACAAAATGTAGGTGTTGAAAATGTAATACAGTGGTACCTCAGGTTAAGTACTTAATTCGTTCCGGAGGTCCGTACTTAACCTGAAACTGTTCTTAACCTGAAGCACCACTTTAGCTAATGGGGCCTCCTGCTGCTGCTGCGCCACTGGAGCACGATTTCTGTTCTGATCCTGAAGCAAAGTTCTTAACCTGAAGCACTATTTCTGGGTTAGCGGAGTCTGTAACCTGAAGCGTATGTAACCCGAGATACCACTGTATAGAAACTATCTGTTGGATGCTGACGCAGTGCACTTGTATTATATAACACAATTTTCAATAAGGCTAACAAATGAGAGAACAGCACTTCGTTTATACAATTTTGCCTTTCCCCACATCATAGATGAGGAACCTACAGCTCTCCAGATCTTGCTGGACTACAACTCCCATTTGGCCAAACTGTTGGCCATGCTGGCTGGGAATGATGGGATTTGTAGCCCAACAACATAGACTATAGGTTTCCCACCCCAGTTGTAGAAGCAAACCTCAAAAGGATATGTGATTGCATGGCTTTAGCTTTAATTTAAATTCTAGGCACAACTTCCTAATTTTAGTAGAACTGTAACTTACAACACAATCTTAACCATGTTTACTCAGAAGTAAGTGCTATGGAATTCAGTGAGGTTTACTGTCAGGTAAGTGGGTTGGGACTGTAGCCTTAGCCTGCCTTCTTTCCATATCGTTCATTCTAATACTACTACAAAAGGTAAGTACAGATACTGTTATGAGCCTGGTGTCTGAATGCTTAATGTATATCCGAATACTCTGGGTTTCATTGATATTTAGAAGTAGGGCATTATACAGTCATTTTTAACTCAGCAATAGACAATGTTGTGCATGCGTACGGTAATGAATGTGAACGTTGTATCAAAGGATGTTCCTCAGCTCATCAAACCAATATTCTCCTCCACAGCAAAAACCTGATTAAGCATCCTGACTTAATGAAAATAACTACGGAATGTATATGCATGAATAATTCATTTGCCTTTAGGATTCAGGAACTGATTAAATTCATAATCAGAATAGTTTGGAAAATGAGTTATTGCCAGCAATTAGTGTTTACATAATACCGTTCATTATTTTTTTCTGCAAAGTGGCATCATAAAATTGTTTTACAGCAGTGTAGGATGGCTACTAACATGATGTTTACAAAGGAAGATTTGAATACCTTTTTTTTAAATGGCATTTTATAAATAATTTGACTTCTTTATGGGAGGTCCTGGGCTTCTCAAATTATATCCCGGCCAAGGAACAGTATCAGGAAAATCTACCTGCTTCTTTAGTCCAGTACAGTGGTACCTCTGGTTACATACTTAATTTGTTCCGGAGGTCCATTCTTAACCTGAAACTCTTCTTAACCTGGAGCACCACTTTAGCTAATGGGGCCTCCCGCTGCTGCCGCGCCGCTGCCGCTCGATTTCTGTTCTCGTCCTGAAGCAAAGTTCTTAACCCGAGGTACTATTTCTGGGTTAGTGGAGTCTGTAACCTGAAGCATATGTAACCTGAAGCGTATGTAACCCGAGGTACCACTGTACACTATAATGGGGAAAAAACAGTTACTTTATTCTGTAGCAAATTTCTATCTTGGTCTCCAACGCAAATACTCTCAAGGAGGACAACAAGTCAACAATTAAAATAATAATAATATAGTAGTAAAAGAAGAACAATGAAAAAGACAGAGCATGCATTAAAAACACAGCAACCTAATAACAGCAACCTATGATTTAAAAGATTGAAATTCTTCACTTGAGCAAGCAACCAATAAAACCTTCTAATTCTGAAAGCTTGTCCGGTCTAATTTGTAGTAGTTACCTGTTTGTAAGCAGCCCCAATCCACAGGTGAAAGAAGCATGGGTTGAAGAATATGTGGCTTTCTCCAACAATAACCACCTTCATATATAGAAAATCCAAATGGACCCATAGAACCTGATATATCACATTATGTATAACCACCTGGCAAACAACCCACCATTTTGGATTTAGAAATGTCTCCAAACTTTAATTTGACCAGGGGCAATGAGGGGTGTGGCTACGAGAGTGGGGGCGTGGCCTTGGGGATCCAGCTGTTTTTGGACTACAGTTCCCATCATCCCTGACTTCTGGCCCTTCTAGCTAGGAATGATGGGAGTTGTAATCCAAAAAGAGCTGGCAACCCAAGTTTGGGAAACCCTGGCCTAGGGAGAGTCCTGAAGACTGGATGAAGGCTTGGAGAGTTGCATTCAGCCCCCAGTTCCCCACCTCTATGCCAAAGCTGAAAAGTATTGCCTCACTACACCTGTTTAAAGGGACATTTCATGCAGGCTGGCCATTGGGTTATAATGGGCAAGAAAAGCTATAAACAGCTGAGTCCTTGTCTCAGCAACAGGCTCTTCCTAGCATTGGGCATTGGGCTCCTTGGATGGAGGACAGTATAGAATTACTACTACTGCTACTGCTACGTTTTTCAGGGGTTTCAGACATGGGACATTTCCAGCCCTACCAGGAAATACTGGGAATTGAACCCGAAACCTTCTGCATACAAAGCAAATGATGCTCTACCACTAAGTTGCAGATGTTCTCTGTGGGTCAAGTTAGAGAGTCCCCAGCACATGTTTCGAAAATGCAGAGGGAAACTAAGAGAATGTGGATGAGTTCTGCAAACACCTTCCACTCAGCTGCCTTATTTTATTTGCAGGCAGTTTAAGGAAGAACATAATAATCACTGGGCAGGACTATGTGGGGCTGCCAACCCTAAGACGGTGGTAACTGGTTCAGTGTGAAAAGCCAGGCATCAAGTTGTAGCTATAGCTGTGGGGGTGAGTGGGAGTGTCTCCATCTTAGCCAAGGCAAAGTCAACATTTTGGGTGAAATTAAAGGTGCGAAGGATTCTACAAGGAGACTGACCTAGATTATAATGACATGTTCCCATACTTCTCAGTAGGACACCAGCTGAGAGTCTTTTGAATGGACTCAGATGTGAAGGTGGCCCTGTGACTGAGTACACAACCATCATTCTCTGAGGTTAGGACATGGCACTTCAGAAGAAGATGATCTGAGGACTTAATTATATGCTTTGTACCAAACATGCTTTGTTCCAAGACTCATTAAAAATAGGTTCTACCACACACAGCTGCGAATACTGAAATCCAGCAATTAAAGAGTAGCTTCCCTTTTGAGAACTAGAAAAAGATATATTCATATGTCCTTGTTAATGGAGAGAAATTCATAGTTTTCGTTCTCTCTCGCATTTTTCCTGTTCAAAGCCCTTTAACTCTTCCTTCTTATCATTCAATTTAATGCACCATCTGTTCATTTAAGGCTTAGTCTTTTCAGCTAAGATGTCAAAAGAAAGTGCACATTAATCAAATATTAGCATGTTTGAGGCAAGTATTATCTAGAAGGAGCAAATATATAAATCATGACACTTTTATTATTCTTTACAGCTCTCTAGAATGCTGGGTGTGAGGAATTGAAGCTGCTCCTGGGCAACTCCTGTATCCTGATATATAAATGCCTGACTGGGATAGGAAGATATTCCCCCGTGATCTCGGAAAGTGCTAAAATACAGTTGTTTTAAAAGTAAAAAGCACATTAAAGATAGCAAGAAAGGACTGCTGAAGAACACACACACACCATTTTTGTGAAATACAGAATGATAACATAAGGGGAAACCTGAAAATATTTTTTACATAGTGAACCAGTAGTTGTTCAGGAAGGTCTTTCAGAACACAATCCTATATGTGGCTACAGAAGTAAAAAGGTAAAGGGACCCCTGACCATTAGGTCCAGTTGTGGTCGACTCTGGGGTTGCGGCGCTCATCTCGCTTTATTGGCCGAGGGAGCCGGTGTACAGCCACAGGTCATGTGGCCAGCATGACCAAGCCACTTCTGGTGAACCAGAGCAGTGCACGGAAATGCCGTTTACCTTCCTGCTGGAGCGGTACTTATTTATCTACTTGCACTTTGACGTGCTTTCAAACTGCTAGGTTGGCAGGAGCAGGGACCAAGCAATGGGAGCTCACCCCATCACAGGGATTCAAACCGCCTACCTTCTGATCAGCAAGTCCTAGGCTCTGTGGTTTAACCCACAGCGCCACCCGCGTCCCGTGGCTACAGAAGTAAGTAAAGGTAGGTAAAGGTACCCCTGCCTGTACGGGCCAGTCGTGTCCGACTCTAGGGTTGTGCGCTCATCTCACTCTAAAGGCCGGGAGCCAGCGCTGTCCGCAGACACTTCCGGGTCACGTGGCCAGTGTGACATAGCTGCTCTGGTGAGCCTGCACCAGCACAGCACACGGAACGCTGTTTACCTTCCCGCTATAAAGCGGTACCTATTTGTCTACTTGCACTTAAGGGTGCTTTCGAACTGCTAGGTGGGCAGGAGCTGGGACCGAAGACGGGAGCTCACCCCGCGGGGATTCGAACCACCGACCATATGATCGGCAGGTCCTAGGCGCTGAGGTTTTACCCACAGCGCCACCCGCGTCCCTGTGGCTGCAGAAGTAAGTCCCATTAAATTCATCAAGTTCAGTAGGACTTACTCCCAGGTAAGTGAACACAGATTTGCAGGCTTTGAGTGACATGATTTGGGTAAAGGCAGATCTTGATAGTCCTGAAAGGACACAGAGCTCCTTTGTAGAGCAATGAGGGCAAATCTAAGCCAGCAAACAAGCAGCAACAAAATTAAGCAGGGACATGCATCACTACTTGGAATGATTTTCTGTAATCCTCACATGCCTGGTATAAAGTGCCCCACTTTCTTGATCTGCTTGTTCATACTTACACAAAGGATACCCTGTGGCTACGATGCTAAATATATTCTGAGGCTTAACCAATTATGATGAAAACCTGAAAGTGTAAAGTGTCGCATTGCATTTAACCAGAAAATAGTTTCACCTTCTATTATTTTCGACGTGATTTCTCCAGCATCTGACATAATGCAATATGACAGATGTCACATCAAGAGAGCACGCTGATGCTGCCTGCAAAAGGGAGCCTGTTAACCCAGCCTACCAGGATTTCTCATGAAAGCCAGGTCTCACGGTGGGCTCACCTCCCGTGTTCATGATAACAAAATCAGGTCAACTTTTCCTAATGCACAGATCCATGTCTGAGCTTGTAAGCGATTCTGAAACCTCAAGGCTGTGCTCCGAAAGACCTGAAAGAGTTAATTGCACAATGCTGCACTCTTCCTAGTTGCTAGGTAACAGTGGTCTGCCTTCAAGCAGTAACAACCAATGAGTTTATTCTCATATAATCCTTCTGAAGTTGATAGTAGGGGGCTGAAGTTGAAGGTAGGGTCAACAGAACGGTATCTATTTAGAAATCCTTCAAAAGATAATAAATTATTTCTGTTGGCTTATTGGTGCTGTTTTAAATCAGATTATTCTAATCTCATTTCTTATCTAAGACAGATGTTTCAATCTACTGTATCTGCATATTTGCTTTCTTTGTCAACGTATGAGTACAACATACATATGTTGGTTCTGAATCTTACAAATATAGTTACTTGTGTCCTACTTCCCCAGACAGTCAGACAGTTCAAGGAGCAGTGCTGGATTTAGAGTCATTGGGGAGAAGAGATAACCAGAGACTTCAGGTCTTTGTGGATTTTTGTGGGTGTTTATGTACACATGTGCAATTGAGCGTAGGTGGAGACAGACAGAATAGGACTTCTACAAACAGCAAACCCACAGCCCTGTATCACAACTTGCAGACAGATGCACCTGCGCAGCCCTCATATGTGTTTAGCTTTATACCACCCCCCCCCCAGTTCCATTCAGTCTCCCTCCCTGTGGTGGTTTACACACCAAACATTTAGAGCACATCTAAAGCACATGGCTTCCTCCAAAGAATGCATGGAACTGTAGCTTGTTGAGGGTGCTGGAGATTATAGTAGGGTTACCAGACGCCCCCGTTTCCCAGGGACAGTGCCTGATTTGCGAATAAGTTCCCGGACAAATTCCATCCCTGGAATGTTCCCGGATTTCATCTAATGTCCCCGGGAAACGCAGCAGCGGCAGTCTCAGCAGCCCGGAGCAGTTGGCTCTGGCTGGCTTCAGGAGCTGCTCGGATGTCCCCATATGATGGTGGTGCAGGGGCTCTAAGATGCAGCTTCCGGGCTGCCTCCACCTTCCCTGACCCCAGCAACTAAGCTGTGAAGGGAGGCTTCATGCTGTCTATTGGAGCAGCCTCCCAACTCCTACTTGCATGCAAGCAGGGCTGAGGTGGGGATCTCTCAGCTGTGAAGGGAGGCTTCACGCTGCCTATCAAACCTTGCGTGCAAGCAGGAGGAGGCAGGGATCTCTCAGTTAGGCAACCGGAAGCCTCCCCTCCCAGCTGAGGGATCCCCGCCCCCTCCTGCTTGCATGCAAGTAGGAATGGGATTGGGGCTGCTCTGATGGGAAAGGAGGCATCGCGCTGCCTGAGCCTCACAGCTGCTGCCCTCTTGGCCCTCCTTCTCCACCTTCCATGCCTGACCCACTGCACACTGCTTCCCCACCACCACCACTGAAGAACCAACAACCCAGGGGCTGCCCAGGCTCATGGAGAAAGGAGATAGAAGCCTTGGAGGGAGGGGAAACATGGCGTTGAGGTCAAGGCGGTGGCCGCCCCTCTGCCACCGCCATCACTGCAGCATCAACGTCCCAAACGTGTAGTATGTATGTATGTATTTAAAGTGTCCCCAGATTCGTTGAAAAAATCTGGTAACCTTAGATTATAGCTCTATGACGGATTGAACTATAGTTCCCAGGATTCTTTGGGGAAAGTAATGTGCTTTAAGAGATGGCGTGAGATGTGACTGTTTCAGAGCAACTGAGAAGGGTAGCAAAAGGTATTATAAAGACACCTTTGATGAAACCTGGTCCCCCTTCTTTTCATATGCAAGGGAAGTAGAGAGCAAATTTCTCCTACCAATTTTGCAAACATGCTTTCTCAGGAAGGACAATTTAAAGATCAGGAGCAAGGCCAGAAGGAGGGACCCTCAAGGAAGAGTTAAACAAAATACCCCCAAAGTATTTATTTTCTCTCTGCTATTCCCAAAACATGTAGTATGGAAAGTCTATTTTTTCAGGTGGAATCTATCAACTTGACATACCCGTCAACTGTCCTGCTTTACGTGGGACATCCCAGAATTGATAGAAGCCATCCCAGTTTCTTATTGGACCCCACGATGTCCCATTTTGGCACCTGTGAGGGCATGGCCCCAAAATGCGCCTGTTTTGAGGAACCATGCTCTTGCACGAGTCTCCTGGCTTCCACGACAGTGAGGTCCAGAAAGACGCCCATCCCGGTTTTCCTCGGTGGCATGTTGGAGGATATGACTTGACCTTTGCATAGCACGTAGTAAATTAACACACTCTCCACATGGAGGCAGGGTGAGAGGGAAGGTCACGGCCTTTCTCTTCCATTGGCCATGCCCTCACATCCTCTCCACCAATGAGTAAATAGAAATTGGCTGGTGCTATGCCCCTCGTCTCCAAATACCCCACTGAGAAATGTGACTGCCCTGCCAAACAAATAAGTCTGCCTAATTTGGGTTCAGATGCCATCTGAAGTGCACCAGTGATTTATTTTTAATTATTAATTTTTTATTGAATATAAATTGTACACATACATTATATACTTGATTTCTTTACAACATAGATTCTTAACTTAATACTTGTTTTCCCGTACAAATCTTTTTTCCACCCGTGACTTTCCACCACCTCACTGCAGCTTTCCTTTTGCAAATCCTTTTCTTACTGTGTTATTTATTCATTTGTTTTGCTTTATTCTCCCAATTCTTTCTCTTTCCCTTGTACTCTTTACAAGAACCAATCAAAACATAACCAGGATATAGTTTATGCACAATGTTTTTTTCATGTAATCTCTTGCACATAGCAAATCTTTTTTTGGCTTTTTGTATGGGTTGACCTCTAATTACCTCCATCATTTTTCCTAACTCTAAATATTCACATAGCTTGAGTTGCCAGTGGACCAGTGATCTAATCCAGGTCATGATCTACCTGGTTTGGATCAGGTAAGTCCGCTTTGAAATCTGAGTAGGGCAGATTCCTCCTCTATCTCCAGTTGCTACATTAAATTTTGCTTATAAAGCTATTGTTGCTCTGTTGTCTCTACTGCATGGCATGCATAGAACTGAGATTACCATATATTGGCATTAGCCTTGTCTAACGAAGAAATCCATTCAAAGAGTGCTGGGCTAATATTTAGGAGGAATCAATACAACATCCTGAAAAGGAGCTCAAACAAAACTCAAATACAAGTGCTGTAACTGTTGCTGCTATGGCTAAACATCTTTTTATTGGCCTTGGTATGCTGAGCACAAATAAATATTTTCCTATAATGTTGAGAAGTCCAAGAAACCACTGAGCAATATTTAAAACGATGGGCAATAGGAGAGTAGGAGAGTGTTGGCAAAGACCCTAAGCAAGTTCATAGTCAAATAGTGTAAAGGACTGAGAACCAATCCCCCCCCCACAGTTTCTTACTCCCTAGGATCCTGTCCTCCAAATACTTTACCCCCCCAACACAGCTATGAAGTCCTTAATACACTGGGCCTAACACATTTGATATGGTCTTCGCCTTAGCATCATGGAACTATCTCAAAGCATTACTCAAGAGTGCCCTCTTGTGTTTACTTCTGGTGCACCAAGTTGGAAAAACAATGGGAGACAAAGAGGAATTCCTGAAAGATGCTCTACAATTCTCCCTTGATACTTGAGATCTCTCTGTTTCTCTCTCTCTCTCTTTCTCTCTCTCTCTCTTCCCCACACATATATTCTTTTTCTGTATCACCAAACAAGGCAGGGAAAGCCAACATCTTTGGACTACAACTCCCATCAGCCCCAGGTAGCATGGTCAGGTATGATGGGGCTTGTAGTCCAACATGTGGAGAACACCATATCAGCTATCTCTGAATGAGTTGTTAACAATCCAATAATCATGTAATTTTTTCTCATAGATTCTTTCTGCTAGATGTATAACCTAGGAATGTTGCTATATTTAACAGTGTGTTAATGTAATGGGTCAATTGTACCACATGACTGAGTTTTGCTCATCTGTGGGGTCGTTGCATCATTGTCTACCATTGTGAAAACCTGTGTTATTTGTAGTCTTGCAGGCAAATCAGGTGAAACTTCCTATCTTTTCGCCTTATCATTGATAAAGGCGTTGAATAATTCATCCTCCGCTCTGCCTGTCAGAGCTTATTGATCTGTAAGGCAATATTGCCTGTAATTGACTACAAACACTTATACAAGAGCATTTATTATTTTTTTTATGCGTAATTTTTATTGGTTTACATTAATCATAACACAAAGCAAACTATAATAATCCACTTAATATTTCACAAGTTTTTTCAGAAGTGACTTCCTTCAACCTTTCCACAAATCATCCATATAATGAAAACAAATAGTTCCGCATTTCTTATTTTGTAATGTCATTTATACAAGAGCATTTAAAGGCCTGAGAAGATTGGAAGAGTAATTTCTAACCTGCTTCTGAAACATTTTCTCTCTTCCACAGGCTGAGCAAACACACTTGTCCTGAGAATAAAGTGAGGATTTACTGCAAGTAAATTACAATCTGCTTTGGATGAAATAAATGGCTGTTGTAACATTTTTCACATGGAATGAAAGTTGTCCTTAATCAGCAGATCATTCAAATCTAGAGGTTCAGCTCATCCCCTCATCTCTTCTTCCCTAATTGGCGACTACTAGATCTGGCACAAATTTAGCCTTGATCACACTTCCTCCTGCCCAACAAAACAATATTGTGCAGCTCAGAATGATGTTTATCATGCTCCCATCTTTTTTCATATGCAGACTAGAACCCCACTTCAACTATGGGCTCTTTATTCGTTTTGAATACATGTGTGTTCTGTGGAGAAGGTGGGGCAGCATCTCATGCCCTCCAACATTTCTCCAGTGAAAATAGGGATGTCCCAGTCCACAATGATAAGTTTACTGTTTATACCCCACACATCTTACTGGATTGCCCCAGCCACTCTGGAGAGCTTCCAACACATATTAAGACATAGTAAAACATAAAACCTTTATTATTATTTTTTTAAAAACCCTTCCCTATACAGTGGTCCCTCAGGTTAAGTACTTAATTCGTTCTGGGGGTCTGTACTTAACCTGAAACTGTTCTTAACCTGAAGCACCACTTTAGCTAATGGGGCCTCCCGCTGCCGCCACAGCACGATTTCTGTTCTCATCCTGAAGCAAAGTTCTTAACCCGAGGTACTATTTCTGGGTTAGTGAAGTCTGTAACCTGAAGCGTATGTAACCTGAAGCGTATGTAACCCGAGGTACCACTGTACAGGATTGCCTTCAGACGTCTCAGGGATTGGATAACTCCACACCCTCTAACATTTCTCCAATGAAAATAGGGACATCCTAAGGAAAAGTGGTAGGGATGCGGGTGGCGCTGTGGTTTAAACCACTGTGCCAACTTGGACTTGCCAATCGGAAGGTTGGCGGTTTGAGGCCCCGCGATGAGGTGAGTTCCTCGCTGCTCGGTCCCAGCACCTGCCAACCTAGAAGTTCAAAAGCACACAGTGCAAATAGGTATCGCTCCAGCGGGAAGGTAAACAGCGTTCCCGTGTGCTGCTCTGGCTTCACCAGAAGTGGCTTAGTCATGCTGGCCACATGACCCAGAAAAACTGTCTGCGGAAGCAGACAAATGTTGGCTCCCTCGGCCTGTAAAGCGAGATGAGCGCCGCAACCCCAGAGTTGTTTGCAACTGGACTTAACTGTCGGGTCCCTTTACCTTTAAGGAAAAGTGGGATATTCCAGGATCCAATCAGAAACTGGGATGGCTTCTCTAAATCAGAGACATCCCTGGAAAATAGGGACACTTGGAGGGTCTGGCATCTGCATATTTTGCCTCTGGCAGCCAAATCTCTCAGACCAGCCCCAGGGTAGCCTTCCACAAATTGCCTTTCTTTTTAAATTCTTGTCCCTTGACTGTTAAGATAAAAATGTATCTTCCATGCATTGTTGTTTTAAGGGTGGTGCCACAATCCTGTCTTCCCTGCTACAGCACCAATTCCTAACTGCTATAATCCACTTGCTAATGCTTAAAGAAAATGCATTTGGGCAGCTGCTCCTCCCTCCATTTTCATGCTTTTGTGAAAGGAAGTAGAAAGGATTGCAAGGGGACAAGAGAGCATTATTTGGTTGCTTTCCCTCCCTGCCCCCATGTGCCTTAAAGCTATGAGTTGCACTGTATTTCACCTTTGCTTTACATTTGTTGCAGCTAAAAGGAATCTCTGACTGTAGGAGCTACATGAACTACGCAGAACTTCCTGAGAATATTCAGAGAGCAGAAAAAGAGAGCAGCCCAATGAAGTAGCAAAAGTTTGGTTTATATGGAGACATTCCCAAAGAATTGCAGAACTGTTGACCATTAATTTGCAACTCAATGGGGCAATGGATTCACTCAGGGAACTCTTTACACATGTCCTCTGGAAAGGAAATACCTGCTTTCTGAAACCCAGATTTCTGAGCTTCTTCTCACTCTCCTTTATAGAATTGCCATCCTTTGTTCAGGCTGCATAGACATGACATTTTATTTTAGACTCAACAGAGACCTGGCATTTGTTTTTTCTATGTGGTCCATACACAATCTAGTTCTATTCTTTATTTGTCCCCTGAAAAGAGCTTTTTGAGAAAATGGTTTCATTCCCAAAATAAAAGCTCATTGCACATTGATTCTGCATTACCTCCCTGGGTGTGTCAAATGCGGTTGCCCATTTGTTGTATTCTGGTGTTTTCTGTGTCCCCCGTTCCATCTTTGTGGCAAAGAGTTAAGGACAATTTCAGCACTGGGATGTCCAATTTGGGCAGGTAAAGTGCTATGGAAGGTTTAATTGAAAGTGTCCTCCTGACAAATTCCACCTGCTTTATTGCTTTCTGTTGAACAGGCGATGTAATACCACTTGAATAGTCTCTCTTGTCTCCCAGTGCCTGTTCTTGGCAGGGGAATTTAGCTACTTTGCTACTCAGAAAAATTAAAAGGGGAAAAAACTCCGAGAGGAAACCAGTAATTTAAACCTTCCGTCTGTAGGAATACAAAATGGTGCTGGGGCAATTGAGAGTTGGTTCTCAAGGAGCAATCATCACTAATCCTTCAGCTATGCTCAACGGGAAGAAATAAAGCAGGGAGTCCATTTTCAGTTAATGTTGGGAAAGACCTGTGCTGAACAGGACAAGAGAGTAAACGTTATACCACAATATTGGCCTTGGGCAAGGCTGGATAATATGCTGCCATATTAATATTCTGTTGCTGTTAACATACGAATTTGAGACAAGAGAGACACCTGGTGTTCAAAACAGCACACTGGAAACTACTTGCACTAAATGTGGTTTTAAGCTAGTATTGAATAAAATGAAATCACCCAAATTGATTGGGTTAATGAGGAGTTGAGGAGGGTCAGTTGGAGTGAGTGAGAAATGTCCCTATCTTCTCTGAGGAATGTTGGAGAGTATGCAGCCTTCCCTCATATCCTGCTTGTGGTCTTTTCATAGGTACCTAGGAAACAGGATGTTGCTGGGCTAGAAAAGGCCTTTGTTCCAATTGAGTGAGGCTCTCTTTATGTTCAGAGATGATCACAAGACCATGAGCCATATCAGCAGAAAAAACACAGAGCTACCCAAAAAATCATTTCTATCAGCCAGTCTCCAGGAACAAGCAATTCTAATGATGCCCCTACCCCTGTACAGTTTAGGAGTTTTTGTAAGCATAGTCTGGTACAATCTCTTGGTAGAAAGGAACAATGCAAAATGTCTTTTGTACACAGCAGATCCCTTTCATCCTACCCAGTTATGTTGCTCATAAGACAGGCTCAGATAACGAGGTGCTATAGCTCAGCTACTTCCAGGTCCCTAGCTTAAGAGACTACCCTCTAGAATTAACAATCTTGGCAGATGCTCAAACTCACTGAGGGTGAAAATTCTAGTACGGTATATTTTCACCTTTTATAGGCCTCTGTACTCTAGATCCCCATTTTCACTGGGCTACATGCCAAATTAGAAGGCTTCTATGCAACCACTTCTGGTTGGTTCTCTGTATACTTGCTTTGCCTATCTTAAGTCCTGCTATTTTAATTTGCGGGGTGGTGGGATTGGGCTTCAACAGGCATTCCAATGTCATGGTGAATGTCTGTTATTCCTAGAAGTGAATCAGCTGCTTTTTGCCTGCCATTGGCTCAGTTGCTCTGGTTTGACAACCAGAGAGCTTTGTATGAATGGAATCCCAAGGAATGGGAACCTTGTTGGACTACAACACCCATCATCCATGAGCATTAGCTATGCTGATGGGAGCTGTAGCCCAGCAGCATGCACAAGTGTCAAGAGCGAGCCAGCAACAAACCACACATCATGAAGTTAACACTTTATTAGAAGAAACAGGATCTGCTTAGGAGTGCCAGGCCTAATAAGCATAGCAACTTTTCTTTGGTAGGTCTTGCCCCTAGGAGGCAGTTGTGGAGACTGAAGGTCCTCCCCTTCCCACAGCTGCCTAAACCTCCTCCTCTCTGGGGTCTTTCCCAAGCAATGTGAGACTACACTGGCATGTCTGCCTTTCCTCCTCCTGCTTCATGTTTCTCCTGGTTCTGGGAGACTGGAGCGGGGGGGGGGGGGGAGCTTGTTGCAGCAGGAGTGGGAGAAACACTCGCTTCTTCCCCAGCACAACTCATCTCTCCCTCTTGGCCTCCCTTCTCTTCTGCTTCTGTTTCTGGACTTCTCCCTACCACAGACTCTCCCTTCTCACTAAACTCTGTTACCTCTTCAGCTTCCAACACCTCCTCCTCCCAGTCTTATCCATCTTCTTCCTTTGACCACTCACCATTGTCCCATCACCAATCCCTGGGCTCTGAGCCTCTTGGGAGTTCCCCAGCTGAGGAACGGCTAAGGGAGCTGGGCATGTTTAGCCTGGAGAAGAGGAGGTTAAGGGGTGATATGATAGCCATGTTCAAATATATAAAAGGATGTCACATAGAGGAGGGAGAAAGGTTGTTTTCTGCTGCTCCAGAGAAGCGGACACGGAGCAATGGATCCAAACTACAAGAAAGAAGATTCCACCTAAACATTAGGAAGAACTTCCTGACAGTAAGAGCTGTTCGACAGTGGAATTTGCTGCCAAGGAGTGTGGTGGAGTCTCCTTCTTTGGAGGTCTTTAAGCAGAGGCTTGACAACCATATGTCAGGAGTGCTCTGATGGTGTTTCCTGCTTGGCAGGGGGTTGGACTCGATGGCCCTTGTGGTCTCTTCCAACTCTATGATTCTATGGTGCCTCCCACCATTCTTCTGTGTCCAGCCCGTTCATGACAACAAGGCTGCAGATTACCTTATCCCTGGGCTAGGGAAACACACACTTTCTTATTGCAGACCCTCTTCTCACTGCTGCCCAACGTACTTTGAAGTGTAATCGGATGCAGCACCAAGGGCTGAAGCAGGAAGAAAAACTGGTAAAGTCCTTGTGTATTTTTGACACACTTCAAGCATGTGCACGAGCTCTTTGGATTCTGGCCAAAATACTTTACCATAGTAAGAGCTTGCAAAAGGTGCTTTAAACACAATTGAACATTTCACCTTAAGATTTGGCAGTGATTTCAAAGTGTGTCAAAAGTTCCCCATCGCAACGAGAAGGTATGAATATATGGCGTTAAAAAAAATGCGCCCCTAACACTTATAAAATTTTTAATACTCTCAAATTATCCTGGAATGTCATTCTATAATTAGTAGTTTCAAAGGAA
Organism: Podarcis erhardii; assembly: GCF_964252035.2. NCBI lineage: Eukaryota > Metazoa > Chordata > Lepidosauria > Squamata > Lacertidae > Podarcis > Podarcis erhardii. The sequence goes on from NC_138501.1 coordinate 19,958,550, forward strand.
ATCACAGTTGGTAGTCTACATAAATCAAACTAACTGCATTAATGAAACAAGCCCTCTAACTACTACCAGTCTAGGAAGTCACAGAATATAAATTATTGACACCAATTAAATAGTTCTTCTTGTAGTGCAGCACACAGTTTACTTGAAATGACAATAAATATTCCTTCAAGAGAACTCTTGGAACAGTTCTGAGGCCTTGGAAATCTTGAGTGTAATTCATAACTCATCTACATTTAAGGAGGAGAAATTAGACTGAGACATACTGGGAAACTACCAGTTCATCTAGAGAAGGTGATCTCATTTTTATTTTTGCACTTATATAATACAATCTACATATGATATCCAGTGACTACAGCTTGGCACAATCCAGACAACAACAAGTGTATAAAACCGTTGCTTTGCTTTTTCCAGTTTTAAGAGTAAATAAGTATAGCAAGATTTTACTTTTATAGGGATCTGTCTTGAGCGACATCTAGTGTTATTTCTAATGGCCTATAATCATGCATTAAAAGCAAACTGTTGCACCTTGTCGTTGGCATCTGTCTGGCTGTAGAGACAATGAGACACACTTCAGGGGGTGAAGGCAAACCGCTGGAGAATCACAGCACCTGCTGTGGCTGAAAAGAATGGCAACTCGCAAGTGTTGCCTCCCACATTGGTTTTGCTGCATTAGCAGCACTGAAGTGACCTTTCTGGGTCACAGGTCTGGGTAGTGTGTATGGAGGCCCTAGGCTGCCTAGACAACAATATCCCCCCCTGGGCCTCACTGATGTAGTCCAAAGGAAAGCAGAGCAATACATTTGGCACCAGCTTGGTGGCAGGAGTTGCCAGAAGGAGGCATACAAGATGCCATCCAACTGTCTTAGGGACTCCACTCCAGATTTGTGTAGGGTTTACACTTTTTTTATAATGCTCCTCCTTCTCCCTTCCTGTTTGGTCTATTCCTTTTGAACAGGTTATCTCTACATTCTACATTCCAGTCATGCATCTCATATTTGCCATCCTGTATTAAGAGCTCAAATTAGTCTCACTTGTTTCCCATACTCTGTGCATTAGTATAGAGACAACTGAAACCACAAGTCATTCCCTCCAGCTGCTTTCTTCTTGTAGTTTCCTGCTCTTTAGCAGCTTCTGTAGCACTGCCTCAGTTTCATGTGCATCAGTGAATCTGTACCAGGTGTTCCTCTGTCATCTGTAATATTGTCTCCTTCCCCCTCAGGATTTAGTTTAAAGCTAAGCTAAAGTATTTAGCTAAAACTATCTGATTTAGCCCAGCCTTTTAATGAATTATGATGTTGATTTTATTACCAAGAATGCCTGCCGGAAGGAGAAAACGAGGTGCAAAGAGCCAGAAGACCATTATTGAGACTCACAATTCCTCTAAAACAAAGAATCGGCAGAGAGCCAACGCCATCTGCCCTGGCTCAGAAACAGAGTGGGTTGAGGAAACCGAGAAAACGGAGCAAATAGAACAAACAGTGAGTAACAACGTTGGGGGAACCTCACCCCCCCTTAAGGAGGATGTCAGTGACCCGACCCCCCTCCTCCCAGAAAAAGCTAATCCGTCCAAGAGGGCAAGAGCAGGAGCAGGAGGGATTTCTCCCACTCCTAATGCTGACCCACCCTTGCCTCTAGAACAAGATATCAGAGGAGCCTGCTTTCAACCAATTCGGGATATGCACCCCTACCAAGAGATTTGCATGTTGTCTGCAGAAACTATGGTTCTGGTTCTCCAAAGACTGGATGAAATCCTCACTAGAATAGTTAACATTGAGAAACAATTGGATACTAGTTCCTCCCCTTTAAATGCCCAAGGGCTTAAAAGGATGATAAGAAATGACTCTGTTAACAACTCACCAACTCAAACTATGGATGAAGTGAGGTCCTGTCAAGTCTTGCAAACAAACCAGATAATGCTTGAGATTCACCGATACACTCATAGGTGGATGAACTGCAGACAAATTACTATGTCCTTGTCTCAGCTCCTGAATTACCATTACCAAAATGTAGATCTAGAAAATTTCCACTTCCTGCCTACCTTGAGAAACACCATGCGCCTATTTATGACCTTTAGGTCATCAACCCTCCCATCTCGACTCATGGAGATAAAGGACACCCTATGGTTATTCCATTCTCTCCGCCCAGTGAGGGTATTTAAGGATGAAACTAGGAGGCAATTGGTCCCTTGCATAGAATCAAAGCTAATGCGGATAAAGGAAACCAAGCTCAACACTAGAAATACTAATTGCCCGAAGGAAGAAAAGAACTTTGTAAGCCTAGAATTACAAGACCTGAAGAAGAGGATAATGAGTAGAAAGACTGAGATTTCTACCCAAAATATAAGGACAGTAGAGCCTAGAGCACAATATTTAAAGACGCCCAACAGCTCTTTATCCCATAGAAAGACATCAGTGCAACTCCCTGTTCCCTTTTCAAACGACACCAAATTAGATGAAGAATTTGGCGCCTCCGACATTTCTATGGCAACAACACCTAAAGAACTCTATGTTGCTGACAATCTGGAGATATCCAGCACCAAATCTACATCTGGACCTTTGCCTAATGTTCCAAAAACTTATCAGAATGATCAGCCTTCTCTACTGTACTCCTGGCGAGACAGGATGGACAGATCTTCCGTATTCGAATCTGGCTCTTTGTTGGCCAGTGATCGACATTTTATAACACATACCTCAATAATACTTCCACAGCCACAGATAGAACCAACAATCCTCCAATTAACCCAGGAGGGAGAGGGGGATTGACAGTTAATGAAACACCATGGGACTGTCCCCCCAGCTTGGGGTGCGGTTGATTGGGTTTTATCTTCTAGGGATACTTACCCTATCAGACCTCCACCTCTTTCCCATACCATTTTGACCCATGAGTCCTGGCCCAAGGATGACTTGTTATTGAGGGGATGTTACCCATCTATTGGGGAAGCTAGTATGGGATCTGGGATTTCCACAATTGAAGGGCTCGGGAGGAATGGCGGTGGGGCTAGATATCTCTATCGGCGAAGGGTTTCGAGATGCAGTGATCCTAGAACCCCTTCCAATCTACGCCCCATCCCAAGGGATGAGGGTAGGGAGAGCAAGTATTACACACCTCCGTCATTAGTGCTGTGCAATGCCAGGTCCATAGGCAACAAAACCACCACCATGCGTGACTTTTTTGTCTCGCAGGGGATTGACCTGGCTTGCGTGACGGAGACCTGGGTACGGGAAGGCGAAGTAGTCTCCCTACATGAGATAACACCCCCAGGTTTCTCTGTCCTCCATCAATTGCGGACTGTGGGTTGGTGGGGAGGAGTAGCGTTGTTATTCCAGGAGGATTGCTCTTTCAGAGCACTGCCATCACTAGCGATCTCCGGCATTGAATATATTGGTCTCGTGTGGGGCACCAAGGAGAGCTTGGCTGTTTGGCTAGTGTACCTACCACCCAGCACACCTGCAGCCACCCTGTCAGTCCTGCTGGAGGTGGTGGCGGGCTGGGCCTTGGAGTTCCCAAACCTACTGGTTTTGGGAGACTTCAACATCCATGCCGATGCCGCTCCCTCTTCACAGGCTCTGGACCTAGTGACTTCCATGGCAACACTAGGGCTCTCCTAGTTTGTTTTAGGCCCCACTCATCAAGCAGGCCACACGCTGGATCTGATTTTGGGGGCTGGCATAGATGTGATCATGCTCCCTGCTATGGAAGTGCCATGGTCTGATAACTATGCTCTGAAAGCTAAGATTGACTTCCCGCTCCTCCCCGGCTTGGGTGGCGAACCTATTTGGGCTCATCCGCGAAAACTGATGGATCCTGATAGATTCCGACAAGCCTTGTGGAACCCTGCTCCTCCTGGTGACTCATTAGATGACCTTGTTGAGGACTGGAATAACCGGCTCTTGGCAGCCATTGATGAGATCGCACCTAAGCGCCCTCTGCAGCCCCGTCGAAACCGGGCCCCTTGGTTTACTGAGGAGCTCCAGAAAATGAAGCGGGATCTCAGACGGCTAGAGTGAGTATGGCGACGGACTCGTGACGGAGCCTCAAGAACATCTTATAGGACGCTTATGAAAGCCTATGAGATGGCTTTGAAAGCTGCTAAGAAATCTTACTTTGCAGCTTCCATTGCATCCGCTAGCTCTCGCCCGGCACAACTTTTTAGAATAATTAGGTCAATAACGTCCTTAGGAGGACAACCAAATTTAAGCACAAATTCCACCCACAGCTGTGAGGCATTCGCGAGCTTTTTTGTGGAGAAAGTCCTGTTGCTCCGCCGTGACCTCCCTGCCAATTTAGGTACAGTGACTGAACTGGAGGCCCCTCGACTGACTTCAGGTCCAGTGTTGGACCATTTCGATCGGATACTCCCTACTGATGTGGATAGATTCCTCCAAGTTGGTAGGCCCACCACCTGCCTCCTTGATCCGTGCCCGTCTTGGCTGATTAGGGAGTGTCCAGATGTTGCGCGGACCCCCCTGGTTGAAATTATCAATTTGTCCCTTGACACGGGGACATTCCCAGGGGAACTGAAGGAAGCAGTGGTGTGTCCACTCTTAAAGAAAACTTCATTAGATCCCTTAGACCTATCCAATTACCGCCCAGTTTCAAATCTTCCATACCTGGGTAAGGTAATTGAGAGAGCGGTTGCTGAACAGCTTGGTAGGTTTCTGGAGGAAACATCGGCATTAGATCCATTTCAGTCCGGTTTCCGTCCTGGTTTTGGGACGGAGACGGCTCTGATTGCCCTAACAGATGATCTCCGTAGACAACTGGATCGAGGCGGGTCAGGACTGCTGATCCTTTTAGATTTGTCAGCAGCCTTTGACATGGTCGATCATGATCTTCTGGACAACCGCCTCACAGACGTGGGGATACAGGGCATAGCCTATAACTGGTTGTGCTCTTTTATCTCTGGTCGGGGACAGAGGGTGGCACTAGGGAGGGAAATGTCGTCGTGCCACTCCTTGGTGTGTGGAGTGCCGCAGGGCGCAATTCTCTCCCCGATACTTTTTAACATCTTTATGCGCCCCCTTGCCCAGATTATCCGGAGCTTTGGGCTGGGCTGTCACCAATATGCTGATGACACTCAGCTCTTGGATGGTCACACCGACTCGGCCCTGAACACACTGACCAGATGCTTGGAAGCTGTGGCTGGATGGTTTCGTGGGAGCCGATTGAAACTAAATCCTTCGAAGACAGAGGTCCTATGGCTAGGTTGGGATGGCATGGGGATGAGGGACCAACTCCCTTCTCTTGCGGGGGCCCAATTAGTGCCATTGCCTTCCGTTAAGAGTTTGGGTGTAATCATTGACGCCTCCTTTTCCATGGAGGCACGAGTTACAGCAACAGCCAAGGCAACATTTTTCTACCTTCGCCACATCAAGCAGTTGGTCCCTTACTTTTCCCGCCCCGACCTGGCCACAGTGATCCATGCGACGGTCATCTCCAGGCTTGACTACTGTAATTCGCTCTACGCGGGGCTGCCCTTGAAGCTGTCCCAGAAACTCTAGCGGGTACAGAATGCTGCAGCGAGGCTCCTCACGGGGTCTCTGCCATGGGAGCATATTCACCCAGTGCTTTTCAAGCTGCACTGGCTCCCAGTGGAGTACAGGGTCAGATTTAAGGTGCTGCTTTTAACCTTTAAAGCCCTTCACGGCCTAGGACCCTCATACCTACGGGACTGCCTCTCCTGGTATGCCCCACGGAGAGCCTCAAGGTCCATAAATAACAACACTCTAGTGGTCCCAGGCCCTAAGGAAGTTAGATTGGCTTCAACCAGAGCCAGGGCCTTTTCAACTCTGGCTCAGGCCTGGTGGAACGCTCTGCCTCATGAGACCAGGGCCCTGCAGGATCTGATTTCTTTCCGGAGGGCCTGTAAGACAGAGTTGTTCTGCCTGGCCTTTGGCTCCCTCTCTTTCTTTTTTCTTTTCCTTCTCCTCCTGCGATGTTCCATTATTTTAATGTTGTATTTTAATTTTGTTTTCAAGTTGTAATCATTCATCTTGTTTTTATTATTGCTTGTAAGCCGCTCTAAGCCCGGCCTTGGCTGGGGAGGGCGGGGTATAAATAAAAAATTATTATTATTATTATTATTATTATTATTATTATTATTATTATTATTATTTCCACTCAGATTTTACAATTATGCTTTTTAAAGCTTCCTGACTCTTTGAATTAGGTGTTCTGCTTAAAAATCTTTTCTCTACTAAACTTCTATGCAAGATCTTGAATGTTTACATAGTGTATCAAGCTCCAGATAATGTGTCAGATTAATAACATTCTAAGAGTACGGTACCCTCTGGAATTTCACATCTTACATACAGTAATGGTACCTCATGACTGAAAATAAAATGGCTGCATTTTGTTTTTGTCAATTAGATTACATTAGGTAATGTCATAGAAACATGTGTTGTTCCTAATTTTTGTAAAGGTTGATGTTTATCCCACAACAAAAATGTAAATAGCACTCCAGCCAATATACAGCTGGCATTTAATGTCTTAAGCTTCTCAGACAGCTGTTCCTTGTCCATTAAATTATGAAATAACTGAGTTCATTATAATTTCCTTCCACATGGAGTTTATTGAATCTTATGCTCATACATGCCCAAGATCCTGACAGACAAAGCTCATCAGATGAGTGATTTTTCTAGCTACTTTGTCCAGTAGACAAAGAGGCATTATTTTCATATTGATTTAAAACTGGCCATTCCAGCCAACTATCAGAATGAAGTCATGATATTCTGTCAGTGCAGTATTCACTGCCAGAAGCAACTGAAAGCAAGCCAACATTCCCACCTCTTATTTACAAGGACAGCTACCAAGATAAAAAAAGTATATATTTTTTAAAGTACTGTATGAGTTCTCTGATGTACGGCTTGTACAACATCTTTAAATTTCAGGGAAATCTACAGCTGTCTAAAGTTAAAAAATAGCATCAAAATACAAAACAAATACAAAATTCAAAAATATTAGTAGACAAAAACAAGTCAGGTCAGCAGATATCATAGAATGATAAAGCCACTTAGCAGACATTTGCTATCAGTGAGACCACCGTAAAATATGACTTAATCCTCTTCCACTGAAATCAGAAAGAATTGAAATAGCTTAACTGACTCACATGGGGAGAGCTCTGCTGGATAAGACAAAATTTCCACCTGGCTCAGCATTCTGCTTCCAAAGTGGCCAATCATATGCCTCTGGGAATCCCATCGACAGCATGAAAGCAATTGTCCACTTTCACTGTTGCTTCCAAGCAACTGCTATTCACTGGTATGCTGCCCCTGATTTTTGGAAGTTCCAGATAACCAGCAGATTTATGGTCTGTGGACCCTCCGTGCACAGCTGTTTGTTCCTGCTATCTCCCAGAGCTACAATTCTCAGTTCCTTTTCCCTGGGAACTATGGGAATTGCTGTGCATGAGAAATGGGGGTTTATTGATGGCTGCCCCACAGTTATGGAAGTCTCTTCTGATTTACTTACATCTGTCCCCTTCAGGGCAGGCTTTTAAGAGGGTCTTGAGAATATGTCTGCCTTCTCTTAATATTTGTGACATTCAGAGCAGCTTTCTCAGTTGCCAGCTGTTGTGCCTAATGTAACATGCAGTTATTTTTTATGTATGTTGCTTTGCAAATACTTGGCTTATTTAAAAAGTTTTTAAATATTATAAATAATAAATAGGATGCAATTGTGTGGACAAGACTTCTGGTCTGCTGCATGAAGGACTGACAGCTCATTGTGTTCCTCTGAAGGTGAGATTGGGCTGTCCCTGGGGGCGGGGGGAAAGTAAGTGAGGGCTTCACACCTCCCCCAAACTCTGGAGCCTAGCCAGAGTGCCTAGGACCCCACAGCACAAGAGACGTTGAAATTGTGTGTATGTATACTTTTTGTTGTTTAGTCGTGTCCGACTCTTCGTGACCCCATGGACCAGAGCACGCCAGGCACTCCTGTCTTCCACTGCCTCCTGCAGTATGGTCAAACTCATGCTGTTAGCTTCGAGAACACTGTCCAACCCTCTCATCCTCTCTCAAAAAACTCAGTGAGACTTCATTCTGATTAAGCACACATAGGCTTAGGTTCCACAGCAGATAGATGAGGGCTCAAGTGTGTGGGTGAGGTGCCCTCTTGTATAACTAGGTCCTAGGTTGATGGCAGGGTCTGTGCCTGTCGTTTCCATAGGCTATGTCACTTGATACCAGATGTTTCCCAGGACTTTCAGAATTCTCACCTCCAGAAATGGTACGCTGTTCATTACAGTGGTACCTCAGGTTACAGATGCTTCAGGTTCCAGACTCCGCTAACCCAGAAATAGTACCTCGGGTTAAGAACTTTGCTTCAGGATGAGAATAGAAATCGCGCGGCGGCAGCGGGAGGCCCCATTAGCTAAAGTGGTACCTCAGGTTAAGAACAGTTTCAGGTTAAGAATGGACCTCCGGAACGAATTAAGTTCTTAACCCGAGGTACCACAGTACTTGAGACTACAGTGGTACCTCGAGTTACAAACGCCTCAGGTTACAAACGCTTCAGGTTACAAACTCCGCTAACCTGGAAGAGTTACCTCGAGTTGAGAACTTTGCACCAGGATGAGAACGGAAATCGTGTGCTGGCAGCGCAGCGGCAGCAAGAGGCCCCATTGGCGAAAGCACACCTCTCGTTAAGAACAGTTTCAGGTTAAGAATGGACCTCCGGAATGAATTAAGTTCGTAACTAGAGGTACCACTGTACTGTATGCCTTCCCTGAAACACCAGGAACTGTCAACAGGAGTGCATTATCTGTTTTAGCTCTCAGTCTGCATCTGTGTCTTTTGGACACATTGTGAAAGGGTTTTCTGTTGAATGTTTCCACCACAAAAATGAAATGTGATAATTTTGTACTGTATCACGGACAGCTAAATGTTTACGTACTCCAAAGCAGCTGTGGGGAAAAAGTAATTAGTCCCAGGCATAATAACATAGATGATGTGTTCTCCAAGATGTATGGCATAATCACCATGCTGGGAGGAAATAAACATTTATCTGCAGATGTACAATGTACTCTGGCAATGTGATAAGTAGGCAGTGCTCAAGAGCAAGAGATAGTGTTTGATTTCAATAGCCTATTTAGAAGTGATTGCCTGAGAGATGGAACACATAGTATCGGAGAGTTTATTTCAGAGATGTTTATTTTATTTCACCTGGTTTGATTTGCGTGATAACGTAAAGACATTTCTAAAGTGAGATTTTTTGTTTTTGACATTGTGTGTGTTGGTTCAAGAAAAAAAAAAAGGTATATATAAAGGAGAATTGCTAGATGCCAAGATCCAAGTTTTGGGCAGCGTTTGGTGTGAGAACCCAGCAGAGATTTAAAATCACAAAATATGTGGCAAAGTAAAGTGCTGAAATATAGGTTGCTAAACCTTTAAAATTTTTCACTGTGAATTCCAAAACTTCCCTCTTCCTCTATCATAGAAAAATACCACACGTCTGGTAAGTTAAAAATGGTTTATCTATAAACTCCCCAAAGGTCAGATTCATGTGCTTTTCCAAACAGCATTCAGAAAAAGTTGCACAGGCAGCAAAACTTGGCTTAATTACAGTGGTGAAAGCTCCTAAATTAATGGAGCTCAAGAGTGGCTGGTGAGATGACAGCCTTTAGACTGGGAAGATCGGTAAAGAAAGATAAGGCCAGAGACTGTTTGGATATTTTGAGATCAAGAGAGGAAAGAGATAAGATATTAGGCCTACATTTTAAAAAATCTTTGGAGATAGAAGGTAAAAAGGCTGAAATCTACAGAGATATACCCAAACATCTATTGGATCTTAGGACCACTTACACAGACCTGACCAAACTGTTAAGACACAACGCAATTCCTTATAGGTGGGAGTTTCCACAAGGACTATCATTTACCTATAAAGGAAGGAAGGTAAGAATCAAAACACCTGAGGATCAACAGAAGTTCCTACACGACCACGAGGAGGACCTACAAAAAGGAGCTGCAGCTTCTTGGCCACCACCACCATCGGGACCACCACCAAAACCTACACCGTCTGGATCTGGACCAGCACCACCACCTCCGGGATCGGAGGAAAACCTAGACACCCCATTGTAGGACCCACCAACTAAACCAGGATGTCTCTGCAGCTTCTTAGCTGGAATATAAATGGCGGAAACTCTCCGGAAAAAAGAAGAAAAGTATTTCATATTTTGAAAAAAGAACAATTGGACATTATTTGCTTGCAAGAAACACATGTGACAAGGCTCCACAGAAAAGTGTTAATTAATAAAAGATTAGGCCAAGAATTTATTTCTTCGGACAAAGTTAAGAAAAGAGGAGTGGTGATATATGCAAAGGAGAGCCTGTCACCGAAATTCTTATTTAAAGATGAACATGGCAGAATTTTGGCGATTGAAATTCAGACACAAGGAGAAAAATTTTTGATATTAGGAATATATGCTCCAAATGAAGGAAAATCGGAATTCTTTAGGAAGCTGCATGAGATTATGCTGAACTATTTAGACTATAACAACATCATTATGTTGGGTGATATGAATGGGGTCGTATCTGTAAACATAGATAAGTCGCAAAGTGCTAACATAACGAAAGATGGCAGACTACCTAAAACTTTTTTTGAAATGATTGACAATATGGACTTAATTGACATATGGAGGGTTAAGAACCCCCTAGGAAAAGAAGGAACTTTCTTTTCTGAAGCTCATCTGACATGGACACGAATCGACCAAATATGGGTAACTAGAGGACTGGCACCTAAGACTAGAAAAGTGGAAATCTGCCCAAAAACCTGCTCCGACCATAATGCATTGAAAGTGGAACTGAGATTAAACATAACCGGATCCTTTAGATGGAAAATGAATGACACCCTATTAAGGGATCAGGAGATTGTTAAGAAGGCCCAAAAAACTTTAAAGGACTATTTTGAGATAAATTTAAACACCACTGTGGAAAAAAGAACAATCTGGGACGCAAGTAAAGCAGTTATGAGAGGGTTTCTAATACAACAAAATACGATTAAGAAAAAGTTCTGGAATGAAAAGAAGGAGAAGATATTGGAGAAAATAAGAGAAGGAGAGAAAAAATTAAGATCTAGGCCCAAGTCGAAGGAAGTGCTGAGAGAAGTGAAATTTTTCCAGGCACAATATTCGAAATTGATAAATCAAGAGGTGGAATGGAAAATTAAACAAATGAAACAAAGATCCTTTGAATCAGCAAACAAGTGTGGGAAACTGCTAGCATGGCAGTTGAAAAAGAGACAAAAACTTAATACAGTTACAAATCAAGAGATTGAAGGGAGAATGATTCAGAAACCCGAGGAAATTAGAAAGTGTTTCCAGAGATATTTCAAAGAACTTTATTCACAAGGGCCACAGAAAGACTTTGAGGTGGATCAATTCCTTAAAACTAATGGATTACAAAAAATAACCCAGGAAATGAGAACTACCCTGAATAGTAATATTACTCCGCAAGAAATTGAAAGTGCCATTCAGAACCTTCAATTAGGCAAATCTCCAGGCCCTGATGGACTTACCTCCAAATACTATAAGGTTTTGAAGGACTATTTGATACAACCTCTGTTGGAGGTCTGCAATCAGATTATGGAGGGGAGGAAGGCACCGGAGACGTGGAAAGAAGCTTTCATCACATTGATACCTAAACAAGAATCTGAAAAGACCCAGCTTAAGAACTACCGCCCCATCTCACTCCTAAACGTGGATTACAAAATTTTTGCGGATATTTTGGCAAGTAGGTTCAAAAAAGTACTCAATGAAGTGATCCATAAGGACCAGGTTGGCTTTCTCCCCGGTAGGCATTTGTTTGATAATACAAGAAACATTACTGACATTTTGGAACTTCTACAAACAAATCTTAATACTAGAGCGGTTTTAATTTTTATTGATGCGGAGAAAGCCTTTGACAACATTTCTTGGATGTTCATGAAGAAAAATTTGGAAGGGATGGGAGTGGGGCGGGGGTTTGAAAATGGAATAGAGGCAATTTACTCAGAACAAAAAGCTAAGCTGATAGTAAACAATGTGGTGACAGAGGGGTTTAAAATTGAAAAAGGGACACGACAGGGGTGCCCCCTATCCCCCCTATTGTTCATTTCAGTTCTAGAGGTGCTATTGAACATGATTAGAAAGGACCGGTCTGTACAAGGAATTGAGGTCGGAGTGAAACAATACAAACTGAAAGCTTTTGCTGATGACTTGGTATTAACATTACAGGAGCCAGTCTCTAGTACTAAAAGAGTGCTAGAATTAATTTCTGACTTTGGTCGGGTGGCGGGATTTAAGCTGAATAAGCAAAAAACTAAGGTTTTAGCAAAAAAATTGACAACTACAGAAACAGATGAGTTCCTGAAAGAAACAGATTTAAATGTGGTTAAAAAAGTAAAATACCTAGGGATGTATCTGACCTCCAAAAATTTGAATTTGTTTAAAGATAATTATGAGAAATGTTGGTCAGAAATCAAAAGAGATTTGGAAATATGGTCAAGATTGAAACTTTCCTTGTTGGGCCGAATAGCAGCTATAAAGATGAATGTATTGCCGAAAATGTTATTTCTGTTCCAGGCCCTACAGATCGTGGACAAAGTGGAATGTTTTGGAAAGTGGCAGAAGGATATTTCTAAGCTTGTTTGGCAGGGCAAAAAGCCGCGAATAAAGTTTAAAATACTAACTGACGCGAAACAAAGAGGGGGATTTGCCCTGCCAGACTTGAGGTTATATTATGAATCTGCAGCCTTCTGCTGGTTGAAAGATTGGATCTTACTGGAAAACACTGATGTCCTAGATCTGGAAGGGTTTGATAATGCTTTTGGGTGGCATGCATATTTGTGGTATGACAAGGTTAAAGTTCACAAATTGTTTAAAAACCATATTGTCAGAAGAGCAATTTTGATGGTCTGGACAAAATATAAGGACTTATTGGAGAGTAAGACTCCGAGGTGGCTCTCACCGGTGGAGGCCAAGGCACGTAAGAGACTTAACATGGAAGCCTACTGGCCTAAATATTGGGAAATAATTGAAAAAATTGGAGACAATTGGAGGTTGCTGAGCTTGGAAAAATTAAAAAACAAGGTGCGAGATTGGTTGCACTATGCTCAAATTCAGGAGGTTTTTAAAGTGGATAAAAAGGTTGGATTCCAGGTGGAAAAATCGAAATTAGAGACAGAACTGTTAGAGCCAAAAAATAAACTACTTTCGAGAATGTACAACTTGCTGCTTAAATGGAATACACAGGACGAGACAGTCAAATCCGCCATGATAAAATGGGCGCAGGACTTGGGGCACAACATTATGTTTGAAGACTGGGAAAGGTTATGGAACACTGGAAGGAAATTTACGGCATGTAGTGCCTTGAAGGAAAATATTATGAAAATGATATACCGGTGGTACATGACCCCAGTCAAACTTGCTAAGATATATCACCTGTCTGACAACAAATGTTGGAAATGTAAAGAGGCGGAAGGGACATTCTTTCACCTCTGGTGGACTTGCCCGAAAGTGAAGGCCTTTTGGGAGATGATTCATAATGAACTAAAAAAGGTACTTAGATTTACCTTACCTAAGAAACCGGAGGCCTTTCTTCTGGGCATTGTGGACCAGAGAGTACTTAAGAAAGATAGAACTTTTTTTATGTATGCTACCACAGCAGCAAGGATCCTGATTGCTAAGCATTGGAAGACACAAGATTTACCCACGCTGGAGGAATGGCAGACGCAGTTGATGGACTACATGGAACTGGCCGAAATGACTGGCAGAATCCGAGACTTGGGAGAAGAAACAATCGAGGAAGACTGGGAAAAATTTAAAGACTATTTGAAAAAACATTATAAGTTGTATGAATGTTAAAAAATGCACTTTTGAGGAAATTCTAGCTTCAGCAATTGTAAACTAATGAAATGAAAATTAAGGTACAAGAAGTCAGAGGTGGAATAATGAAATAACTTTATTATGTTTAAGCTAAAATGTATAAGATGTCAGTTACAACACTTTGGAAATTAGATAACATGATAAAATGAAAGATACAATAAGTTTTGAAATAAGTTAACAAATTGCTGATGTTTTGTATCACAGAGAACGCAGGGTTAGGAAGATGCGGGGAAGTCCATTGGATTTGCTGAAAAAAAGGATTATGGAAATTTGTAACTTCTCTACTTTATTTTCTATATCTGTCTTTTATTCTTTTTTTCTGTATTTCATAAACTTAATAAATTTTTTTTTTTTTTTTAAAAAAAAAGAGTGGCTGGTGAGAGCTGCGCAGTCTGAACTGGAGCAACCAGCTCAGACCTCCTTATACCTGAGCTTCTCAAGAAGACTGAAAGTGGAACAATAGGTTTGATTTCCTCCTAAAGTAAGAGATATGGACGTAACTAAGCCTGGCAGGACAGCTTATTCTATGGTATTAACCCCTTCATGTGTTAATTAGACTTTAGCATGTTGGTTATATGAGACTGGTTATCCCACGGTGTGAGCATGATTTGTAGTCAGTATAATAGGAAATGGTTTCAAAGCTTCATGGTATTTTGCAAATTGTTAAAACCTTTAGAGCCAGAAGTTGTTTCTGGCACTCTTAGCCTCTTTGTACAAATCAGTAGGTCTGTTGCAGCACTTAAAGCATGTCTTCCTAGCCATCTTTCCTGGCTATCTCACATAAACTTAGCTAGTCAATGAGCAAAACACTGTTACATTTCACCACAGGTCAGCAAACTTTTTCAGCAGGGGGCCGGTCCACTGTCCCTCAGACCTTGTGGGGGGCAGGACTATATTGGGGGGGGGGGAATGAACAAATTCCTATGCCCCACAAATAACCCAGAGATGCATTTTAAATAAAAGCACACATTCTACTCATGTAAAAACACCAGGCAGGCCTCACAAATAACCCAGAGATGCATTTTAAATAAAAGGACACATTCTACTCATGTAAAAACATGCTGATACTCGGACTGTCCACAGGCTGGATTTAGAAGGCAATTGGGCCAGATCCAGCCCCCGGGCCTTAGTTTGCCTACCCATGCATTTCACAAAGCCAGCCTTGGGTTGCAGCAACACAAAGATCCATTAAAAAGAAAAGAAAAGTGGAAATGTCTACATTATGCAGTGATGTTTGGGTGGATAAGTACAGTGGATGCTTGGGTTGCGAACCTGATCTGTGCGGGATGCAACCCGTTTGCAATCCACAGCGTTCACAACCCACATCTGCGCATCTGTGCGGGTTGCGATTCAGTGCTTCTGCGCATGTGCGACTGCCGAAACCTGGAAGTAACTCATTCTGGTACTTCCGGGTTTCGGTGGTCCGTAACCCGAAAAAATGCAACCTGAAACGGCTGTATCCCGAGGTATGACTGTAGTAGCTTACTCCGGAGAAATATGAGTCAGATAGCACCGGATCACTATTAATTCATAACTATAATCTTCACTTGTCACAAAAAAATCAGCTAAGAAAGTGTTACTGCTGAGCGAATAATCTAAGATTGGTTTGGTGATATTTTAAGGCACAGATAGATTCTTACTGCTTTCATTCTGTTCGTTAATAAATAACTACTCAGTGATCCAGGCATGGCTGCCTTCTAATTCTTCAGGGCTCTTGATGTGCTACCTGAAGTAAACACCAAGACTAGGACTAAGTATGCAGAACAGTAAATAAAAATGTACTTATTGGCAGAAGACTTTTAAGGGCATGTAGAGCTTTCAAAAACCTTCTGCAGAAGGACAGGTGTGAAGTGCCTGTGCTTTATGTTTTGCTGGCCATTTGTGGGGCCATATGGCAATACAAATTGGATTATACGTTTTCACAGCCACCAGTCATTACAGAGACCAAATATTTTAAAAGTCTGCAATTAATTTGTGGAAGAGTGTGTGTGTGTGGGAAATATATATCTTGTAATTCAAATTCCAGACATTTCCTAATGGTTCCATTGAGTGATATATTAAAAGGAAACAGGGACTGAATGAGCAATCAAGTTCCTCATGGAAAACTCAGTTGCCCAACCAATTTGGCAGGCTTGTACTCGCTGCACATCAGGAGATAGGCAGTGACTTCAGTCCTGCTTTCTGAAGAACTCAATTGCACAGTCGGCTGAGCCACATCCTTACCTGACCCACACCTTACATTTGATGTCTGGTATCAGGCAGATGGGCACCATTGTTGGCCTTGCAGGTCAAATTGAGACCTTTGTCAAGCCAAATTTGGCCTGCAGGTATATAGCCCAGCTTGAAGACTACAGTCCCTTCTGGGGTCTGCGTGTCAGTTGTGGGCAGCGGGCCTGAGGCAAAAGCTGGCAGAGCAACAAATGTAAATGTTACCTTCACACACACACATCCACGCCTCTCTCAATCCTGCATCCTGCCAAGCAAAAGAGTTCAAGGATGTGGGGGGCCACTAGGGGCGCATTGGAAGATGGCCGACAATACCATCTCTCTGACCCACACGGGGTAATTAAGAGGCTGTTATGGGAGTAGGCAGCCTCCTTTGTTGCCCCAAGGAAATGGGGAACACTGCCCTTGCCTGCTGTGCCCATAAATCACCCCCTAATTTGAAAGAAGGGGGTGAGGGCCCTAGGCAGAATGCCCCCGTGTGGACCTTGGCTCTCCTGGACGCTGTCTCTGCCATTTGGAATAATTAATTACAAAAGAAGCAAATGCACATATTTCAAGTGAAGAAGGGGAGTGAAGTCTGCTAAGTTAAGTGACCTCTGCGAAAGAAGACGACGGGTTGGAGAAACAGGAATATTTTACGATGAAGATACACCAAAGGCTGGGTATGTTGACAACGGGACTGAATGGGGGGGGGGGGAACCTTTTTTATTTTCCTTCTATGTGATTTACAAGAACCCCTCCTCATTAGAATCATTGGTTGAACTGACCCAAGCAGGATGATTAAGGTCTGTGTGGAGATAAACTTTAACCAAAAGTATGCTTTATGGAGATCGAGAAGCAATAAGAGCTTTTGGGAATGGCGCAGCAATTAATTCGGAGTCGCCATCATGCCAAAGGATTTATAGCTGGGAGGAAGAACGGACTTATTTTCAGACTGCATTCCTGGTGAATCTTCTCAGAGGTTTTGAGAAAGGAGGCAGATTGGTGAAGATTAATGATGCTAAGACTGTTTTGATGTATGGAAGTGATGTTTAATGGAAAACGTCTGGATATGGCTACTGGATAAAAAAAATAATATCCACGCAGGATTACAAACTGTTCTAACCAGCTTGCGGAGACTATCAGACGTCACAAAGAGAAAGGAAAAATATATGAAAATAACAACAAGAGATGTGGAAAAACAATAAGAAAGGACTGGATAGTACTGTGAACATCATAAGGTTAGATTTGTGGACATTAAAACAGCAGTAAGAAGCAAGAAGTTGATTGGATCCCCTTCAGAACTTGAAATATGGGTACCTACAACAAAAATTTAAAATTCGGCTGTTTAATTTGGAATTTATGTAATTTGGTTTGATTTGATGTGATTGGTCGGTTAATAAAAAAATATTCTTTTTAAAAAAAAAAAGAGTTCAAGGATGCATTCCAGCTAGGCAAAAACATTCAAGGTAGTTCTGAATCAGGGCAAGTGAGGGGTGTTGGCCTGGTGAGAGAAGGGGAAATGGGGAGAGTCAAGACCAGATAGAGAGGCTTGGAGGGTTGCATACTTCTTATCTATACAGGTAGATATCTATACAGGTAGATACAGGTAGATACTTCTTATCTATACAGTGGTACCTCGGGTTAAGTACATAATTCGTTCTGGAGGTCTAGTTCTTAACCTGAAACTGTTCTTAACCTGAAGCACCACTTTAGCTAATGGGGCCTCCTGCTGCCGCTGCGCCGCTGGAGCACGATTTCTGTTCTCATCCTGAAGCAAAGTTCTTAACCTGAAGCACTATTTCTGGGTTAGCGGAGTCTGTAACCTGAAGCGTTTGTAACCTGAAGCATATGTAACCTGAGGTACCACTGTATCATGTTTTGTGTTCTAAAAGACTAGTTAAAATCAGAAACATGAATGTCATGCACTGTAATTTCCTGCTTTCACTTCCTGTAAATTACAAAATGATCTCAAATATGAGATGATAGCAGTTTTGAAGGTCATGGTTGCAATCCAATGCACACTTGCACACAGGTTCCTCTGAATCCAGCATGCCTTTTGAGCAAATAGGCATGCTACAAATCCATTCAGCTTTTGCAATGTAACATCTCAAACCCTGCCTTTGAGTTGTGGTTTTTCAGTTATTCCTTGCCAGCAAAATAATCAGTTGAACAACTGCTGCTGAAACACTTTGTATGAGAAAATTTGCATACTCTTGACTCATTTAAAATAAAGTAAGTTTTGTGGCAATTGGTGGGGGCTAATAAATCCAATTTTTCCCCTCCAGATTTTATGTATCTTCATCACAACTTTGTCAGTTAATAGCATATTTTCAGATGGAAGTAATGAAATAAAAACATGTCAGCATTGAGAATTATTTGCCGTTATATTTAGATTTAAATAATTACAAGGGTTACAGAATGGAAGTCCCAGGGGCTTCAATGCAAAACTTATATATACAATATAATATAAAGCTCATTCCACTAACTGTTTCATAACTAGATATATATAAATTGAAAAGTCATAAAATGAAATGGCATTTTAGCTATGTGCTTTTGGCATTCCGTTAGAATGTAGCTCTGTTCATAAACTGAATACACAGTACTAACATAAAGTATTCATTGCAATGTTTCACCTGCAGCTAAACTTTCATATGCGCACACACATGTGATGGGCCATATTGGCATTATTATGAATATGAGAAAATGACAAGTAATGAACACATTTAAGAAGAATACCTGAAGGCTTTGCAACACCTTATTGGCTAATCAAGATGTTTTCTGTCTGGAAGAACTCTACAGCTTGAAATCAATTGCTCTCAGCTGGTATCTGCTGTGGGATGTAAACACAGGAGCAGTCAATGACAACATTCCTAGAGTGTACATGTTAGAACATGGGGAGGGATGTCTGTCCAGCAAGCAGGTAAACTTCCTGGGGACGGACTTCCTCCACATGTGACCAGAGGTGGGTGTGGCCTCACCTGTGCAGGTAATGATAAAAGCACAGGGCAGGCAGCCACTCTCTCTCTTGCCTCTCGCCTCTTGCCATCTTCATCTTCTGAAGGAGCAACATGCCCTCTTGGCTCCCAGCCAAGAGAGGACAGTACTATCTTGCTACAAGATAGATTCTAACTGCATGTAACCTTTTTAAGCCTGCCTACCTTCTGGGATCATATTGTGAACAGAACGTGAGTAAACTCTTTTATACTTTTATAAAGACTGTGTCGTGTCTTGTATTTTAAGAGGGAACAAAGGGGAAATTACCAGAGTAATTATTATAGAGGTTCTAGCGAACCTGTGCAAGCGTTACCGTTGCGAACTTAAAGGGGAATGTCTATAAACTCTGCTGATATTTTGGGAACTTGTTAGCACAAGTTGGATAAGGATATAATTAGTCAATATATCCTCTCCTGCACCCCAGAACATTCCCACAAAGGGTTATTGGGCCCAGTATTGCATATTTCTGCGTATTTTTTGAAGGATTGCATTGGATTGTGATTTTAAGTTGAGTAGTATTTTTCTGAGTTAACTTCCTGGTAAGCACATGGTCCTTTGTTCCATTGTGCAGTGGGGATTAAGCAACCCCCCCTTCCCTCAGAGTTCACAGTGACCCAAGGCAGTGAAGAATTGTTTTGTATTTTTAGATTTTTGAGATTTTGATTTTAAAATTTTGAGAAATTTTGAAATTTTGAAGAATTTTGAAATTTTTGGATTTTAAGATGGCTAGAGCAGCTTTTGATAGTGATGCAAAGCTAGGAATGCCTGTGCTGAATGAACACAATTTCATACACTGGAAGCAGCGCTTGATAGCATGTTTAGATTATAAGCACATTTTGGAAGTTTTAAACCCTCAACCTACGGGATCGTCTGAGGAAGCTTTAGCCAAGATAAGTGCTTGGAAACGCATGAACAGCGAAGCTAGACACATAATTTTGAGTGGACTTCGTGATGAGCAGCTATCATTAATAAATAGTACAGATCATGCATCTCAAATCTTAAGAGATATTGAGCGCGTGTATGGAGAATCTAGCATAAACTGCTTCAGAAACTTGGTGTGTAAATTAACCAGAGTGAGGATGAATTCAAAAGAGGAATTCACAGAGCACATCAACAAGTTCACTGAGATTATTCAGAGAATTGATTTGACTCCCAAAGCTTTTGATGAAGATACAAAGATAGCATTTTTGTTATCATCACTTGGACCACGCTTTAGCGCATTTGTAAGTTTGATGGATCATAGACAAGGTCTGACTTTTAAAGACTTGATTGGTTATTTAAAAGAAGAATGCAGAGATAGAGCTGAATCTCCAGTGAGAAATGCTAGAAGCAAAGACAGTAGTTATGCATCTAGGCAATTTACAAAGTCCAAAGAGATGCCTAAGAAAGTGATTTGTTTCAATTGTAACAAAGAAGGACACATTGCAAAGAATTGCAGGGCTCCTAAAGCCAAGAAACCCCACCCCTTTCAGCCAAAAGGAGAAAAGAAGGGGAAATGTGAATGCACATGGCTACTGCAAGAAAGGAATTTAACTGTCCAGAATCGTGAAAATAGACGTAATAAATGGATAATTGATTCAGGTGCCAGCTCACATTTTTCATATAAAAAGGACTATTTTAATGAGATAAATGATGAAGAAGGATCTGAAATTGAAATTGCAGATGGGAACATTGTTAAAGCAAAAGGTGCAGGTTCCATGAGTCTGAAATGCAATATAAACAATGAATGCATTGAGAACACAATCTCTAGAGTTTTGTATGTACCAGAGCTGAGCTGCAATTTAATCAGCGTGTCCACATTGGACAAGAAAGGTTTCCAGATCACATTTGGAAATGGAGAATGCAAGGTGACTAGAAATGGCAAAGTGTTTGCTCAAGCAGAGCTAATCAATGGTGTATATGAGCTTGATTTTTCAGAGAATCAGTCTGCAAAGGTGGCACATTCCAGCCAGAAGGATGAAGCAGATCTGGACCTGTGGCACAGAAGGCTTGGACATAGAGACACCAACGTCATTCTGGATCTACAGAAAAGAGATCTTGTAAGAGGTTTGCAGGTAAAGCAGAGCAACAAAGCTCCAGCAAAGTGCATAAGCTGTATTACTGAGAAGGCTGTAAAACCTTCATTTCCACGTTGTGCAGAACAAAGAAGCAACAAAGTGCTTGACATAGTGCACACTGACATATGTGGACCCATGAATGTTCCCTCACTGGGAAAGAATAGATATATTTTAATATTTCTGGATGACTTTTCAAGATTTTGTGTTGTGTATTTCCTCAAAGAGAAGAGTGAGACAGTGGACAAGCTCCAGGAATACATTGCCATGGTCAAGAATAAATTCCAAAGAGCTCCAGCTGTGCTAATGAGCGACAATGGAGGTGAGTACTGCTCAAATGAAATGCAGGCTCTCCTGGCCAAGGAAGGAATTGCACATGTAACCACAATTCCTTACACACCACAGCAGAATGCCATAGCTGAGAGAAAGTTTAGGTCCATTATGGACATGACAAGGTGCATGCTAAAGGATGCATGTTTGCCACAGAAGCTGTGGGCCGAAGGAGTGTACACGTCGGTCTATTTGCAGAATAGACTGCCAACTAAAGGTGCAGAGCGCACACCATTTGAACTTTGGCATGGGAAAGCTCCCAATCTGTCGCACATACGTGTGTTTGGAAGTCCGTGTTACTTCCACGTGCCCAAGGAACACAGACACAAGCTTGACTCCAGGGCAAAAGCAGGTATCCTTGTGGGATACGCCTCTGGAGGCAAAGGATATAGAATTATGGACTTACAAACTGGTAAGACAAATGCATACCATGCGGTTTATGTTGATGAATATGGAAAGGTAGACACTAAGAACACTGTTGTGGATTCTTCAGATGAGTCAGAAAGGACTCAAGAGTTTGTATATTTCCCTTTTGAGACCCCACAAAGTACTAATCTGCCTTCGAGTGTTACAGCGCCCCCTACAGGCGACGCACCAGAAGACGCAGAGGACCAGAACCCTGGCGGCACCAGAGACGAAGATGAGGACTCAGATGGGGACATGCCTGCGTTGGAGGAGGATGAGGAAGCTGATGCGGTCGCAGAACCAGAGGTCAGGCGCTCGTCCAGTTCCAACAAAGGTGTCCCACCATTACGGTTGTCCTACTTTGCAGGGTCGGCGTTTCCACAAGAACCTTCCACTTGGGAAGAGATACAGGAGATGCCAGCTGCAGAAGCCAGTCTCTGGAGGAAGGCCGCACAGGAGGAGATGGATGCACTGCATCAGAACAAGACCTGGACACTCACTGAGCTGCCTCCCGGTAAGAAGGCCATTGGGAGTAAATGGGTTTTCAAGGTTAAGAAGGGGTCAGAAGGAGAAGTGCAGCGCTACAAAGCTAGACTTGTAGCACAGGGATTTTCACAGCGTTTTGGTGAAGACTATGATGAAGTTTTTGCACCAACCGTGAGGTACAGCAGCGTAAGAATGCTTTTAAGCATTGCAGCCTCCAAGAAAATGAGAGTGAAACACATAGACATTGCTACCGCTTTTCTACATGGGCAGATTTCTGAAGAAATTTATATGAAACAGCCCAAAGGTTTTGTGAAACCACATGAGGCACATTTAGTGTGCAAACTGCAGAAAGGACTTTATGGACTTAAACAGGCTGCTAGAGCCTGGAACCAGAAGTTGCATAAAATGCTGATGCAACTTGGGTACAAGCAAGGCGACGCTGATAAGTGCTTGTACAGTAAGTCAAATAATGGACAATTCTCATATATCTTAGCTTTTGTTGATGACCTGATTATTGCCACAGCAAGTGAGAAAGACTATACACAAATAGTAAAACACCTTAGCAAAGAGGTGGAGGTCAAGGAGCTAGGAGATGTCCAGTACTACCTCGGGATCCAGGTGGAAAGAGAAGAGGACGGCTCATTTCTTCTCAGCCAAAGACAGAAGATCCACGAGCTAATTGAGCACATGCAGATGCAAGACGCACATCCAGTTGCTACACCGATGGCTACTGACTTCCTGAAGAATCAGCAGGATTCGAAGCAGTTGCCAGACAACAATGACTACAGGTCGGCGATTGGTAAACTTTTGTATTTAGTTACCACATGTAGACCTGACTTAGCTAATGCTGTGGGGATTCTTAGCAGAAAAGTGAATTCTCCCACTGAGCATGATTGGGCAGGTGTAAAGAGGGTGGTGCGATATTTGAAGGGTACCATGAATTGTAAATTAAGGTTACCAGCCGTCAGAGACCCTAAGTTGGTTGGGTATACTGATGCGGATTGGGCTGGGGATAATGCTGATTATAAATCAACAAGTGGTCATGTTTTCATGTTTGGTGATGGACCTGTTTCATGGGGCAGTTATAAACAGAGCTGTGTAGCATTATCTTCCACAGAATCAGAATACGTTGCAGCAACAGAAGCCTGCAGAGAGATCGCCTGGCTTGATCAACTCATAAAGGACTTTGGGTTGGTGAGAAAAGGGCCTGTCAGCTTGCTAGAGGACAATCAAAGTTGCCTGAAGCTGACGCAGAGTGAGAAGTTCCTGGCCAGAACAAAACACATTGGGGTTAAATACCACTACATACGCCAGATGATCCAGGATGGACTTGTGGAACTATCCTACTGCAGCACCCAAGAGATGACTGCTGACATCCTGACGAAACCCCTACCAAGAGAGAGTTTCCAGAATCTACGTGTCAAGCTGGGACTCTGGGTGGTTGAATAAAGTTGTTTATGTTTTGTATAATGTTGTATTGCCTGAGAAGGGGTATGTGGGATGTAAACACAGGAGCAGTCAATGACAACATTCCTAGAGTGTACATGTTAGAACATGGGGAGGGATGTCTGTCCAGCAAGCAGGTAAACTTCCTGGGGACGGACTTCCTCCACATGTGACCAGAGGTGGGTGTGGCCTCACCTGTGCAGGTAATGATAAAAGCACAGGGCAGGCAGCCACTCTCTCTCTTGCCTCTCGCCTCTTGCCATCTTCATCTTCTGAAGGAGCAACATGCCCTCTTGGCTCCCAGCCAAGAGAGGACAGTACTATCTTGCTACAAGATAGATTCTAACTGCATGTAACCTTTTTAAGCCTGCCTACCTTCTGGGATCATATTGTGAACAGAACGTGAGTAAACTCTTTTATACTTTTATAAAGACTGTGTCGTGTCTTGTATTTTAAGAGGGAACAAAGGGGAAATTACCAGAGTAATTATTATAGAGGTTCTAGCGAACCTGTGCAAGCGTTACCGTTGCGAACTTAAAGGGGAATGTCTATAAACTCTGCTGATATTTTGGGAACTTGTTAGCACAAGTTGGATAAGGATATAATTAGTCAATATATCCTCTCCTGCACCCCAGAACATTCCCACATCTGCTAACACCTTAGGTACATAATACATATTAGTAGTAGGAATAAAAATGGAAATTGGTACTTTACAAAAAACAACGATAACTTTACAGCTGTATGTTAAACAATATTTTTTAAATGTTAATATTTGCTGTTAGCATTGCAAATATTGTCTAAAACATAATATACAGTATAACTGAAAGATTGGAAAGCCTTAGAAATTGGAAAGGGAGTTGCTGTTATCTAGCAACAAGTTTAAATTACCATAACCAATTCCATCAAAATGCTTTTATGCCATGTATTTGAGAGACTGGAAATAAGACAACTGAGAATAAAAGCAGTCAAAGAATGCAAAAGGTGGTCTGGCCATATATATCTCCTTGTGTTCCGTCCCATCACCAAATCAAATCTATTAGTTTCTGCCTAATTTTGAGTTAGACTTCAAACAACTGGAAACTAAACACTGTTAGGACTTTGTATTCTGGTGACTGTATTAGTGGTCTGTGCCTCTTCTCTCATTTGTTTGCCTTAAACATTCATCTTTTTCTTGCTATTGCTATATCTTCCTCTACTTTGTTAAAAACATCTTTAAAGTTGAATTATTTTACCCTTGTAAAATGATTTTAACACATAGAATTAATCTCTTATGGGACTGTGCCCTGTTCCTGGAACAGGTTTAACATTGTCCTTCAACATGATGTGACATTGTGCTGATTCAGTGGCAGAAGCCAGCAGAATTGCAGCAACCTCTGCTAGCATGGTGGATCTGATGGTTACCTCTTCTCTGACATGGCAGGGCTTGTACTACATAGAAGAAAACTTCTCAGCATTCCCATGATAAAATTTCAGGAAGACAAAAATATGACAGGCAATGTCCATGTTGGATTCATAAAGTATTGTAGGATACTTCCAAAAAATATTTCAAGGTGCCTTAACAAATGAATGCTTTGCTAGTGTTTTGTGGGGGGTTTTTTGTATTTTTTAAAGTTGTTAATCACTTGTCACCAACCTGATCAAGAATTCTAAAGTTTCTTTGGTTTATGTCTATTTTATGCATCCAAAAATGTTACAGACTGATTGCTGACTGTCTTCAAGTAGAAGCAAGCTCTTGCATTCCTTTTGGTGCACTCAGAGAAGGATGTTTATTGTAAACGCAGTGTGCTGAAGCAATGCATGTTCTTTTACCTATTTCCTTTTCTCCTTGGGGGTAAGGTGAGGCAGTAACCTCTCAGTGGCCTGTTAGGTACCATCTACAGTGTAGATCCTACACAAACACTCCCATCGAGAAATGCAAATGTCTTGGGAGCAGCTGCACAAGGCAACATTATATAAGGACAGGTGATGACACGCTGATGCAGAGCAGCACTATTGTGCACATTTGGTTCATTAGCCATGTGTCAGCCAAAGCTCTAGAGTTCTATTCACGACCTACAGTAGTTGTGCTTATGGAACTGCATGATGTGCATTTACGTTCTGCAGCTTCTAAATACAGAAGCTTGTACTCTGCTTCTTAAAATAAGACACTGAAACAATGGAATCTATTTCCCATGCATGAAGAATGAGCTCCATTGTTCCCCAGCTACACGGTCTTCATAGATTTTAAGAAGACTAACTTACCTTATTTTCTAGGCGCACAATACAGTAGCTTCTATGAGTCCAAATAGCAATGACATTGGACAGTTCTGCATGTTGACCTTCTGCCAGTGATCTATCCTGCCAGGAATTCCCACATATGTGCAATACATACACCTTGCTGCCGCTGCTGCTACAACACATATAGCAGCAATGTATTATTCCTCTCCATATCATTCTCTATTTATTGTGCATTTCATGTCAAGACGCATATCACACTCCTATTCCTTTCCCGGCTGATGATCATGCTAAGTGAAATCATGGTAGAGAATATGTTTTCCACAAGTTGCCATCTCCACAAGTGGATTCCGGCACCCTGGAAAGGATGACGTTGAGCGTTAGCCCCAGAACAATTACACCAATAAAGAGATTGTAAGTCATATTATAAATAAGAACACAATAATCACTCTCCCTTCTGCCTTACTGGTGCTAAAGTCAGCTAACATTTTGTTGTTGTTGTTGTTTAGTCATTTAGTCGTGTCCGACTCTTCATGACCCCATGAACTAGAGCACGCCAGGCACTCCTGTCTTCCACTGCCTCCCACAGTTTGATCAAACTCATGTTGGTAGTTTCAAGAACACTGTTCAACCATCTCGTCCTCTGTCATCCCCTTCTCCTTGTGCCCTCAATCTTCCCCAACATCAGGGTCTTTTCCAGGGAGTCTTCTCTTCTCATGAGGTGGCCAAAGTATTGGAGCCTCAGCTTCTGGATCTGTCCTTCCAGTGAGCACTCAGGGATGGTTTCCTTCAGAATGGATAGGTTTGATCTTCTTGCAGTCCATGGGACTCTCATGAGTCTCTTCAGCTAACATATGGTTTATCTAAAACAATGAACAGATTTGTAACTTGCAGTAAATTCAGTGTCAACAAGAGAAAAGGGGTGTTGTGCAATGCTCAGCATCACATGGAAATGTTCTCCCACCCACAGTGCAAAACACCAAAAGGAATATATATTTAATTTCATGTTATTTAAGGAGTGTATTAATCCCCTCATTTGCCAAACATTTAAAAGCAATGTTCAAAAATCTTTTGGGTAGCAAGCAATAAAATATACCGTATTTTTTGCTCTATAAGATGCACCAGACCATAAGACGCACCTAGTTTTTGGAGGAGGAAAACAAGAAAAAAAATATTCTGAATCCCAGAAGCCAGAACAGCCAGCGGGATCACTGCGCAGCGATCCCGCTGGCTGTCCTGGCTTATGGGATAGCTGTGCACAGCCTCTCCAGGGCAAGGGGAGCCTTCATCCGCTGCCCAGGAGAGGCTGCGCACGGCTAAGGCTCCCCCAAGAGCCACACTCCCTTTAAAGAGGGAGAAAAGCCCTGAAGAGCTGCACACACGCTCCATGTGGCTCTTTAAAGGGAGCGCTGAGCAGAGCCTCCCGCCTGCATTCGCTCCATAAGATGCGCATACATTTCCCCTTACTTTTTAGGAGGGGGAAAGTGCGTCTTATAGAGCGAAAAATACGGTACACACTTAAAAGCCTGGAAATTGTTTAAGGAGTATGGCTGAGATCACTGTACTTGAGAGGGCACCTCTAATGAAGAGATGTTTTCAGCAGTTAAAGCATATCAGAGAATATAACTAGTGTCATGTAATAAAGATTAAAAGACCTGGCCACTGGCCAAGTTAATATTCATGTTTGGGAACTAATGCACTTTCAAATGTATAGGACGTGCAATACCTTGCAAGAAGTCTGAGTGCATGACTCTCAAAGTACAATACAGTAATCAGGTGATATCCAAATTATGAAAATATATTTCTTTCGAAATAGATGTTTTAAAGCTCCTAAGAGAGAAACTTGTCAACCTTTTTAGGTCTGTGGGCACATTTTAGAAACTGGGGCAACTGTCAGTGGCAACACACACATATCCCATAACCAAGCACATACTGCCGTCGATCCTACGGGCCATGGGCTTTTTTCCAAGTTTAATTTCAGTGGGATGCGAACCAGGAAAGCCCTTTGTGGGCACCAGGATGCTCACAGGCACCACACTGGCGACCCTCGAAGAAATCTCTGTGGAGTTATCTTTCTCCTATTGAAACCAATTGTGCTTAAACTTCCCATGGAAATCAATGGGACTTAAAGGGGGACCATTCATTTCAATGGAGCAGTACACGGCAGGAGAAACTCCCAGAGTATTGTGCCCACTGGAACCTAACTGCAGTTCCATCCTCAAAATGTCATGTCAGTGGCAAATGTTACTGCTCTGCCTTTTTTTACAATGCTTCTGGCGGTAAAATTCCAAGAACGGTTTCAAACTTGCAATTCATCCAGAACAAGGATCACCACCAAATGCTGCCTCTGTCCCTCAAAGCAACCCTCGATGAGATGCTCCAAAGGCGCAGCTGCAAAAAATAACCCAAGAATCTTGCGGCACCTTAAAAGACTTGAGAAATGTATTGTGTGAAGCATCCACAAAAGCTTATTCTATAATAAACTGGTGGGTTTTCAAGGAGCCCCGAGACTTCCCGGGTCTCCCCTGCCCCTGGGAACCAGCGATTCTTGCCTTGCTTAATCCATGCAAGTGGTTTAAGGGTTGTGCGGCGACAGCCCCAGCGCCGGAGTCCAGTTCCCCCGAATCGCCCAGCAGGGGCCACTGCTGTTCCAGAGCAGCCTCGCCGCCGCCGCCTCCTCAGCTGGCGCTGCTGCCGGCAGGGAAGGTGAAAGGTTGGCAGGAGCAGGGGGGCGGAGGGAAAAGGAAGCGAAACAACGCCGGCTGGGCAGCCGACCTGGAAACTGACACCGCCGAGGTGCCGAGCAGCTGAGCCACCCCGAGGGGAAGAAGCAGGAGCAGAAGACGCCGCAAGGGCAGCAGCTCAGACCACCGAGCAGGCTCGGCTCACCGGCGACCCCGACCTGCCTGCCTGCCTGCCTGCCTGCCTGCCTGCCTGCCCCGGGGATAGCGCGCGCGCCGCAGCCCTGTCAGGTCCTGGGAGCGAACAGCCGCCGCGCTTGCTTGCCCCGCCTCCCGCCCTCCTGGGCCCGGCAAGGTTGGCCCGTCGGCGGGGGAGCGGAGCTTCGTCCAAGCGAGAGAGAGAGAGAGAGGAGGGCCGGGCGGCGAGGCAGCAGCGCTCGGCTTCTCCTGAGGGGCGAGCCGCAGCGAGGCAGGTGGCGCTCGGGGCCGCCAGCGTCGCTCTCCAGCCCCAACTTTGGCGGGCGGAGTTGAGGGAGAAGAAGAAGCCGAATAAAAAAGCCCCCCCCCCCCAACGGTCTCTTTCAGGTGGCCGCGTCAGACACCGAGAGCGCCCGGAGCTTCCTTTCCGCGGAAGGAGCGCTTGAGAGAAAGACTGGGAAGCTGACTGGAAAGGGCGCGCGCGCTGCTGCTGCTGCTGCTGCCCGGGCAGCTCTGCGCCCAGTCCGGCGCCTCGCTCTCCCCACGCCCTGTCAGGGTGGAGCTGCCCGCTGCCGCTTTTTCTTGGCCCGCTGCAAGGTAACGCGGGGTGCGCGCGTGCGGAAGGGAGGGGTGGTTTATCTATTTGTAGCGCTTTTACACAAAGGAGCGGCGCCGAAGCCGGGGAGGTGGGACGCGCGGCTACTCGAGCTTTCGCCCCGGGAATATGGCTCGGGCGGCGAGACGCGCTATGGCAGCCGGTGTGTCGAGAGACAGAGGAGGAGGAGGAGGAGGAGGAGCGCGCGCCCGGGCACATGTCATTTCCTCAAGTTCTGGAGGCTAGAAAGGAGGGCGGCTGAAGGGCTGCCTAGGCGCCTTGAGGGAGGTCGTGTTTCCCCGGATCCGGGCTGGGGTGCCCACAGCAGGGCTACTTTTACCCATAGGGCTCCTGTGCTCCAAAGGTCAGCGGTTTATCATGGCTGAACCTCGAACAAAGAAGCCCACGGGGTCTGAGAGGTACTTGGACTGCAAACTTTAACCTGTGGAAACTTTTAATTCCTGAATTTCTCTGCTGCCTAGCAACCAATGTCCCCCCCCCCTCCACATGCAATAAGAACTTTGACTTTTTTTTGTGTGGGGGATGTCTCAACAGGATTCTTTTTTCTCCCTCCTCCTCTAGCATTTAGCTCCCTCGCCATATGTGAAGCTGGAGCCTCCTCAACTTGACAAGGCCAAAGAAAAACCTGCTCTCTTCAGGGTTGCTGAGCCATATCATGTATTGTTCGCCGGCGTTGAGTTAATTCGCCGCCCCCCCCCTTGCCTTCATCTCTTGCTCGCATTTGCCCTCTGACATCAAAGCACGGAGACCGCCATGGGCTGCTTCTGCGCAGTCCCGGAGGAATTTTATTGTGAAGTTCTGCTTCTGGATGAATCCAAGTTGACCTTAACCACCCAGCAGCAGGGGATAAAGGTAAGCAGTGTCTGCCTCCTGCTCTGTTTTCATTGGGGTTTCCCCGGACGCTTGCTAGTGGTGCTTGAAATGCTTTGTCTGGAGTTGAGCAATAAGGGGCAAATCTACATGGAAACATACTGTTCTCAGAGAGTGCCTATCAAAACAGGCTGGCTTCTAACGGCCAGGAAATAGACATGTCAAGTGGTATTAAGCTTTGCATCACATTCCATTACCCAAGACGAAGTTGAAAGAGTAAAAACCAAGAGGAACATAGAAGTCTTGAAGGTGAACAGCAGGGTTTTAAGTGTCGACCGGTTGTCTTGTGACTTGGGTAGTGTGTATGATGTGATGTGATGTAATATTATAGAATTTAATAAAAAGGAGAAATAACACTTCGGTAACTTTGTCACAGAGGTTTATATACTAGCGGGGTGAGATCTTTTGAAAATGTCTTCCTGGATGACTTCTTTGCTTTATATAATTTGCTTTGCGCTCTGATTTTCAGGAGTTGCAAGGGTGCTTAGCAATCACAGATCTTACACTGGAAATCAGGCACTTTGAAATATATACATGATCAGCAAAGATGTTTTCAGGGTTTGCCTAATAAAATTATACTTGAGGCTTGCATAAGAAGCGTGCTTTTGAAAGGCTCAGAGTGCTAGTCTGCACCTGCTGAGGAGTCTGTTACTCACCAGCTCCTTTTAAGCACATTTTAATTCTTAGTGATTTCAAGAAGAACCTTAATTATATTGCTTTGTGCTCCATGCTCCTGTTGAAAAGGACGGCTGTAAAAAAAGCTTTAACTTTGGATTTATTTATTTATTGAATTTACTGATACTTACTTGCCTACTAAAATGCTTATAACTCAGCTTTTAGGTGGTTATTAGCACAAGAGCTACAGGAACCAGTTCTCTAAACAGGCATTTGTGGGTCTTGTTCAAATACAGTCTCTATGGGATTGGGTCAGTATTTCTGCTTGGGGAGGAAGACTATACATGCTAATTGTTTTCTAGGTTGTTTTTTTTTTTTTTTTTACTTCTTAAGTCATTCAAATACTTATTGTGCATTCTGTTTTATAGAACTGAATGCTGATAGGCCGTGTTTCACTAGTAATGAATCTTCTCTCCTGACGGGGAATAATTTTATGTGAATGTTTCTAGAGGGAGAGAGAAGGCGATTGTCTAGGAATTCTAAGTATATATGGCTGTACTGTATTCTCTTGGCTCTTTTAGTGGGTCAACAACATATTATATGCCTTGATTACTGTGCATGTGCTAGAGTTAGGACTAAAGAAAGGGCTACATGTTTATAATAGTGAAGTTGCCCATCTACAGGCAACTTACTATAAGAAATAGCCCTTTAACAAGAATTCAGTTTGACTTGTTTTTACACAAGTTTGTAAAAAGAGAGGTTATCTTGAGTATAAAACTGCTTGAAACTGAACCTGTCTGTGGCAGTTGGAAAATTTTGGCATTCAGTTAAGTGAAAGAAGAACTATTAGGAATTTGGTCTCACTAATTTCAGCGGGATTTGTGTATACAGTAGGTTTTTATGCTAAGAGATGCTAGATTCATTTGTATTTGCTGATCCTGTGACTTTAATGTAGGAATATTAGTTGAACACCTAAAGGTCGCTTTATGCATTGTTTTTAGGGGTACATCTAAGATGATTTAAGGGCAAACTTTAAAACTATGACCAACATGTGTTAAATAAGTGGATCATACAGATATTAAAAATTGAGGTTTTGAGTGGAACCAGGCTTGTATTTCTTTGCGTTTTGAAAATGGTGGCATATCTATCTAATCTGTCTATCTAATCTAGCTAGTAATGAGTTCTAGTTCAGCAGATTTACATTAGAAAAGTATAAAAGAATGTAGTGATTTATTTTTAATTCATTCCTGGTGTTTAAAGTCTAGAGAATATGTCATACTGAAATGTCAGAATAGAGGCATCATCCTTGCAGCATAGTATCCTTGCAGCACAGAACAGCATAATCTGGGGAGCAGGGGAGAACTATGGCAAGTTAAAGGTTGTTATCTACCTTGCGTACATTGCAAATAGTTTACAAGTTGGTTGCTAATTGTAGGGATGTTGTTGTTTTACAAACACTTGCAGTTTTGTCTGAACTTCATATTTGTAAAAATTCAAGCGGTTCATGATAAAAGCAATTTATTCTAAACAGGTGTAACACGTTTGTTAATGTCACAATACTACAATGGATGCAATTTTCATAACTCTTAGTAGTTAGAGTTAATTGTTTCTTGGGGATATAGACTTTATTTGTATTGTGTTATGTAGGCAGTTCACCTGTTAGCCAGTTCACCTGTTGACCTTTTGTTAATATGAAACCAGTGGTTCTTTGAATCAGTGCTCCAGGCTAGCACTGCAGGGCCACTGTGGGGAAAGGATCTGGGTGCTGTGCAAGGGAAGTGTGAGAACATGATTTACACAAAAGTTATTTACTGAAATATTTGAGTATCATGGGGAGAGGGAATTGGGAAGAGTGAACATGGGCCCAAATGCAATAAAAATATGTTGTCGAAGCTACCTGAGGGATTTCTGGACGCTTTGAGGAATTGGGATAGGTGCAGTAATTTGAAGACTTGGGCCAGCAAACTGGGCAAAGACAAGGCAAGCATGCAAAGTTAAAGTAGACCTGTTAGTGGTTCTGATCATTTTTTAGGCTGCGTACAAATGTACCATTTAAATGGTAGGCACCATGCGATCGGCTTGAGGTATCTGATGGTGACTTCACATATCAGTAGACTGAAGGAACTGCAGCTCACTCTTATGGTATTGAAAAGTGGGGGTACATCAGCAGAATAACATCTGCTCACTTGGAAATAAAAACCCCTGGGTTGCCATCTTATATCTGGCGCACCCCACATAGCTTTAAATCATTTGCTACAGTTGGAGATAAAGCAGACCCCTCCTGGTCTTGGCCTCTGCCCCTTGCCCCTTTTGCTGTGAAGTAAAGTGGTACCTCTGGTTACGAACTTAATTTGTTCTGGAGGCCCATTCTTAACCTGAAACTGTTCTTAACCTGAGGTATCACTTTAGCTAATGGGGCCTCCTGCTGCCCCCACTTGATTTATGCTCATCCTGAGGTAAAGTTCTTAACCTGAGGTACTACTTCCGGGTTAGCGGAGTCTGTAACCTGAAGTGTTTGTAACCCGAGGTACCATTGTACTGTTTGGAGTGGGAGGTGGGGACACATGACAGAACAAAGGGAGAGAATCTGTAGCTGCTACTTCTGTTTCTGCACTGAGAAGACTTGAAGATATGCATCCAAGTTGCAGATTACATTATTCCCCCACCCCATGGCTTGGGATCTGATTCTCCATCCTGCTGTATAGTATTACAGTGTTGAAACAAAATAATTTCCCCCCCCTTCCAGTAGTACCTTAGAGACCAACTAAGTATGTTATTGGTATGGTATAATTGGAATTACAGTGTGTGAATTAAGCAAACACATGAATGGGGTCAATGGTTTAGGTCATATCAATATGGTTCGCAAATGCTTCCTTGGAATTACATTGCAGAGACTAGTATATGTGAATGAGAAAGACAAAGAGGATTGCCACCTTGCAACCTGGATATACTCATGTATAGACACCCTAGCGGAGGAAGAGGATTGTGGGGGGAGCGCACTGTCCCCAGCAGCATGATCCCGGTGGGGTGCCATTGGTGCTGCCCCTCACCCACGCTGGGCGCCACACCCCCGCAGGCAGTGCACCACACCCCCAGGATGCGCACCACGCCCCCCGCCTGCTCTCTGCCCCCCCCCCCCGGTGCTGGAGCATGAAGCTCCACCACTGTATAGATACACATGTGTGGTATATAGTCTGGTTACTGTTTCTTTGCTGTGAAGTTCCACACTGCAAGAAAGGATGCGTGAAACCATATGGGCATAACTTGTTGCATGGGCGAGAACAAAGTTGTAGACCTAAGTCATCAAGTCCACTTGTGTGTTTGCTTAGTACAGACACTGTTCCCTCCAGAGTTATAGTATTGCACTATGGGAAAGCAGCTGCTGTGCTGCTTCTGTGTAAAAGAGGATTAGATCCAATGATGTCCATGGGATTTGCTTTTGGATAAATCTGCTAAAGATCACAGACGTAATAAAGTTTACTTAGATGCACTGGCCACAGGAAACAGGAAACTTCCTAGATCGCTCTCCAAAGACATTGACTTGAAAGCACTGATGCTTATGTGCCTGTCCACAGGTGGTTGCAAGTTGCCTGCAGGAAGACTTTTGCTGTATTCCTGTGTCTGTAGCAGATCTTAACATCCTTTTCTATATCGCTGTAGCTTTTGCATGCCAATTAAGGAGCACTAGGAAGTGAAATAAGTTGCTAGCAGGAGAGGAGAAGAAAAAGAGGTAGCAATGTGGTCTGTCTCAAGAGTAAAATTTTTGGAATTACTGCTTGTCAGAGCTGTCTGGTTAGGATTTAAGTAACCCTTGGTGTCAGCCACAGGTATTTGTGTAACCTGGGAGGACTTTGTATCCATTCTGAAGGTTTTGTGCTTCCTCCACTCATTTTCCCAGGGCCATGTGCTTTGGACCTTTAGCCTAGTTATTTTACTGGTTTCTTGGACCCGCTTTCTAGAAAACAACCTGCCTTACTGTTAAAATGGCTCTTGCTTAGCGGCTTTCAAATTCTGTTCCTAGGACCTCAGGAATTCCTTCTTGGGAGTTTCTCAGTGAGAAGATAAGTAATGGTGAACTGGCTTGCCAGAAAGATACCTAGCTTGATCAATAATTACTGGTACTTCCTTCGCAATGTTCAATCTGTGGGTGTACTTTGGTTTGTGTGTGATAATGCTAAAGTCTAATAGGTGTTGCAGGTGTCACGTATCAACTGAGTGTGTGCTTAGTGGTAAAATGAGCTGAAACCAAAATAATAAAAAGGGAAAGAAATATGAGGATGACAAAGTATCCCAAATAGTTGCTTTTCTGGAAGATGTGGAGACAGGCATATTGGACACCTGGAAGTCCAGCGTTCTTCAGCTTTGGGCCAAGAGTGGCCTTGCACCTCAAGAGCGAGAGATGCCATTGAATATCATCAAAGGCTTCAGACAAAACATCAATAATATCTGCTGGGCTTCAAATTGCAGCTATCCTTTTGTTATTCAGTCCTTGAACTTCTGTGAGATTGTGCCCAGTGGGACTGAAGAGGTTTCAACGATGCTGCTGCAAATGGGGAACGCATTCAGCACCAATTCTGGCACTTTGGTTGCCCTAAACAGTTCTTCAACAAAGACAAGGACGCAGCTGCAACCCTTTGAATTCTTTTGGTAAGCTGGAGCATGAAAGCTCTTGAGAACTTCCTACAGACTGGAAAGGTGTCTGTGCAGAAGCAGGAATTGCTTATTACTGTGGGATTTACCCACAAATCCCCTCCAGTCCCCCACCCACTGCTGCTAGTTTGCTGAACCACTGTTTTTTTACCCAAAACTGATGGCAGCAGGATGAGAAGGTGCTGCACAGCTCATGGTTCAACTCCACCACTAACTTACCAAACCATGACCTATGATATTAGGAGTCCTCTCATTGTTAAGTGAGCAGTTACACACAGCCACACTTGCAGTCTAGTCTGTTTTTGGTTGCTGGGGATGGGATCATCCTTTGGGAAGGCAGACTCCAAACAAGGGTGTACCAGTAACAATAGGCAATTGTTGCTGCCGAAACAATTGTTGTAGCAGCAGTATTATTTTGTTGGTGAAAGAGGCTTAAGAGAATTGAAGGCAGAGGCCCAGAAGAGCTGGAAGTCTCATAAGCTGGAAGTTAGCTGCAGCTGAAGAGGTGGCAAACTGTGACGAAGGCTACCTGATGCCCTCCAGAAGTATTTGTCGACAGGTCCCATGAGCCTCAGCCAACATGGAGGACAGCAAAGGCTAGTACAAGGTAGCAGCGTATTTCTGGCTCAAGTGGTATTGTTATAACTATACAATTACAACTTAAGGTAACATGATCTTTTAAAAACCCCAAAGGACTACAGTTGTACCTTGGATCCTGAACACCTTGGTACTTGGACATTTTGGCTCCCAAACGCCACAAACCCGGAAGTGAGTGTTCTGGTTTGCAAACGTTCTTTGGAATCCAAACATCCAATGGGGCTTCCTGCAGCCGAATGGATTCTGTTTGAATTCCAAGGTACGACTGTATATGCAGTGCTGTTTTTCTAGAAAAAGAGGTACCGGAACTCACCATGAACAGTTCTCTCATTCTATTAGAATGGCAATGGTGCTCATCTGAGAGGTGCTGGAACTGAGTTGCTGTGTGTTCCCCCTGAAAAAGCCCAGACTATATGGTGAGTTAGGTTTATGATCAAAATGGCAAGCAAAGCCTGTTGGGTGCTGTCACTGCTCACATCCATACCATACATTTAAAGCAGGGGTAGGTAACCTAAGGCCCGTGGGCTGGATCTGGCCCAATCACCTTCTCAATCGGGCCCATGGACAGTCCGAGAATCAGCGTTTTTTTTACGTGAGTAGAATGTGTGCTTTTATTTAAATTCCATCTCTGGGTTATTTGTGGGGCATAGGAATTCGTTCATTTCCCTCCCAAAAATATAGTCCGGGCCCCCACATGGTCTGAGGGATGGTGAACCAGCCCACAGCTGAAAAAGGTTGCTAACCCCTGATTTAAAGCATATGGCCTTTCCCAAAGAATCCTAGGAGCTACTGTATAATTCTCGGCACCCTGAACGAATTGCAGTTCCTAGGACTCTTTGGGATGTATAGTGCATAGTGTATAAATGTATAGTGTGGCTTTGACCACAGACATGTTTTTAGCACCTGGCTAAGACTTTCCTCTTCACCTGGGTGATTGGAGTAATTTGATGCAGCCAAGTCAAGGCTTTATGTTAGTTCAGCTTTGGGTAGCTCTTAAGCTTCCTCGCTATCCCGAGGAGGATGGTATTTTATTTTTAATCTATTGATCTGACAGCTTAATTTTTTATTGGCTCTTTTTAACAATTTTGCATGTTTAAAAACTTGATCGCAAAGCTGATTGTAGGACTCCTAGAGAACAGCCCTGTGTTACGCAACTACCAACTAAATAAACATTAATTACACTTTAAAAATTGCAAGCATAATGTTTCTAATAAGACCATATATCTGCCATAAGGGGACAGCATAAAGCTATGAAAGTTACCACATCTTCTTTGGTTGTTGTACAAATACTGCCTCAGCAATCAAATTGCAAAATACAATACAAAGTATAGTTCTTGTCATTTCATAATTCTTTCTCAAGCACAGGAGAATCAGAGTCCCCTACCCCCCAAGTTAATTTAAGTCTGTTTTCTCATAATTATAATTCCAAAGTTGGTAGCATTGCAATTTTGCAACTTTCAGTGACACAAAGCTGAATGTAATTTATTTTGAAGGCGTTTCTAATAATTATAATTCCAAAGTTGTAGCTTTGCAATTTTGCAATTTTCAGTGAGACAAAGCTGAATATAATTTATTTTGAAGGAGTTGTCTTGTATGCAGCCTAAATTTGCTGCTGCTACTACAAAAGTTGAAATTAGGCAAGCAAAAGGAAGATTATTAGATTTAGAAAAACACAATTCTTATGTTTTTTGCTTGCATTAGAAAATTACTGTTCATTAAAGCTAGTATAACAGCCTGAGCCAATAACATTATAGCTCAAACCTTAGGCTGACCAGGAGGTAACTTCATTTAAAAATTAATGGGTTTCTGTCATGCTGTCATGCCAGTTTCATTAATTTAGTTAGATGCATCCTGGGAAAATAAAGTGTCTCAATACTCATTCATTATATAGATATTCCATGGAGAATTTCAAAATTGCTGGTCTCATCTGTAAAGATGCAGGAAAAATTAGTAATCTATGTCAAATAATGACAGTCGTTTCAAATAATGGTTAATTTATGAAAAGATTTGCAGGATCTTTTGTTCCTTTTGGTCTTTTCCAGATGAATAACAGAAATGTGGAAAGGCCTGATACTATATCATTCATATATATATGTATATTAAAGTTTGAGATTTCTTGCTACCATGCCAAAATTAGAAAGCCTTTTAAAAAAAGATGCTATTTTCCAATCCATATTTCATATAATCAAGGAACAGAATGAATTAAAGCCTCATATTTCTGATTTAAAAAGCTTGTGCTGATGCAATCAGTCCTTAGTAGAGATACCCTAACTTTTGAGGCCTGCCTCTGCTGAGATGTTACTACAGAATTTTTGACTTTCATGGAAGGAAATTCCTATTTATCAAATTGAGAGTCACTCCCTGATTGGCCTGTGGCCTGGTAGGGACCTGCTAACTAAACATGCTAACATCTTAGGAAAGAGAGGCAAGGGTATAGGGTTGCTCTCTCTACTTCCAGTTAGACTCCACTAGTAGGGGCAGTGTCTGGCCCAGCTAATAGGAGTTTGCAAGCGGTTGTCCAGACCCCTCCAAGTGCCCCTGTTTTCCAGGGACAGTTCCGGATTTACAGAAGCTGTCCTGGTTTCTGATTTGATCCCAGAATGGCCTGCTTTCCCTTAGGACATCCCTATTTTCATCAGAGAAATGTTGAAGGGTATGGTAGGATGTCTCTATTTTCATTGGAGGGTATGGAGTTATGTGACCCCCAAGCCAAGGAGATAAGTAACTATACAACCTTTAGAAAACACCTGAAGGCAGCCCTGCATAGGGAAGTTGTCAGGGAAATGCCATCGGAGCCAGAGGGAGAGGGAGGGCTCCAGAGGGATTCCGGAGAGCGTCCCGGGAGGGAGAGAAGCAGCCCATCTTCTGGGGAAGGAAATCAGCGTATCACCAGTGGAGAAGGGGGGCAGATGGGGGAATCGGCGAGGTGGCTCCATGACTCCTCACCGGAGACCAGCGGAGAGAGCACGGGTCCTCCGCTGCCCACACCCTCCCTGCGCAGAAGGCTTCCGCGCAGGGAGAGTAGGTGGAGACTAGGCGTCAAAGAGCTTCTTTGCTGGAAGAAGTTCAAGAAACGCCCACTGACGGATTCTGCCAGTGATTGAGACAGCCAAGGGTGAGTGGCTGTCCGGACAGAAAGGGTTCACTCAGGCAACCCAGCCAGGTGTGGCACCGATTTTACACACGAGCAACCCCTAGAACCATTACAGAAGTTTTTTAATGTTTAATGTTTTATTATGTTTTTATATCTGTTGGAAGCCTCCCAGAGTGGCTGGGGTGACCCAGTCAGATGGGCAGGGTATAAATATTATTAAACAGGATGTTCCTATTTTCATCAGAGAAATGTTGGAGGGTATGTTGGTGTGGGTAGGCCCGAGGTATACAAATGACAGGGAGAAGATTAAGCTAGAGCCCCTCTTCCTGACATCTGTTTTTCTATGTTGAATAATGTTTTTCTACAGAGGAGCACAGTGAACCTACACGTACAGGTGAAACAGTACAATCAAGACATAGGTATACCACCTCACCTACTGTCTGTAGGAACTAAGCATAAAAGGGACTCTCTAGCAGGTTGGATTTATGCTGCAAGATGAATGCTGAGGCCTGTGTTACTGTGCAAACCTTTATTGAGGATGGTCTTGAATGACCAACTGACATGTGATAAAACCAGCCTGTGCTTGGCACGCCACAAAAGCTTTATGGACAATGATAATATTGGCTCAGATAGGTGTCTGCATGACACACAATCCAGAAGTGGCTGCTGTGGAACCTCTCCCTCAAAGCTGGTGTCACTTTCATTTACCTGGATGGTCTTGGGGGTACGGAAAAGCAGGAAGGTCTCTGGACTGCTCAGGTGTCCCAGCAGAGCCAACATGGCCTCTTACCTGTTGATACATTGCCCAAGTTCATGGTTGCGTGATACTGATGTTGTGTGGGTACCTCTGCAGTATCTCCTCACTGTTTTGGTTGCTTCACAAGCACTCTGTATGAGATGAACAAAAGTTGCTATGCATTGAAGTGGTTGTGTGAACCATGGCTTTGGTAGAGATGAGAAGTAAAGCAGACCATTTTCATTTTTGTATAGGCAATGTGTGCCTATGGGAGTTAGGCACCTTTCAGAATCTCAGCCTCCTCGGTAGAACTTCATGCGCCAACGTCTGGGATAGGTTTGGCTGTCTATGTTGTTTTATGCATGCTCCAAATACTTGTGAAGTTATTCTATCATTCTTTTGAAAAACAAAATACCAGTCTTAATACAGATTGCTCCCCCCCCCCCCGCGTACCCAATATTCATAGTCAAAGGCAAGGTAGTCACTGGTACGGTTGGATCATCAATTGCTGATTTGTAGGAGGGAAAGTAAATACATTCTAATGAACACATAAAAGTGGAAGAAGTGAAATGGACGATGAAAGGAAAGTGTTAGTCTGCTGAGATTACTGCTAATATTGTTCAGTAGTACAAATGGAGCTCGCTATAGGTGTAATTACCGGTAAGGAAATGTCTTCTGGACATAAAATTTCTTAAAAAATTATGCTGTAGTCTTACGCTTCATTACAGTTTAGACTTTAGAGAGACTGGTGGCAGCATTTGAGTAGCCACGTAATGTTAATTTGAGCTTCCACCTTGCCTCTCCATATGCTTGTGATGACCTATAACACCATAAAACATCAAAATACTGTCACAGTAAATCATTGTACAGTCACAGCTTAACAACAGTGAAAAATATGGATGTATAAAAAAACAGCCTAATAGTGGTAGCCATGCCTGAAGGCTATTTTAAATTAAAATGTGTTCCATTATTTTTGAAATCTGAAAAGGAAGTTGCATTGCCACATAACCTCAAAGAGATCATTCGACAGACAGGGAGCAACTGCAGAAAAGTCCCTGCTTCCATTCAAAGAAAGAGGAAAGATCATGACTGTGTTACAAAGATGTCGCTGGCTGTAATCCTCAAACCACAAAAAATATTGATTATACAAATTAGTAGAGCTTACTTCCAAAACAATGTGTTTATGAATGAGGTAGTTATAGAGACAGAAAGCAGATGAGATGAGGTTCAAAAACCACATACAACATTTATGTTTTACCATTGGCACTCCCAGTCCCCTTTTGTATCACAGTAAGAAACAAGGGGAAAGAACAATTTCAACTGGGGTTGTGTTGCTGTGGGTAAGGTTCTAATTCTTTGCTCCCATGCTGATTTCGATTCTGAACTCCTAGATGCTTTTAGTCATAGAGGAGAAAACTGACAAGCATGAGAGATTAAGACTATAAATTCCCTACACAATGAATGGCTTCAGACAAGGTGAATTAAGTTAGGGAATTGGTGTGAGAATCAGTGGTTAGGTTTCTCCCCCTGATCTAGAGTTATCCCCTTCCACAGTTCCATTTTATAAAATACAGTAAATAGATGTTGGGAGTTTCCATTGCAGAAGTCCAGTGTCATGTATACTTTGACCTTCAGGGTACACTGAAGAAGCACAGTAGGAGAATGTTCTGAGAAGTCTTTCTAGAAACTAGACCCTTTCTCTGAATTAGTATTCATTTGTATGATCTCTTCACATACTTTATTTTATTTTAAGGAGAAGCGTGTTAAGAAAAAGAATGCTTAATGCATAACTGAAGAATTGCATTTCACAGAGTTTAGCCTTGTCATCCTGCCAAGTCAAATGTTGCTGTTTAGTGAATCTGTCTTGATCTGCATCATTAGTGAACATACCCAGCCTTTCCTAAATATTTTTGAAATAGCAACTTATTTGGCTTCCTTCCTAACTTTTTGTGTTTGACCTTGTTTCTGTTAATGCATACTGAAAAGGAAAATGCCTCTCTACGTGCCATAGAGATAACAGTAGAAGTCATGAATAGATCATAGAATTTTAGAGTTCGAAGGGACCCTCAGGATTATCAAGTCCAATCCCCTATGGTGCAGGAATATGCAGCTGCCCCATACAGGGATCAAACCCGCAACCTTGGCATTATCAGCACCATGCTCTAACCAGCTGAGCTATCCAGGCTCTTCAAGGGCTGTTTGTATATAGTTGTTTAGTGGATGACATCGTTCTTGAATGGTAAACAATTGGTGTATCTGATAATGCATGTTCCAGTATAACACCAAATACCTCCAATAACTCCAATATCAAGAAAGGTCAGCACTAAGGAATAATGGTTTCTGCTCATTGTAATATACCAGCATAAAATTAGAAGTCAATAATTTGTTAGCGCTCTGGAAAGTACCTTCATACTAGGGAGTCCAACTCTAAGGAAGTACTTTCCAAGCAGATAATGAAGTCAGTGATGACTCAGCAAGGGTTGCCTTTTGTGGAAGGAAAGTGTGGTATAAATTAAGTCTTCTTCTTTGGCGATCGCTCGTGGCCGAGTAAGATTGTCTTCTATGAACATAGTTTTAACAGTGAGTCTGTAAGTGACTGTGGAGGCCAATTCTGGTTCTACATGTCCTTTGACAGTGGGGACATAGGATTCTGGGCGGGAGTTGTTCATGGTGAGGGTTTGCCAAGCGTACCTTCCTCTTAGCATGTTTCTCCCTTTCATCCTGAGTTTGGGCATCTTAAAAGTCCATGACACCTTTGGTAAAGGCTGTTCTCCAATTGGAGTGCTCACAGGCCAGTGTTTCCCAGTTGTCTGTGTTTATATTACATTTTTAAAGATTTGCCTTGAGAGAGTCTTTAAACCTCTTTTGTTGAGCACCAGCATTACACTTTCCATTTTTAAATTCAGAATAGAGTAGTTCTAAATTAAGTAACTCTTAGTTTGCTTTTCAACTTGGTGCATCATCAATTGCACATCTATTGCGTCAGTTAGGGTAAATACTAGAAACATTTAAAAATGAAAGTGTGGATACCTAATTTATCAAAACAAAACAGGAGACTTTCTGGAGACTCTGAAAGTCCATCCTTTCTTAATCCAATGAGTAGTACAGTATCAAAATATGGTACCTGGAATTGAAGATTCTTATCTCCTTAGGAAAGTGATGATTGCTTGGGAATCAGTAACAGTAGCATTGATAATTTGCTGCCAATATGCTTTGGCAAGGTCGAGTTTTGCAAACACTTTGCCCTCAGCAAGAACACTCAGCAGTCAATTAATCACAAGAACTAGATAACGATACTGTTTAAGTGCCTTACAGTGTGCTTGTAAGCTCTGCAGTCTTTCCTTACCATTTGACTTTAGTGCTGGCACAATTGTTGTGGTCATTTTAGATTCTCAAGCTGCTATTCAGTTAATTTTGTTTCTTAAGGGCAAAATGTGCATTTCCGTTCTCCAAGCAAAATAGTGTAATGGCTGGATCTTGATATAGCTCTCCTTTTGGAAGCTTTCTTACTGGGTGGAGGCGGCGGCTTGGAAAACCTGTACTAATGGTATGAACATGCTGGACATAGTGGTGTGAATCAGGTCTTTTCTAGTATGAACTAGGTTCTTTCTAAGAGGCTCTTATGGACTTCCTTCATGTGAAAAATGTGCTCTATTATTGAGCTATGGCTCTTCCTTGAAGTTTATAAGTAGGTGTAAAGTCAATGTGTAAAGCGAGTACAGAATAATATTTGTTGTTCCTGCTCTTAACTTCCAGCATTGTTCCTTTGTGAACAAAGCTACATGTGTTACAAGATTTCAATGCATATTTGTGCGTGTGACTGCAGTGTCCCTAACCCAATCTTATGGCAAGATCCTTTCTGGGTACAGTTTATGAGCATATAGTTTTTTTGTTTCCAAAACAATGGTCAACATGTGGAGGTTAGTGGCAAGAATTGCTGGTGATATTCTGTTTCCTTACCACAGGTTGTCCAAAACAGCTTTAGTTGTTTTGGGCAGACATGTATACATTGATGCACTTAGTTTAGATGACAAATATAGTTGCATACATATTTGCACTCTGAGCAAAATGAAAATTTACACTTAGCCATAGATGGAGGAATATTTAATTTCTGGTGTTAATTCATTTCAGGTCAGTTCTATATCTAGACACCATTGGTAGAAGTTTTGAATGTGGTGCATTGGAAAGTGATCCATCTGAATATGTTTACCTGGGGACCTTCTGAACAAAGATGTTTTCTTTTATCTAAAAAAAGAGAGAACATCTTTGCCTAGCAAGCCTCTGAAGAACTCTGTCTAAGACTGATGAGATTACCTTTGAAGATATGCACAGAATCATTTGCACAATTGAAGTAAGATGTGACAGTGTCATGGAAACAGAAGTATTGACATGTGGTGGAAACGTCTTCAAAGAGCAGATGTAAAATCGGGGCCACAATAGACTTGGATCAATCCCAGTGAGAAAAACAAAAAATACAAAACTCCCCAAACAAAATCTTTGAAGTTTAAACAAAATCTCTGAAATTCTTAAGTCTCACCTT
This sequence comes from Podarcis erhardii, assembly GCF_964252035.2. Taxonomy (NCBI): domain Eukaryota; kingdom Metazoa; phylum Chordata; class Lepidosauria; order Squamata; family Lacertidae; genus Podarcis; species Podarcis erhardii. The sequence goes on from NC_138501.1 coordinate 20,003,142, forward strand.
CTTCAGATATTTTCAAGAAAAGAAATGCAAGGCCGTGGATGTTTGGTTGAAAGCTTTTAATTATATGTAGTAATATATTCTCAAGGTGCAAGAAGAAAATAGTTTTAAATGCAGACAGTGTCTTTTATCTTCCCTTCCCTTCGTGTAACGCCTTTCTTCAGAGAATCTTTTCGCTTTCCCTTAATTTACTGCTATTTCTACTCTAAAAGCCCTAGCTAAGATCAGCATCCTTTCATGCAAGTTTCCACTTTGAACAGATCAGTCAAATGCAGAATGAAAAACAAACAACATAACCCATTGTCTGTGTTTTGCAATGAAGAATATTATAAAGGGGTTAGTGTGAAATGTTGTGCCTGTCGAAATCCAGTGTGGTTTACCATCTGCTTTTGATCTAGGTACTGTACTTCTAAGCCATTGGAGAAGTTGGTAGCAGAGCAAAATTCACTATTTAATTTATGATCTCACTCATTTCCGAAGTTGAAATCCATTGTCTAATCTGGATGTCTAAACTGCACGTGCAGCCCAATCCTGTGTGTATTTCATCAGAAGTAAGTCCCACTGATTTGAATGGGAGTCGCTCCCAAGCATAGGAACCAACTCCTAGGGGCCGAGGGGGCTATGGCTCCCCCAATAAAATATTTGAGGGAGCCACTCCCCCCCCCCAAGTTAATGGGCATTGCCATTCAAATAGAGTGTGTGCATGTGATCGATTTTGCAGGACGGGGCTTACCTGGGCCCCTGCAATATTTTATTCAAGTTGGAACCCCTGCTCCCCAGTCAGTATGCATAAAATCACAGCTGTACTCTTAATTGGTCTTCAGATTGCCCACTGAATACTGAAAGTATTCTTGATACGGCTCTTGACTTTATTAAAAATGCATGCATGTGCTCTATGTTTATAGGCCCTTTTAAAGGGATAACTTACAAGAGTTGTTGAGATAGGATCTTCCTGTGTAGAGCAACTGCATGAATGGTGGAGAACATGCTATGATACAGATCTTGGGCACAACCAAGACTGGCAGTCTACACCTATTTGTATTGGAGGAAAGCTCCCATTGGCACTAACAGGAGCTTTCTTCCTGATGCAAATAACAGGAATGGGGACCTGATCTAGTTTAAAACCATAGCAGGGGGTTAAAGGGTTAGAGCGTCTAATCCCCTTCATCCTGATTCAGCTCCCACACCTGCTATTCACTGTAAAATAACAAAAAAAAGGTCATTTTTAGTTGCTTTAATGATAACCGGACTAGCTTGGCGCTAAAGTGTGTGCGGAAAGGGAATGATGGTGCAAGGATGATGACATTGTTAGTGTGGGAGTTTTGGATAAATCGTCATTTATTGGAACTCTGCTACTGACAGCAGATCTTGCTAGTCTAAATGGCAGAGATCTGTACAGGAATTCAGTCATGCTGTAGCTTACAGTTGTAAATTTTTATGAACTGGTGTGCCTAGAGCACTCAACACTCCTCTTCTACTGACCGGTGAGCTTGACATCAATACAGTGGTACCTCGAGTTCCAAAAGCCTCAGGTTACAAACTCCTCTAACCTGGAAGAGTTACCTTGAGTTGAGAACTTTGCCCCAGGATGAGAACGGAAATCGTGTGCCGGCGGCGCAGCAGCAGCAAGAGGCCCCATTAGTGAAAGCACGCCTCTAGTTAAGAACTGTTTCATGGAACGAATTAAGTTCGTAACTAGAGGTACCACTGTACCAGGGAAGCTCCTAGAACAGATAATTCAACAGTCGGTCTGTGAGCATATAGAAAAGGATACTTTGCTGACTAAGGCCCAGCATGGGTTTCTCAAAAATAAGTCATGCCAGACCAATCTGATTTCTTTTTTTGATGGAATTACAAACTTGATGGATCAGGGAATTGCTGTGGACATAGTGTATCTTGATTTCAGTAAGGCTTTTGACAAAGTTCCCCATGATATTCTCACGATGAATCTGGTAAAATGTGAGTTGAACAAGGTAACTGTTAGGTGGATTTGTAGCTGGTTGACTGACCGAACCCAAAGAGTACTCATTAATTACCAAACTAGGAGGAGTAGCTAATGCCGCTGAAGACAGAATCAGAATTCAAATTTACCGTAACAGAATGGAGAACTGGGCGCAAGCTAACAAAATGAATTTCAATAGAGAAAAATGTAAGGTTCTGCACTTAGGCAGGAAGAATCAGATGTACAAGTATAGGCTGGGGGGGCACCTGGCTTACTAGCAGTACATGTGAAAAGGATCTAGGGGGGGTCTTGGTGGACCACAAGCTTAACATGAGTCAACAGTGTGATGCAGCAACAAAAAAAGCAAGTGCTATTCTAGGCTGTATCAACAGAAGTATAGTGTCCAGATCAAGGGAGGTAATAGTACCACTCTATTCTGGCTTAGTCAGACCACACTTGGAATACTGTGTCCAGTTCTGGGCACCACCATTTAATAAGGATGTTGGCAAGCTGGAATGTGTGCAGAGGAGGGAAACCAAGATGATCCTGGGACTGGAAACCAAGCCTTATGGGGAGCACTTGAAGGAGCTGGGTATGTTTCGCCTGGAAAAAAGGGGACTGAGAGGAGATATGATAGCCATCTTCAAATATCTTAAGGGCTGTCACATGGAGGAGGGAGCATGCTTGTTTTCTCCTGCTCTGGAGGATAGGACTGAAACCAATGGCTTCAAGTTGCAAGAAAGGAGATTCCGACTAAGCATTCAAAATCTTTCTGACGGTAAGAGCTGTTCAGGAGTGGAACAGGCTCCCAAGAGAGGTGGTGGACTCTCCTTCCTTGGAGGTTCTTCTGCAGAGGTTGGGTGGCCATCTGTCATGGATGCTTGAGCTGAGATTCCTGCATTGCAGGGGGTTGGACTAGATGACCCTTGGGATCCCTTCCAACTCCAAGATTCTATTATTCTATTCCTGCCTGGAAGAATGCTTATCAGAGGACTCAGAGACCTCTTGGATAGTTGTATTAAGACAGTTTGCATAGTAATGGAGATTCGTGAAGCTTTTCTTCTTTCAATCACATTGAGAATAATACAGAAACAATGTAAGGAAATGGACTCACTTGCAGGGTTTGACTAAACACTTACAATCCACAAAACAAATTAAGAAAACACAAAGATGAGGTTAAAATGTTCAGAATACAATGTTTCATTTAAAGATTATCACATTGAGGGATAAGACAGTAAGCAGCAGAAGTTAGTATGTAATAAACCAGAAAGGAAAGTTGGGGGAAGTCATGGGGGAGGGGGTAATCGGGAATTTATTTTGTGATTATATACATGTGATAATGTGAAAAATGTAAAAACCAATAAAAAAAATTATAAAAAAGAAAAGAAAAAAAGAGAGAATAATACTTCCACTTTTGATCAAATACTTTTTGGGGATTGGGGAGGAACGCACTGGGTTTTGTTTTGTTTTTAGAATACAGTGGTACCTCAGGTTAAGTACTTAATTCTTTCCGGAGGTCCGTTCTTAATCTGAAACTGTTCTTAACCTGAAGCACCACTTTAGCTAATGGGGCCTCCTGCTGCCGCCGTGCCTCCAAAGCACGATTTCTCTTCTCATCCTGAAGCAAAGTTCTTAACCCGAGGTACTATTTCTGGGTTAGCAGAGTCTGTAACCTGAAGCTTATGTAACCTGAAGCGTATGTAACCTGAGGTACCACTGTAATATTTAGAAATGTACAAATTTTTCCTCCTTTGGATCCTTCTTGCATTATTTCTAGGTCAGCAGTATGGAGAACTAGCTCATATACATATTCAATACATTCTGTTGAATATCCACACCCGTTTAAGGTACAGTAGGTTTGTGAATTTCCCAGGGGGTCCCAAGGATGGGGAAAGGTCACTCAGTTCTTTCTTTGGACTCTGCACACTTCTCTGTGGAACAGGTGAACAGGCAAACAGCCTCTTCCCAAATATGTATCATACCTTTCCATAGAGGAAGTTGTCAAAACTCAGAGAAAAGAAAAGTACATTTTGGTTCCATTCTCCTTTTCTTTGTAGAGCTTAAAGGCTAAAAAATTATCTGTGTGCCTCACAGCCTGTATCTACTTGCAGGCAAGTGAGAACAAAAATGTTTTTTTGTTTCTGTGTTTTACTTTTCATTATGGGGGACATGGAAAGCAAAATCAGAAGAAATTCATTGTACGTACTTAGAAAAATATCATACAATCCTACAGAGGGGATTATAAACTCAGTATTATTGAATAAATGCAACAAATGGCTTTGATTGTCAAGAAGCTTCTTTCTGAAGGCAAATTTTAATTAGTTCCCATGTATACAGCACTAGAGAGCATAGCTTAGAGGCAAACATTTCTTTATCAGTCTCAGTAGCAGCTGCTTCTGTCTTAAAATGGTAAAAATCTGCTCTTAATTAAGCTGTATTAACATGCACACTGGTCTTCATTCTGGTGTCAAAAATGAGAGTTAAGCTTAACTGCACCACTGATTTTTTAAAATGGAGATTCTGCTCTTAAATTGCATCATTAACAAGAGAGTAAAATGGAGTGTTTTGCATTCTGTGTATCTCTTTAACCTCTGTATTTAAAATTAATTATTAGCCACCTGTTCTCTGAAGAGCCAGTATGATAGCAGTTTTCTTCAAATTATAATGAAAACTATGCCATTGTTAGAGAGACAGGATGAATTGGACTGTGGTTTGTGTGGGTGTTTGGAGTTTTCCATAAATTCTATTGCAGCTGATTTGTCATGGGGCCTTAAGGCCAGTTCCCACGTTGCTTTTTTTTATTCAGTCTCATGATCAGGTTCCTAGTTTTCTGCAATTGCTTAGATTGATGACTAAACTGACTGCAGGGCTGCAAGCATCAATGTGCGTATGTGTAACACTACAAAGTTACCATTAGGGAAGGGATATTTTTGAAGTTGCAAAATATTCCCTTGGTGGCATATCTTGTCCGTCCACCTGCAAAGCTTTCCTCCCTTCCTTTAGTACAGTGGTACCTCAGGTTACATACGCTTCAGGTTACAGACTCCGCTAACCCAGAAATAGTGCTTCAGGTTAAGAACTTTGCTTCAGGATGAGAACAGAAATCGTGCTCTGGCGGCGCAGTGGCAGCAGGAGGCCCCATTAGCTAAAGTGGTGCTTCAGGTTAAGAACAGTTTCAGGTTAAGTACGGACCTCCAGAACTAATTAAGTATTTAACCCGAGGTACCACTGTAATAACATGTGTGCAGGATATCAGAGAATTGTAGAGTTGGAAGGGACTATGAGGGTCATGTAGCACAATCCTTGCAGTTCTGGAATCTTTAGCTCAACTTGGGACTCAAACTCACAACCCTGAGATTAAGAGTTTCATGCTCTACCAACTGAGCTATTATCAAGAATTATCTTTGAATAAGTGCTTTGGACCTGTTGTGCAAATGATAGCATCTGATGGGGAGCATTTATTCTCTATCACCTGGGTAAGCCCTGAGTTAAATACAGAATAACTGAGAAGAAGTTCACTGAGGGCATGGCGTAAGAATTCTTCTATGGCAGTTTCCCCCTTGCTTCCAATCTGGTGATAATTGTTGCGGTAGATTAACCCTCTTGCATGATATTATTGAATCCAAGTAGTAAATATATGAATGCTTCCCAAAACCAAGAGCTGTATTAAAGGATGTAGGGGCTATATCATAGACCATGCATTAGGGGAACCCCACGAACACAATTAATTTAGCTACCCACAAACGCTAGTGGACTTTCTTATATGCAAAAAGTGACACAAATGTAGGCAAGCAAACATATGTAGATGCTTAAAGAAACCTGGAACATTCTTTGTGTGAAAATTGCAGGATCCCACCTCCCTCTTCCCAGATGCACTGAGATGAATAGGAATCAGGATTGCTCATAAGTCAACTGAAAATAATAATATTTGGAAGGGCATACAGACAAGGGATACAAAAGCAGATGCCTTGAAAAGCATAAAACCTTTAAAAGGTGCCGGGTATTTTTTTTCTTAGCCTATGACACAGATAATTCATATTGCTCTATGATTTCTTTGTTCAAAAGAAGAAGCAGCAAGACTGCGAGCTAATCTGGAATATCTAGTGTGCTGCCAGTTCTTTGGTCGAGGAGACGGAATTAACAATGGCTAAATACCATGAAATACCGTATTTTTCGCTCTATAAGATGCACCAGACCACAAGATGCACCTAGTTTTTGGAGGAGGAAAACAAGAAAAAAAATATTCTGAATCTCAGAAGCCAGAACAGCAAGAGGGATCGCTGCGCAGCGAAAGCAGCGATCCCTTTTGCTGTTCTGGCTTCTGGGATAGCTGCACAGCCTGCATTCGCTTCATAAGATGCACACGCATTTCCCCTTACTTTTTAGGAGGGAAAAAGTGAGTCTTATAGAGCAAAAAATACGGTAACTTCAAGCCAGAATCCCATATCTTCTTTGTCTGTTTTTAAAAATATTATCTTGCATCCTTTAAAGTTGCCAATGCCATCAGCAGGATAAAAGGCAAGACAGGGCACTCCATTCTCTTTCATAAGTAAGATCCTGGCATAAGGAGGTCTGGCAGTTGCTTTCTCATTCCTTCTGCTTGTAAAATAACTTAAGTGGAAGAAACTGCTGACGTTTGCCTGTAAGGATCGTCAGCTATGTAGGTCTTCAGAAAACAGATACAGTGGGTGGTGAAGGTACAACTTGGAGGTAAAAAGGCCTACTTGAGTTATGTCAGATCATTTAAATGTATCTTGCAGGGAATGTCCCATATGTATGCTTCTTTCGTACTTGTCAGGCTTTTCCCTTGGAAAGATTGGCACCTCCAAGCAAGATTGGTGTAGATGAGAAATGCCCAATGTTAATGCAGTTCTCTGCAGATGATAGGAGAAGTGGGGCGGGCGGGGGGGGAGTGACTAGACTTTCAAGTGATTTTTGTGTAATTGTGGTACCCATAGTTTTCATGATGAGACATGGGCCTCCCAGCAACATCATTTACTTATAAGTCCACACATCCAGGTACGTAGAGGAGATGCCTTCTTCAGGCCACGACAAGTGTTACTCTTTGGGAATGCCCTCTAAGACACTTCCAGGTACTAGCATACTTGCTTGGGACAAGTATGACTACACACTAGGGCTGGGTGTGAAGTCCATCTCCTCATATATAGCTTTTGTAATTTTTGACCAGGCAATATGATGTGTGTATGTGCTATGCAGAAATCACAATGTGGGAAAAACTGCCAAGCCAGCCAGTATTTCTCTTGATTCCTGCAGCCCCTGTTAACTTTGCGCTCTGCTCTCCCCTGCCTCATGCGAGGAGCACTGAATCACAACAACAGGCACCGGCAAAAATCACAATACGGGAAAAACTGTTAGCCAGCCAATGCCTCTACATAGCTCCATCCATATTTCAGACATGTTAAGCTGGGGATCTATCATAATATTGAAACCTAGACGTTGCCCAGCCCTGCTACACACGTCTGCAAACTACTTCCCCATGTTCAGAGAATAAGCTCTTCCAGAACATGAAGGACTGGAGGGTATTTATCTCAAATATTGTACTGGGGGACCTGTCCTGGCTCTTTTCCAGAGGAGGCTGTTGTCTGTCAGGTGGTGCTGTCCCAGAATTAGCACATTTTAAACTTAAGGGACCAAACTTGACCAAACTGCGGGAGGCAGTGGAAGATAGGAGTGCCTGGCGTGCTCTGGTCTATGGGGTCATGAAGAGTCGGACATGACTAAACGACTAAACAACAACAACAAACTTAAGGGAACCAAACAAAATAAAAAAATTCCTTCCAGTAGCACCTTAAAGACCAACTGAGTTAGTTCTAGGTATGAGCTTTCGTGTGCATGCACACTTCTTCAGATACACAGGGAACCAAGTGTGAGTAATTGGGTTCAGCAATCAAGATAGTGGAGTGCCCATGTAAGGTGCTCTACAGACCAACAGCAATGAGCTAAGAGAAGTATTTTATTGAGAATAGTAATAATAATAATAATGGTGCACAGTTTTGTAATTGACTTTGACTTTAACACACTGAAAAAAGTAAAATTTTTGTGTCACAATTCCATGTTCCAGGTTGTTCTCAACCATGACGAGGTGTGAATTGCCATGTCATGTTTCAGCCATCACTTCCTGCACTGAGCAAAGAAATGATGTTTTTACCACTTTGGGGTTGATTCTGGAAAGAGAAACCTGAAAAGCCATGCATATAATGTGCTATGAGTCAAAATGACTGCAAAATGCTGCTTGCTGAAGCCATAATTCATTCGTCATGTCCACAGATGGTTAGCCCAGAACATTGTTCCATACTTTAACTATCTCATTCCCACAGGAGGCAGTGATGGCCAGCAACTTGGATGGATGGCTTTAAAAGAGGGTTAGACAAATTAATGGAGGATAAATCTATAAGTTAGTTGTTAATGGTCTTAATATATTTATAGGATTTTGCATGGAATATAACAACTGGTTACTTTTTCACTAGTATCCCACCAGCCAGAGGATTAGCTAAGAAAAACTCTGTGCTCTGGTTGGCACATTGGAAAACAAACAAATCAGAATTTCTCTGAGTTCCTTGCCCACAAATCCAGAAGTATCAACAACAGCATTTTTTGTTTCCAGGAAGATTTGACACTTGTAAATTGTGTGCCAAAGAAAGGAAAGGCCATACGGTACTTCTCTTTTCTTCAATGCATAATGATGCAGCAATCTCAGATCAGAATTCCAAGCCTGAGGTCATTTCTTTATTATAAGAAAACTTAAGATGGTGTGGGCAATTGTGACCAGATGGTTTCTACATATACTTCCAAGTATATGAATGATTAGACAGTAGCCAGTGTTCCCCCTCCCTCTAATATGATGGACACTGCCTGTTTAAATGCATATATTGTTTGGATGTTGAACTCATGACAGTGTATCCAAGTAGACCTAGGTCTCAAGTTGACCAAACCCTAGCTTGATCTTGCAGAGTATAGCAAGAAAAGCTTGTAGTAACTGGTAGGACCGGGCAGTGCTGACACAAAGATGCAATGGCAGAGAATACTGTATGGCAGAAAATAGCAACTAAATGCTCCATGTAACCATTTTACCACTCCTGTTCATGCAGTTACTGTATTTAATATGGTGGCTGTGCTTTGGTAGCATACGCTATTGTTGCAAGGTCTGTGAAATTGTTGGTAGCAATTCACAACTCATGATTACTGCATTGTTATAGTTGTACAACTTTTATAATTATGTTATATGTTAGTTAATGGCCAGATGACCCTCAGAGTACCTTCCAGCTCTACAGTTCTATGATTTGATTAGTCTAATATGGTTTTTAAGTTTAAAAAGAGATTGAAGAGCAGTCTTTGAAAAATCTGTTAACCATGCGGGTAGTATTGTTTCTGGGTTCTTGTTTTCATCTTGCCTTTATGTTTAGTTTCTTAAACAATGCTTCTTATCAACATCACACGGTTAATTATCATCAAGAAACAGATTATAAAAATATTTTCATCAGTTTCGTGAGCTTGGGTGGCTATACAATTCTTTAGCCATATGGTAATTAAAGTAAAAGCTTAGTTTTAAAGTTGTAGAAGTTTCATTTAATGCCATACTGGCATCATCATCATCATCATAGGCATCTGTCTGTTTCAAGAGACAATGGAGTGCACCTCTGGGGGTGAAGTCAGACAAATCCCCCACCAGAAGTGCTACCCCTCCCCTAACACCCCATATACCCATTTAATTTAGTGGTTTAATTTGAAGGATTCTCTGTGCAGCAGTTGAGCCACTGCTGTATTTTCTCCTCAAGTTTTGCTTCCATAGTTTCATAATTGGGTTGACATTTCTTATTGCTCAGTATTATGAACAGAACTCATACACTCGTAATTATTCCTTTCATAAGGTTTTCATTTCTTCCCCGTGATGAGGGAATGTATTATAAATGCAGAAACTCTCATAAACTTGCAAATTGCAGACCAGCATGTTTAAGTGCTGTATAATGAATTTTCTCAAGAAATGTGCTCAGTTTGCTTTTTCTCTCTCTTGTTCTCACCCCTATTTCCTCACAAATTACACACAAACTTATTTGCTGTGTAATTTCTCTTCACTAAACTTGATAGTAATAGGGCAAGGGATTGATGCTTGTTTACAGTAAAATTAGGAATTCTTAAAAAGTTTACTTGAAGCTCTCTATATAGTTAAAATATATTTTGAGTTTTTAGTGGGGAGGTGGGGTAGTTTATGCATGATGTGATTGAGTGGGTCACCTGTACTTGTTACCTTCCATCATTCAACAGTTGCTAACAGTCTTCTGAACAATGGTTGTGTCTTCCAATTTACAATGGAGTAACAACGGCTAACTGTTTTGGGCAGTCTGCGATTAAATTTAAGACTAATGTAATCAGTTCAGTCGTAGCTATGCTGGCTCATTATGTTTTGCATGATGTGGAATTATCATGCCTGTGAGGAAGTTGCTGTCTCCTTTAATAAAACTGCTGCACATCAAGCATATTGGATACAAAAGTTTTGATAAGCAAATGGTATGGCACTTCGTTGACTGGGTTGAAGCACTATAACCTTGTTCCCTTAGATTAGGAATACAAAAGAATGTGGTGTGAAAAACCCCCCACTTGTCTGCTGTAATAACATGCCACTGTGAACGATTTGAAAAGATGTTTGAATGAAAAGTAAACAAACTTCCTGCCTCATTTTCTTGCACACCAGGGTAGATGGGAAGACAAGACATGCATACATTTCCCTTTGTGTACATACAAAAGGGTTCTAATCTCCCCTCCATTAACACTCAGGAAGCACATTTAAAAACATACTATCAAACTGCATCTGAAAACATGTACAATACATGGATTTATGATTATTGGAATCCGTTAACAACAACAGCGCTTGTTTTTTTGTTGCCTTGCTGTTTGCATGTTAGCATGGAAGGACTTTCTTTCTGTTCCTGTGTTACTTTTTTTCCATCTTCACGTTTTCCGTCACGCAAGACTTTGCAGTTTAAGTTTGGCATAGTTGGACCTGTTTGTCAGGAAGGGAAAGAAGACTTTTCATCAAGACTTTACTACTATAACACTGCCACTTTCATCTAATGAAATGGATCTGTGCATGGAACTGGCTGTCATGAGCCCTGTGGGAACATATTTATGGGACTGGTTGGACAAGGAGGAGAAGTGGGAGGGACTTGTGGAGCTAGAGGACTCTGATCCAGGGGAGGGTCCCAGTGGGTTCAGAGTTTAAGGTTTAGATGTAAAGGAAGGGCTGAGGATTGTCAGAAGAACAGCCCTCCTCAGTGCCATCGGGTACCCCAAGTGTTGCCTTGCAGCTGACTGATGGCGCCAGCCAGCGCTTGGCATGTTACCAGGTAGGTGGTCTCTCCTAAAAGCCAGCCCCCTATCACTCAGGAGGGGAGGAAACCAGCACTGAATTCATAGCAAGTATGCTTAGGGAGTAAAGCTGTAGGGAAACCAAATCTAATCCACAACAGAAAATAACCGTGGCCCCAGTTAGTAAGTGCATCTGTATACGCTTGAAGTCCTTATCTAGTAAATAACCGAAGTTGTGCTGTGTGCTCTTAGGGAATAAACATGCTTTCTGTGCATCACCCTGATATTGGGAGATGGATCTATTTCCCTCCCAAGTTATTGAAAAACTAAAGAGCTTGCTCTTTATATCCCTAGTTGATAGTAAATCCCACTGTTTAATTGAGCTTACTTCCCAGTAAAAAAATATAAGTGCAATTCAAGGTTTTAATCCTAAGCATATTCATTGGGAACAAGTCCTGTTGAATTTAATAGGGTTTAAATCTGGGTAAATATGATGGGAAATCAGCTATACAGCTCACAAGTGCTTAAGATGAAGAGTGCCAACATCTGCACCAGCTGTAATGCACGTTAAGCTTGTGTTTATAGCAGCAATATTAAACTGTTAGCACATGTGCATACAAACAGGGCTGCAGAGAGAAAGAACCTGGGTTCCAGGGCAAAACGTAGTCTTGGGGCCTTTCTCTTCCCACCCCACCTCCCAAGCTACACGTAGAAAATACACCATAGTTGCATGGAATAACACAACACATTCATCATAGTTTAATAGGTGGCATTTCATGATGATAAAATCATTAATAAACATGAATACCAGTCCACTAGAGTCACAAAGGTTCTTTATTGGAATGTACAAGGAATTGCTTACAACACCTGCAAATTGCAATCCATTGTAGTTTCTATAAGCATTGACAATTGCTAAAATTAAATTACTAGAATTAAAAATGAGTAATTCAACCATGAAGTCTTTTATTATAATAACTAATCATTTAATATTTGAACTTGTAACCTACTTGAATGACTTGTTCCTTGTTTTCGGCAAACTTATAAATTTAACTGTCAAAAAAGGCTTGGCTAGCTAGCAAGCTTATATTGTGCTGAAAGTATAATAAGGTGGTATCACCTTTCTTTCCCTGTGGTAGATATTAAGTAATCCTTTATGAGTTTCAGTTTACTAAAGGTATGCTCACCTGATGCAACCGATATGGGGATACAGCTGAGCATTCTTCAGGTAATATGTATTTGTGGAAATAGATTTCCCAGACCTTAATGCATAAATTTGGAGTGAAATGAAATCGAGTGGACTTCTAACTCAAAAGGTAGGCAGGCCTCAACCCCACCCCCAATGATGAGACTCCGTCAAACTGCCATAATCCAGACTAGTGCAATGTGCTACGAAAATAACACAAGAACTAGAAGTAAGTGTAGAGCCATCACTCAAGCATATGATCACATCCACAGACATCAACCCTCAAAGAGATAGCATGCCTGTATGTAACATATTACAATATCAAGGACTCACATATTTCTACAATGAATATTTTATTCTAGCCTGTTTAGAAAGGCTTTTACAACTTACCCATTTTAAAGATGGAGTACACTCGTGTGCGTAAGACTTGTTGCAAGGGCAGTAATGACTCTGACAGATACCTGTGCTGAAGCAAATACAGAGCAGCAGATTAGTTAAGAAAAGTGAATCAAGAAGCACAAGCCATGCATCAGCTTCTATACTTGCTTCTATACTTGCATGGACTCAAGGGCATCCTGATCAAATTTGCAGATGACACCAAACTGGGAGGGGTGGCTAACACCCCAGAGGACAGGATCACACTTCAAAACGACCTTGACAGATTAGAGAACTGGGCCAAAACAAACAAGATGAATTTTAACAGGGAGAAATGTAAAGTATTGCACTTGGGCAAAAAAAATGAGAGGCACAAATACAAGATGGGTGACACCTGGCTTGAGAGCAGTACATGTGAAAAGGATCTAGGAGTCTTGGTTGACCACAAACTTGACATGAGCCAACAGTGTGACGCGGCAGCTAAAAAAGCCAATGCAATTCTGGGCTGCATCAATAGGAGTATTGCATCTAGATCAAGGGAAGTAATAGTGCCACTGTATTCTGCTCTGGTCAGACCTCACCTGGAGTACTGTGTCCAGTTCTGGGCACCACAGTTCAAGAAGGACACGGACAAACTGGAACGTGTCCAGAGGAGGGCAACCAAAATGGTCAAAGGCCTGGAAACGATGCCTTATGAGGAACGGCTAAGGGAGCTGGGCATGTTTAGCCTGGAGAAGAGGAGGTTAAGGGGTGATATGATAGCCATGTTCAAATATATAAAAGGATGTCACATAGAGGAGGGAGAAAGGTTGTTTTCTGCTGCTCCAGAGAAGCGGACACGGAGCAATGGATCCAAACTACAAGAAAAAAGATTCCACCTAAACATTAGGAAGAACTTCCTGACAGTAAGAGCTGTTCGACAGTGGAATTTGCTGCCAAGGAGTGTGGTGGAGTCTCCTTCTTTGGAGGTCTTTAAGCAGAGGCTTGACAACCATATGTCAGGAGTACTCTGATGGTGTTTCCTGCTTGGCAGGGGGTTGGACTCGATGGCCCTTGTGGTCTCTTCCAACTCTATGATTCTATGATTCTATGATTCTATGATTCTATGATTTGATAAAGGAATTGCACCAATTTTAAAGGTAAAGGTACCCCTTTGCGGATGACTCTGGAGGACGACTCTGGAGGTGCGCGCTCATATCGCTTTATAGGCCGAGGGAGCCATCGTTTGTCCGCAAACAGCTTCCGGGTGTTGTGTTTGCAGGCTCCTCGACACAGCGGAAGGATGAGCAGTACGTGCCACATACTTTACTTTACTTTATTTACACCTCAATGCTGAGAGAATACAAACATGCATCTTGCCTCTGTGAGAGCAGAGAGGCAACTCCTCTCTCCTCGGAAACACCGAGAGAACAGTGAAAAACAGGAAACCAGTGTACGTCACATCCAGTCTCCTATTCCCGTGGGAAACCCAACAGCAACTCTGACTGTGGAATGTAAACAATGCCTTGTGACTAGCATTTCGCTGCACAGTGAAGAAAGCAGAAACCAACACCGGGTCATGTGGCCAGCATGACTGCTGCTTCTGGCGAACCAGAGCAGCGCACAGAAACGCCATTTACCTTCCCGCCAGAGTGGTACCTATTTATCTACTTGCACTTTGACATGCTTTCAAACTGTCAGGTGGGCAGGAGCTGGGACCGAACAACAGGAGCTCACCCCATTGCGGGGATTTGAGCCACCGACCTTCTGATTGGCAAGCCCTAGGCCCTAGACCACAGCGCCACCTGCGTCCACCAGTTTTAGGACCTAGTAAATATGCCTAGACTTTTCATTGAACAACCTGAACTTTATCATTATCAAAATTGGCTTCCTCCTTACAGAAGCAATAGCACTAACCTGCACTAACCTGCAATATTCCTGGAACTATAATTCAGCCAGAACATGTAAACAAATGACCATAGTCCCCCCCCCCCCGGGCAATCTCTTTCTTCATATGGTAGAACCATATTGTCAGAACTGTATTGGTTATTGATTATTGACTATGAGTATGGATTTAAGAGATATTCAATATTAAGATTTCTTTTAATGTGTGATTAGTGTGTGATTTAATATCTAAAACGTTGAAATTGTAATCTTGGGCAGAGTGAATCGATGCGGCAGGGCTGTGATCTAGCTATGAAGGCTCAGAATATTTACAGGTGCAATATTCAACACAAAGCCAGTAAGTTGTGGGGAGACATGTGGGTATCTGGGGGAGTTTGTGTCTCCTGCTTCAGCCCTGTTTTCAGGGAAAGGTGCCATGACTTAATAATATAGCACATGTGAAAGTTGCCAGGTTCAATCGAGGAGGGTAATGCTAGAAATCAGCAGTCAGCCTGTGTAGACAGTTCAGAGCTAGACAGACCAATGGTGTAAAGTCACATCCTAGGTTCCTAATAGTAAAGGATAAAATCTGATGTGGCATTGATTTTAGTTAGCATTTACAATGCCGGCACTTGGTAATTGCAGTGTATGGGAGAGGAAAGACAGAGGGAAGAAGGAATGGACTCTTCTGTGCTGCTATTTCCTCATTTTTGTAGCTGTGCATTGCCATGAAAATAATCGGTCTTGACATAACTACAGGATGGTTTGGCTTAATAAAATTACTGCAGGCTAGGTTGCTGGTAAGGTCACAACTGAATGAAATGATGTTATTGATTCTGAAAGCACATAGAATATAGATCATATTTGAATTAATTTGTAAGCATTAAATGGGGGGAAATTTCTAGAGATCATTTTCAAGAACATATTTTCTTGTTTTATATGTATCTACTGGCCAGTAGCATATTCTGCTGTGATAGAAGTTGGACAGCTTCCTTTTGGAAAATATGCTGCAAATATTTCTCGGTTTACGTACATTTGGCCTTCCTTGGAAAATTGTTGTGCTTGCCTAGCCCCCCCCCCCCCCCAGTGTTTGTGATAGCCTGTTTTACGATGTTTGTGGTTTTCCAGAAACCTGCTTTCAGCCGTACACCAGTGAAAAGCAGCCCTATGGAATTTATGCTTTGGATGTACACACTTAGGGAAATTTGCAGGCTTTGTTCTTGTAAGCGTGTATCTGAAGCAGTCTTCAGGAGGGCAGAGAGAAATGTGGTTAATTAACATGATGTATCATGTTGTATCATGCAGTCTTCAGTCTCAAGGGATAAATTCTTATTTATGTTTTTGTCTCATCAGTTTATATACATTGTAAGACATATAAAACATGGAATGCCCTGGTTTAAAAGCTGTAATTTATGACAAGCTATTGACCTTCGGTTGCAAAATAAAGACGCAGTTTATTTATATATATTTGTGTTCCGTAAGTAGGTGCCCTCTCTTCATCATGCAGAAGTCATTACTACCTTTAAATCTGCCCTTGTGGAGAAAGACTCCTTGATATACTTGATTTAGTAATGTAGAGAAGAAAAGAGAACCATTAAGACCAAATATTGTGGTAGTCTTTCCTTTTAACAAGAGGCGGCAAAATTAAGGACTCTTAACAGATAATTAAAGGAAATGAGTTATATGAAATTTCCTACTTTAAATCTGTTTAGAACGTTGATTGAAACATTCCGTAGCTGCATATAGGTTCCTCCTTCAAGTAGTAATCTGTAGTCATAACATTTTGTCAGAGGGGTTTCAATCCAGGTTTTCCTTGATTTATAAGCTTCACAGTGAATTGAATTCTCCCTCTGTTTTGGTGTGTTTCATGGGCCCCCTCAGATTTGGTGGTTAAAATACTATCACTTTGAGGAAAGCTAGTCTCACCCGAGCTGTACAGATGAATCCATATTAAATTAATGTTTGGGATAAGGGACTCCTGCTGAAAGAACTAAATTGTCTGTGAATTTTCAATTAAAGTGATACTTTTTTTCAGTAAATGGTCCCAGTAACTATTATTATATTTGATTATTTATTATTTCTATACCGCCTAATGTATTAAAAATATATTCAGTGTACAAAAAACTGAAGCAACAACGGACAAAAATTAAACAAAATATTACAAAAATACACAGTTACGTATAAAAATGTTACATTGATGCAACTCATTTTCCTTCCGACACGCTCTCCATCTCAGCCTCCAAATTCTCACCCAGGGCCCAAACAAACTCCCAACAGAAGTCTCACAATGGTTCCTGGAACAACAAACATCACTCCCCGTCACTCACTTTCTTTTTATGGGCAGGCCCAGGATGGATGGTGCTGCCTTAGGCTGACCTCAGCTGCGTCCCATTCAGTTGCACTTTCCACACTAGGTATAGCAGGTTGTTGAGTTTCCTAATGGGTCTAGAGGATGGAGAAAGGGCTCCCCTTCACTCGCAGCTCTTTCCTCATCCTCTGTCCTCTCCTATTCCAGCTGTTATTAGAGATCCCCTGGCAAAGAAATGGGAAAAATCCTACTTCCTCCTGGCTAGAAATGTGAAGGTCCTGGAACACCCCTCTGGGGAAATTTTTTTTATTCCTCCTATTTTTTGCACCCCAATTCTGGGCCTCCACATTTCCAATCCCAGCACACTTCAACACCAGATTATTGGTTGAGGCTTTGGCGTCAGGACAAAACATGTGAATCCCTTGGTAGTGACTGCTTTGTAAGTTTTGCTTTCACTAACTCTGCTTCCAATGTAGTTATTCTGTGTGAAAACATTCCCAAATTATTTTTGCCCTGTGCACAAACCAAGGTTCTTAGTCAGTGGCATTTGCAACTTATTCCAAGAAAAATACTTTAGGCATACAAAGTATTCATGGACAGTCTCCTGAAAACAAGCCTATAACCGTAATTAAAAGTAGACCTAGATGGCTCCCCAGGTTTGCTTGTTTGTTTTCTTTTCCTACAATCAGTGGGTGTGTGGGCCTCTTGGCATTAATTAGCTGTTGTGTCTATTTATCAAATATATATCTACCGAAACAATGTTAGTATTTCACTGCTAAGGGCATTTTTTGATGTTTTAGATCTCCTTCTATATCTGTTGAATAAAACAATATATTCAAATAACTGATAAGGTTTACAGAATACAACAAACCCTAATCCATTTAAAGAAAGGGTAGATTTGCCTGGAGCGTTTTATTAATTAACCCCAAGAGTCTGTTGGTCTAAGTGTTGGAGGGTAATGCATTTTTCATTAGCTTTGTGAATAAAGAAATCTTGAACGTGATCACAAGAGGTTAAGCATTCAAAAGTCTTAAGTGAGCTGAGGTCCTGGTTGATTAATTAAAAGCATCTCAGTCCTCGAGATGCATGTGAGAGCAATTGTCATTTCAAAGTAAAAATATGTAGGGAAGCTACCTGGTGTTTAAGTAGCTTTCCTACATATACCTAGACCCACAGAACTATGCAACTCATTTCATGTGCTCCAGCTGGATTTTGTGTTCTGTTTTTCGTACAGACCATCCCTATCCTCTGTGTCTTATGGACATTTTTGAAAATGAGAGATGTTCAAAATGAGTTGACACGGTGCCTTGCCGCAATACAAAAGTGGGGGGAGGGGAGAGAGAGAACAAATTCCACTGAGTGTGATTGGAATGTAACTGTGCAAACTCCACATCCCAAGGAGTTACGTGGACACAATTTTCATTCTGTGCACCTGCACGGTTGCTCATTCATCCTTAACCCTGGTTGGGTTTTTCATTAGGTGCCAAGTGGGCCGTTGTGTTGGTTTGTTTAGGACGGATCATTTCTCCATCATTTACTAATTGCTGGTGAATTTTTTCTGGAGTAGATGATTTGCCTCTAGGGATGAAACTATGCTCTCACAAGTTAAAGGAAAGGTTATTGAAAGCAAATAAGAAGTCTCTTGATATTTGCGTTGTGTACATTTCAATAATGAGCAAACCTCCTGGAAGAAGGAGAAATACTTAATAAGAGGCAGAACTGATTTATCTCCCCCCCCCCCACAAAATAATTCCAGGGGGTTGGACTAGATGATAATCGGGATACCTTCCAACTCTGCATTTCTATGACTCTATAGCTAAGATAACTGTTCCTTCCCCACTTTAGGCGTTAATACAATCTTTAAAAAACACTACAGGACATATTGACATCAGTCAAAATATCTGGCTAGATTTATTTTCACAGCCATGTTGGCTGAGGCTGATGGAAGTTGCAGTCTGAAACAGCTGGATGCTACCAGGTTGGTCTAGCAAAATTAAATTAAGTACTGGATTGTGGAGTAAGAGATTAGATATGAAAATGTGAACTAAATGATTATGCTTAGTGTGTAAAGCAGATTCTAATCATGGATGTATTCACACTGTGGTTTTCTTTGTTAACATCTATGCATATTGGGAGACGAGTTGCCAGCAGGAGAAACATATATACATATAAATGTCTATTAGTTTATTCTCTGTTTGAACATGTATCCAGCTAATTAAGCTCTAGCTCCTTGTCTTGGTAAATATTTGCAATATTAACCATTATTAAATTAAAACTCTTTGCTTGAACATGCAGTCTGCAAGTTGTGGTCTAGCCTTGTTATCATTCCCTTAGATCAGTTATTTTTATGTGCTTAACTATATCTGTCATAAAGTTTAATCATACTAAGAGTTGTGGGTATGCTGTAGAACTGAATTTTTGAACCTACTCAAAGGCTCAAATCTGGAACGTGCAACAAGGAATGAAGTGAACAAAAGCACCTTAATCATGTGTACTGAGGTTTACTTTTCTGTTGGGAATGAGGACTAAGGGGTTAAGCGATATGCTTTAGGGTGCCATTTGCAAAATTTCTCTCCTGCTGATGCAAACACACTCCTCCCTTTGCCACCACAGGAGTCCTGGCAATCCCCAGGCATACCTGGAAGGTTCATAATGCAATTACTCTGCAATTTGTGGCTGGTCCTGCCTTAGATTAACTGTGTGTAGGAACAGGCAGTATTGCTGAAAGCTGCATGGGTGTCTGGCTCGTAGGGGAAGATCACATCAGCCGAGTAGGGAACTTTGGTTGATTCTGTTCATGTATTTTTTGTTGAAGACTCACTTTAGAACAAGGATAGGCAGCCTGTGGCCCTCCAGATGTTGATGGATTGCAGCTCCAGGTATCTGGAAGGTCACAGGTTCCCCAACCCTGATCTGGAGGATCAATAGCCGAGGAAGTACAATTAATGAAAATGGATCTCAGTGACATTTTGGTCTCTTCTTAAAGCAGGTCTGTGTTCCCAGGCCTTCGCTGGTGCTTGATTGCAACAGGTTACCATGTTTTTTAACTCTTCTCTGAGTTTACCAACTGTGTTTTTTGTGGTTTTAGTGTTGTGAAATTTGCGCTTGTCAACTTTTGATGGCCTTGCACCTGTTAAAGACATTGAGCCTCTGCTACATTTACAGATCTGGGGTTTGTCATATTTATATTTTGTGTGCAGCATGAATACTCAGAACCACTTTACCTTGATTTGTCAGACTTGTTTTAGAGCTTTATAAAAGCTGGTCTCACCTTTTAAAACAGATTTGTGCGTTGCAGTATTTTATTGGTTCAATTTCATTTTCTGTCAAAAGGAAAACTAGATCTTCTCTGAAGGTTCTAGCTGTCATTTTATAAAACTGGTAGAAACCTGCCTTTCTGGTTTTATAGTCTTGTTACCATAAAGCATGGCCCTATGACTCATTTTGAACAATTCTTTGTTCGCTCTTGAAAGCATTACTGATGGTATTTCAAATAAACTTGTTCCCTTTAAGAATGCAAGCCTCTAGCAAGTTTGATCTTTAGTATGAAGAAGATTGTGTAAGTTTAGAAACAGCTTCTTTCTTTCTTTCTTTCTCTCTCTCCCTCTTGCGTTTAGTCTGTAACATTTATTTATTTGTCATGGAAAGTAATTTCTTAGCTCATTATAAAAACTATTTCTCTGTCTGGTGGTAGAAATGCTTGAGAAATTAGGTTTCTGTGAATTCCAGTTCTGGTCTGCACCATCTGGACTAAGGTGCAGATTGTTACGTAATTATCCTTTGGATTTTGCACTTCTCCACATTTGTGTGATAAAAGTTCCCATAACTAGAAACATTCCAGTTGGCAGTTGACACTTGGACATTGCACAGCTGGTTGGTTAGAGCATGGTGCTTGTAACTCCAAGGTTGCAGATTTGATCCCCGTATGGGACAGCTGCATATTCCTGCATTGCAGTGGGTTGGACTAGATGATCCTCAGGTTAAAGATTAGCCTCAGCAATATCAGACAGTGATGTGTGCCTGTAGTCTGCTCATGAAATAGTTGTGTGTTACGTTGCACTGAGAAAGCAGGTGATGTGTGACCTGCCCTAGCATTTCTTTAACCCTACAGGGAAACTTAGAGTTGAGCCTCAAACCATTCCCCTCCTTTTTTCCTGCTTGGACAAAATGAAATGGCAAAGCTTTGAAGACATGCATATGCAAACCTAGAGTGCAGGACTACGGCAGGTCACAGAATAGCAGTTTGATAACATAAATACATGACTCTCAAAATATTGATGCTGAGTAACACACAAGTGTATTTGCTCATTTCTGCAAAATAGCTAAAGAGAGTATATAAGGGTCATTGAGATTTTAGTTATGAAGACAGTAAGGCTGTTTCTAACTAATAAAACAACCTCCTTTCGTAGACAAAGCTAACTGAATGCATGAATGGCACTGTGCAGCTAACAAAAGACTGAACCACTTGTATGAAAAGACTCTGTACATTCTTTCCCACAGAAGTCAACGAAAGGGTCGGTTGTCCTAGGCTACGTATTCCGGCATTTAAACCTCGTGGAGATAGATTACTTTGGACTGCGTTACTGTGACAGAAGTCACCAGACGGTGAGTAAAAGCACAACAGTGGCTTTCCAGCGTTAAAGCTAACCCTTCTTGTTTACCACTTTCCAGTCATATTTTAAACTGGCATATACTCTTGTCAGCAAGTTAATTTTTAAACCAGCCTAAATTGAGTTGTCATGGTTATACACAAATAAACACTTCTTTATTTATTTGGAGTTCTTAAAAGAAATGGTCTTTTCTGTTCAAATGAGTAGACCTTCTTATGGATAGGAACAAGTGTCAGGTCTACCTGCATGATTACAACCTTTAGTGTTTGTTTGTTTTTTTAAAAAAATGAGCAAGCAAGTGGTTGAGTAGATTTCCCTTTAAAAGTAAACTTACAGCTGCCATCTACTTGTTATTTGTGACTATGCCAAACTCTAGACATGTTCCCCTAGCTTACCAGCTCTCCCTTGTATGATTTTGGTGCCACACCTCTAGTAAGTCTCTTGTAGAAGGGTATTAGGTGGGAGGCAGACTCTGTTGAATGGATACCTATCATTTCTAGGTTATGCTTTTTGTGGAATCTGAATGAAAGGTACATGTGCTGAACTGAGGTGAAGGTTCACGCGTGTATAGGTGGATAGGTATGACTCAACCAGACTCAAGATTAAATGTTCCATCATATATTGGAGTGATGTAAATGAGCGATGGAAAATCAAGAACTTGCCCATGATTACACATACTGTTTGTGCAAGTTTCAGTCTATTGTCTCATTTCCTTCTTTACTTGATATTGATGATTGGAGTAAAGATATCAGGTGGAGTTCAACATTGCTTTCTTTAAAATGTTCCACTTGTGCAAAAAAATACAGCTTGCTAAATGAATACGTATATTATTTATTTGTGTAGCTGAAGCACTTACAAAACAAAATACATAAAACAGATTAAAATACATTGCATAATTAAAATAATTGTTAAAACCAGCATTTTGTCAGATAAGAGTTTGCCCCATGAAGAATTTCACTTAACATTCCCACAAACCTTTCTCCTTAAAATTGCCACACCAAAGGCATAAAAGGCTACTTTTCCGGAGGTGCCGGGGAACCTGTCTCCTAATAAAAAAATAATGAAATGCCCAATCAAACTTTCAACTGGGAGATATAAATCTTTGAACAAGGCTGTTCTTAAGTCCTTATAGATTGGGCAAACTGGTAAGCAATGGGGTGAATCTTCAGGCACATGGGCAAATGCATAAGGAATTGGGCAATAGTGTCCTTCAACTGTGGCTTGCTAAATAGAACACTCCCCCTCTCCTCCCTTCTCTATTCTGGGGGTTCTCTTGACACCCCCAGAGCCACTGGGGTAGGAGATAGGGAGAAGCTCCATTGAGCAACTAAAAGTCCTTGTGCAAGACTTCCACTAAACATACAAGTACTTTATCATACATTCAGATGAATTACATATTTTACTGAACAAAACAAAGACAAACCTTGATTATGTACGCTTGACTGAAATATTGTTTTTTTAAAATCAGATGTCCCGCAATGTGAAGTATTACATTAAGAATACATAAGCCATAATCAAGCAGAGATTCCTGACATTCTTTAATGATTTTTAATATAACTTTTTAATAGAGTTTTGTATGCCTGCTGTTTCTTTCTTTTTTAAAAAAAACACACACCCTCTATATTAAATAAGAATAATTACACATTTTATTTGTGTTTTAATAGCTATTCCTCATTAATATTTCCCAGGCAGACAAGCAGATCTCAGGGTCTTGCTTTTGAGATCCTTCCCTGTGAGACATGTAGCAGTAAAGACTAGCTGTCCTTAACAAAACAAAAGAAACCACAGAATTACACATTAAGGACTTAGCTGGCATGCAGCCTTTGTTAGCTTAAATGTGACGTCCACCCTATGAAAATGATTGTGGGTGCCTACAAGCAGTGCTTGATGAACGTAATTGAATGATTTTAATGAAACACACAGGCTGGGGTTGGCAATATGATATTACACATGTATAAGCGAGTTGAAGCCTGAATAATTGTATGTGTTTGAACTAGTTCAAACACAGCACTGTGCAATAGCAGAACAAAGTTGTACTTGTGTGTCATGAAAACCGTAGAGCAGTGTGATGAATCTGTAACAGATAAGCAAGCAGAAGGGACCTGTTAAACAAGCATCTTCTCTGTGGAAGTGGAAAAGGGGAGGGGGAATCATGTCTGAGAGGCTGAGTAACAGAAGCATTTGATGATTGACACCATCCATGAAAATGGATAATTTTCAACCTAGCTAATGGCTTCTTACAAACAAGTTCAGAGTGCTTGACCTTAATTTGACTCGGTACACAGCAACAGAATGTTAACAGTGCCATGCCCACTTAAAACTTAAGTACAGTCATACATCACTGGAATTTTCAGCTTATGTGATTTTTTATTTTTGGAACAGTTTAAAGCACACTGCTCTTAAAGCACACAGCTTTAAAAACTGGCTTTGCCAATTTTGTAGAGTGCCGATCATTAGATGTTAAGATCTAGCACCCCTTACCCATGTACTTGTTTTACTCTTTTAAATTAAATCCCAAAGTCTTTATGAAATTGAGGCGGACTTGGGTTTAGAAAGCTATCATACATAGCTGATGCCTTCTGTGAAATTCCGACTCGACTAAAGAGCTTGACATCTCTGGTAGGAGGCTTTCAAGGAAAATATTGGGTATTTTTTGCAGGTTTGTTGTTGCATGGGAGGGACTAGAGGAACTATTTCACAGAGACAAGGGAGCCTCCCTCTGGAGAGATGCCATTTCCTGTGACAAGGAAAAATTACATGCCCCACAACGGGGTGAGCTCCTGTTGTTCGGTCCCAGCTCCTGCCCACCTAAGCAGTTTGAAAACACATCAAGTGCAAGTAGATAAATAGATACCGCTCCGGCAGGAAGGTAAACGGCATTTCCATGCGCTGCTCTGGTTTCGCCAGAAGCGGCTGAGTCATGCTGGCCACTTGACCCGGAAGCTGTCTGCGGC
This sequence comes from Podarcis erhardii, assembly GCF_964252035.2. Taxonomy (NCBI): domain Eukaryota; kingdom Metazoa; phylum Chordata; class Lepidosauria; order Squamata; family Lacertidae; genus Podarcis; species Podarcis erhardii. Next base: position 20,027,698 of record NC_138501.1, read on the forward strand.
AAACGCCAGCTCCCTCGGCCTATAGAGCGGGATGAGCGCGCAGCCCCAGAGTCGTCCATGACTGGACCTAATGGTCAGGGGTACCTTTACCTTTAGGGTACATGTAGTAGCAGTGACATGTAGTAGTAGAGCGGGACGCGGGTGGCGCTGTGGGTAAAACCTCAGCGCCTAGGACTTGCCGCTCATCAGGTCGGCGGTTCGAATCCCCGCGGCGGGGTGCGCTCCCATTGCTTGGTCCCAGTGCCTGCCAACCTAGCAGTTCAAAAGCACCCCCGGGTGCAAGTAGGTGGAAGTGTCTCCGGACAGCGCTGGCCCCCGGCCTCTTAAGCGAGATGGGTGCGCAACACCAGAGTCGGACACGACTGGCCCATACGGGCAGGGGTACCTTTATCTTTACCTTTTAGTAGCAGCGAGTTAGTGGCTTTTCTTGTCTATGGCTCCTTTCTTATGAATGAGATGTTTGACAGATGGATCAGGTAGCTCTGTAGCTTTCTGCCTGTAGTTTTGACTCCCCCCCAGGGAATCTCCCACATTAAATTTCTGCTGTAGTTAAGTGACATCCTATTTCCATTCCAAAACCATTAGTGTGGAGTGTGCCCCTTCCTTCCTTCCTTCCCTTCTCTCTCTGTTACCGAGGGCAAATGCCCACTTTAACAAATCTGTGCCGTAAGTACCAAGCCTGCAGCAACTCATTAATATTACACAGTGTCATGACTTTTTGCAGCTGACGTGCTGGCAAATAGTGTATTTTGGTAAGCCTGGGCGTTATAATTGTAGGACATGTTCTTTCATGTTTCTGGTTGTGATAGAGCCCTATAGTGATTTGGCAATTAGATTATTAATGTTAAAAAGGCCTGAAACAAAATGCATATCCACGTACTCATAAACGGTATGCTTGGATCCTGCACCTTGATGCTTATTGCTGTAAGGGGCTGAAGCACCTGCTATGTGTTTCCAGGTTGTTCAAAATCTGTTTTTAACAGCCTCTACCTGGAGATTATATCTCTCCTTCTGAAATCAGTTTTTCAGTTTAAAGCGAAGGATGAATTGTGATTTGCCCTTTCTTACATTATAATGCTCTGTTAACAGTGCCTTGTTCATTTAATACAATGTCCAAGATAGATTTGCCACATAATTATTTAAAAAAATAAGTAACAGCAGTGCTTTTTTGTTATCCTTATGAAGATAATCATGACTGCCATTGAGGTGTATAGAGAAGCTTTTGGCTTTCACACACACACACAAAAAGATGCTGACGGAATAATAATGTAAAAGCAGATATAATGTTAGTTTGTAATTTTAACTTTTATTCTTTGGAAAACTTTGCAGGTGTTAGATGCTTACAAAGCACATTCTTTTTTTGTTTCCGTGTATATCTAGGACAGAAGAGAAAAGTAGGCTCAGTTTGCATGTCATGGTTAAATCATAGTTAGTGGTATACAAAGAACAAAGAAATGGCTTCTGATTTGCTCCCTGACAGCAGGACCCGCAATTCTGGATTTTGTATTTTATAGGAAACAGGCTTCATGGTTTGTTTCAGGGTGCAAGCAATATACTTTTTGCATAACCATATAGAAAGCTGGTGTATACTGTCTCCAATTATTCTAGGATAACATTAGCTTATTCTTTTCAGGGCAAGGTAACACCTTTGTTTTAAAGTCTCTTTATATAATCATATGTATTTATAATAGTTTGCTATAACTGTTCTTCTTCGCATGCCTCCTTGACGAGAGGTCTGGAGGGTGGCAACACACGAGCAGGCCTTTTCTGCAGTGGCTTCTCACTTGTGGAATACTTCCCCCAGGGAGGCTCACCTGGTGCCTCATTTACATATCTTTAGGTGCCAGGCAAAAACATTCCTCTTCTCCCATGCCTTTGGCTAATTGAACAATCTATGGCCTTTTAAATTCTTTCTCTGTGTGCGGGAGGGGAATTTTGTTTTTGTTTGTTGCAATGTTATTTATTTTTGTGTTTTTATTTTGTAAATTGCTCTGTGATTTTTCAGATGAAGGACAGTATAGAAATTTAAACAATAAAAAAAATGAAATAACACTGGTTTCTATTACTTTTTTCACAGTACTGGCTGGATCCTGCAAAGACCCTTACAGAACATAAGGAACTAATAAACAGTATGTATATGCAATTGGTTAATCATAAACTGTTTCGTGATGGAGAGGCATAGAAAATACTGCATCTGCAAAGCTAACAGTGTTGACTGCAGATGTCTGGTTAATGTTATGTCTATGGTGACTTTGCACAGAAATACCAATGTGGTGGAAATCAAGTCAGGAAGTAGAAGATAGAAGATAAAATAAGGCTACAGAGAAGCTCATCAATTGCTGATTGCATCTGGCATAGCTTCTCATAAATTTTTGCCACTCCCTCCAAATCTTTGGAGTGATTCCTTTTCATTCCTCCCATTTTTGTGTGGCCTGCATGGAGTAGGAAAATGCGATGGCTACTTAGGCATTGTCACATATCCAAAGTTAAAATCAAGTGCATACTTTCTCCAATAAGGTCTGCTGAAATTAAGGGAACTGATTTCTAAGTAACTATGTTTAGGATTGCAGGGTGTGCTTTAAAACACACACACACAATTAAATGTCCTTATTTTTTATAGCTGGTCCACCCTACACACTGTACTTTGGTGTTAAATTCTATGCAGAAGATCCATGCAAATTAAAAGAAGAAATCACAAGGTATTGTATGAATAACCTTTAACTATTAGCAATAAGAGTGAACGGGTGCTTTTAAAGTATCTAGTAAAATAACTATATAAGCTCATCAAGGAATTGTTCCTTTTTAAAAGAGAGACAGAGAGATGGAGAACAACATAAGACTCTAATTTTCTTGCTATAAATCCTTGTTGGAAAATGATGTTTAACTCTCACTGGTGTTGGAGGGATGGCGTTAAATTCAAAATTCAGCTTATTCACGTCCCTTGTCTTTGCTTATGTTTGTGTTCAAAGTTTTGCCCTGATTGCAGAAGTGTTTTTTATTTTGTCTTGTTTGAGTAGTTATCAGCTTTTTATTTTGCCATTATGGATCTACTTCTACAGAGAGTTTGTTGTTCTCCCATAGCTTTTGTTTTTATTCTAACATATACGATAATCAGTTGCTGATTGGATTGCATTTCAAGTGGCCCTATTCAACATGCAACCTTCGCCCTGATACAGTGAATGCAGTCTGCATACTAATATGCTTTTTTTTAATGCATAAAAGCATGTTGCATTGGAGACAGCACATCATATCCAATAATTCAGTAATATGTGCATGTATTCCTAAGTACTGTATATCTGTAGGCCCCCTATTCCAGATAATTGGGGAAATAGAAGACTATAAACACATTGATGAGAATGCAGTTTATAAGGTTATATACAGGAGATAATTTCAGTACAGTGGTACCTCGGGTTACAGACGCTTCAGGTTACAGACTCCGCTAACCCAGAAATAGTACCTCGGGTTAAGAACTTTGCTTCAGGATGAGACCAGATATCGTGCTGTGGCAGCGTGGCAGCAGCGGGAGGCCCCATCAGCTAAAGTGGTACCTCAGGTTAAGAACAGTTTCAAGTTAAGAATGGACCTCCAGAACGAATTAAGTTCTTAACCCAAGGTACCACTGTAGTGTAGTAAGTGCCTTTTTAAAAAAAAAAAAAAACCACTAACCCTGGTAAAAGTAGTTTGATAACTGTACAGATGTTTTATCTAGTCCAGACCTGCAGTTCAGATACTGCTGAACCATAGCACCTGCCACCCTTGAACATTGGCCATGCTGACTGGGCCTGATGGGAGCTTGAGTCCAGCAACATCTGGTGGGCTTCATGCTCCCCATCCATCCTTGGTACATATTGGTAAATGGCTTGAGGTGTTTCTGTTTTCCTAAGTATCTAGTCACCATGTGTCAGTAGGCCAGATAACCAGCATTTCTGGTTTAGTTCATTTATTCGTAAGTGAAATGTTTTGTTAAAAAGGAGAATGTTTTTGAAGCGATGGATTATACATTGTTCAAAGAAAAGTTATATATATATATATATATATGGGTTGGTATCCATTGTTAGTCGTACTCAGAGCAGACTTGTTGAAATTAATAGGCATGACTAACTTAGGCTAATTAATTTCATTGGGTCTGCTCTGCCTAGATCTTGGTTGGATACAACTCAATGAAAACATTATTGAACAGTAAGGCATTGTGCAAATTCCCAGCATCCTTATGGAACCACAGTTGCCAGGATTCTTTTAAAGAAGCTATGATAGCCAAGTTCTTTATCAGATTGATCTAGAACACCAGATGTATCCCAAGGCTGCTAGTTGTAGTGCCAGCTTCCGCTTCTTAGCTTTGTCATCATAAGTTCACAGCGGTGCATTCATGGCATGTGTCATGCTTTGTCACAGTTTACATGCTGGGCAAGCTTTTCCATTTACGTTTGATTTGAGATATTCAAAGGAAACAAAACTTAATATCCAGTTTGTGGCGTTTGCTGCTTGTCCTCTCCCAAGCTAACCTGGAAATATTCCTTTTAAATAAAACTGCAACGGCAATATATTCGTATGTTAGGATCCTTAGACTTGTATAGTTACTTCTATTTTCTGTCTTTCTTTTAGGTATCAGTTTTTTTTACAGGTGAAGCAAGATGTCTTGCAAGGCCGCTTGCCTTGCCCCGTCAACATTGCTGCTCAGCTGGGAGCCTATGCAATACAGGGTATGTGCTTTGTAATGTGTTTCCCTTCATAAATGCTAGATTTTGTTTAGGTTTGGTCATATTTAGAAACCTGAATTACAGTGAACTTGAATGCTGAACTTGAATCTCAAGATAAATTCCAGAGGACCAGCCATGTTAGTCTGTTGCAGCAAACAATCAGACATAATTTTGACTATGTAAAGCTTTGTTGTGGTTAGGTTTTTGAGGACCGGAGTTCCTTTTTTCTTGATATCCCCCTCTATTTTATGGTCTCTAGTGCATAAAAGATTATGCCACAACAAATCTGCTAGTCTTTACACATGCCCTAGGACTCTGGTTTCCCGCCCCCCCCCTTCAAAATGGATTATGCAGAGCCAATTTGCATGCAGTTTAAATTCGTGCAAATTCAGGTACTTTGGACTCTCCCTCATAAATAGATGACAGGAAAATTGTGAAAAGCTTTATTGTACTTGATTGTACTGTGACAGCATAATATTTCCAGAGCTGATTTGGGGGGTTTGAAGGATGTTACAAGTCATTACATAGATTTAGGATAGGTTTACATTTTGAGTCATTTTATTCTTATAGCTTGTGGAATTCCATGATACAAAAAGACATGCTAAATACTTGAAAGCTGAGAGAGATCGCTAAGATCCAATCTTTCCCACTCTTGCATCTTCATTCTAGAGCTTAGTGCTTTATTCCTAGAAAAGTAAGTGCTGGTACTCACCATGAAGCTGCTACAGTAAGTGCCGCACTTATTAACAGCTATAAAAGAGGTACCGGTACTACATACTCTTGAGTATGCCCTGGAAATAAGCACTGCTAGAGCTCCAGTTTTAAACGGGAGTGTCCACATCTCCTCTTCTTTTTCATGGGGTTACAGTGATCATACTTTGAAGCTTATGAGGGCTGAGGGTTCACAGATACAAAATACTATTACTAGGAATTAAGCGGGAAAATATATTTAACAACCAGCAAAGTAGGAAAAATAAAATAAAATTGTGTAAAATATGTCAGAAAGTGAATACATATTTAAAATTTGTTTTAAATACAGCTGAACTTGGAGACTATGATCCATACAAGCATATTGCAGGTTATGTTTCAGAATACCGCTTTGTTCCAGACCAGAAAGAAGAACTAGAGGATGCTGTAGAACGGATACACAAAACTCTGATGTAAGAATTCAGGTTATAAAATAATGTTGCTTGGGAAATAAAACTGTACAAGGAAAAGGGCGTTAAAGAAGCAGTTCCTTTGTGAGTCGAACTATTGACTGTTGTTTTAAATCTGCTTTCTTATGAGCTGTTTTACTCTGCAATGGTCATAAATATAACCAATGCATTTAATTCTGGCATCTTGTCTCCTTTGTACATTACCACGTGTCTTCACATATCTTAAGGGCTGTCGTATGGAAGAGGGAATAGTCTTGCTTTCTCCTGCTCTGGAGGATAGGACTCAAACCAATGGCTTCAAGCTTACAAGAAAGGAGATTCCGAATAAACATACGGAAAAGCTTTCTGACAGTAAGAGCTGTTCAACGTGGAACGGTCTCCCTCGGGAGATTGTGGAGTCTCCTTCCTTGGAGGTTTTTAAGCAGAGGTTGGCCATCTGTCATGGATGTTTTAGCTGAGATTCTTGCATTGCAGGGGTTTGGACTAGATGATCCTTCTGTCCCTTCCAACACTATGATTCTATGTCTTCAGCTTACAACCGTAGGTGCTATTACACCAATTCATGGAGGACAAGGTTATCAGTGGCTATTGGTCATGATGGCTCTGTTCTGCTTCCCCGGTTGGAGGTATTATGCTTCTGAATGCTAGTTGGTGGGAATTTCAGGTGGACAGAGTGCTGTTGCGTTCATGTCTAGCGTGTAGGCTTTCTATGGGCATCTGGTTAGCCACTGTGAAACTGGGATTCCTGGCTAGATGAGCCATTGACTTTTATCCAGTAGGCTAATCTTACCTTTTTACATTATGGGTAGACATAGAAGGCAGGAGAATCTTAAAGTTATATAGATGCAGAAGCGCAGGAAGAAAAATATGGCAGAAAGAAAAAAGAGACATCAGCAAGAGAATTAACTTATGAAAGGTTGTCAGTGTTTATAATTTTTAAGATTTATCAGCTCATCCGTCAGCAATAGCTGTTTCGTAAAATCTTGCATGTCTTAATCAAAAAGGTGAGAGACGGAAAAACATATTTGAGCGATGAGTCAGGTGGTTAAGTTATGGAATGTGGAGCCAAATGAATAGAGAGATAAGGCCTCCTTGATAAGATGATTGCAGAACTGAATGCCAAAACGTGTAGAAGCTGAAAAACACTGAGATGTCTCTTGTTCAGGAGGGATGGGTGATGGGCAGAATTTGTGAGCTGGAAAACCAGATTTTAAGGAATTTATTCATATATAAGAATGGAAAAATAAGGTGAACTATCTGGTGAGATGTGCAAAACTATGCAAAAACTTGCGATTCTATAAAAACACTGGCATTACATTGTGTTGAAACATACTGCGAATACAGATGCTATTTATAAAGGTTAACGGAAAAATTTAACCTTATTTTGACAAGTTATTTTGAAATCTTCCCTCTTTCCCCTCCAAAACAAGAATTAAATTGAACTAGGATTTTAAGCCTGTTAGCTTCCTGGGCCTTTTCACTCTTGGAATTGGAATGCATTAAATGCATCTGGGACCTAGTTCCTGAAATTAGGATGTTGTTCTCCTGATCAGTAAGGAACTCATGTATGAGTGTAATATAAGATGAGTAATTTAAAAAACCTAACAAAGCAGAATTTTTTTTACTAATAATGAAAAGTGAGGCTAATTTTGGACAATATTGTGAGGATATCTGTTTAAGTAACCCACCTGATATTCATAAATTACTGTGCAATGTGGGGTGCAGCAAGTTGCAGTGGTCATTTAGGGGCTTATCTGCCCCAGCTGACTTGTTGCAGCAGTTTGGGTAGAAGGCAAGCTGGAAATACCGTGTTGGCCCGAATATAAAGCCACACCTTTAAAATTGGAGGGGGGAAATGAAAAAAAGAAAAAATACCTGAATGTAAACCACTCCCTCGCTGCTCCTGGCTGCATGGGGTGGGGGTGGGGAGCCGCACTTTGTTCTCAGCGGCCTTTCCCCTTCCTCACTCTCTCCCTTCCTGGCCTTGGGAGAGAGGATGGAGAAATACGTGCGGGGCAGGTGCTGTTTGCCCTGCACTCTTGGCCATAAGGTATCGAATATAAGCCGTGCTTTAACTTCTCATGGTCGGATTTGGGAATAAAAGTGTGGCTTATACAGTGGTACCTCTGGTTACGTACTTAATTCGTTCCGAAGGTCCGTTCTTAACCTGAAACTGTTCTTAACCTGAAGCACCACTTTAGCTAATGGGGCCTCCTGCTGCCGCAGCACCACCACAGCACGATTTCTGTTCTCATCCTGAAGCAAAGTTCTTAACCCGAGGTACTATTTCTGGGTTAGCGGAGTCTGTAACCTGAAGCGTTTGTAACCTGAAGTGTATGTAACCCGAGGTACCACTGTATTTGGGCCAATATGGTATATAACAGCTTTCCTTAATATAAAAGCCAGGGAGAGGGAAGGAGAGGAAGTAGAGGCTAGGGGGCAGGGGATAGTGGCAAGGAATGTTTTCAGTCACATTTACCAAATGTGCTGCAAAATGAATGTTCTTATTCTGCGATAAAAACCATTTTGAAGGCTTTTCTGACGCAATAAACAACCCCGTTCGAAGTAATATTAAATGATAAATTCTGTGTTATCACGTGAGAAATTCAGGTATAGATCTGACTAGTGCTGTATATTTTTAGAAAAAGAGGCGCCAGAACTAAATATGACATAATAGGCATCACTGAAACCTGGTGGGATAAGTCCCACGACTGGAATGTAATAATGGAGGGATACAATCTATTTCAGAGAAACAGACCAGACAAGAAAGGAGGAGGAGTGGCGTTATATGTCAGGGATGTGTATACCTGTGAAGAGATCCAAGATTTAGAACCTCAAAGCCAAAGTGAGAGCATTTGGGTCAAAATTAAGGGAAAGAAGAATAACAGTGACCTCACTGTGGGAGTTTACTATAGATCCCCAAGCCAAACGGAGGACATAGATGATGCCTTCCTGGAACAGATGGCCAAGCATGCAAAAGGAAGGGAGATAGTAGTAATGGGGGACTTCAATTACCCGGATATTTGCTGGATGTCAAACTCAGCCAAGAGCATAAGGTCAAACAGATTCCTCACTGGCCTTGCAGACAACTTTGTTGTCCAGAAAGTGGGAGAAGCAACAAGAGGAACAGCCATTTTAGATCTGGTCCTAACCAATGTTGATGACCTGGTTAGTGGGGTAGAAGTGGAAGGTTCATTAGGCGTGAGTGATCATGCTCTTCTGAAGTTTACTATACAGTGGAAAGGAGCAGCCAAGCATACTAGGACTCAATTTCTTGACTTTAAGAAAGCCGACTTCATAAAACTTAGGGAAGTGCTGGGTGAGATCCCATGGACAGTAATACTAAAAGGAAAGGGAGTTCATGATGGCTGGGAGTTTGTTAAGAGGGAGATAGTAAAAGCACAACTTCAGGCAATACCAATGAGACGGAAACATGGAAGGTGCCTAAAGAAGCCAGGGTGGCTATCTAAAGAACTTTAAACTGAGTTAAGATTAAAAAAGGAGGTGTACAAAAAATGGAAAAAGGGGGAAACCACCAAAGAGGAATTCAAACAAATAGCCAGCACGTGTAGACACAAAGTCAGAAAGGCTAAAGCACAGAATGAACTCAGGCTTGCTAGAGAGGTTAAAAGCAACAAAAAAGGCTTTTATGGGTATGTTCGTAGCAAAAGGAAGAACAAAGAAACAGTGGGGTCACTCAGAGGAGAAGATGGTGAAATGCAAACAGGGGACACAGAAAGGGCTGAACTCCTCAATGCCTTCTTTGCCTCAGTCTTCTCCGATAAAGAAAACAATGCCCGACCTGAAGAATTTGGAGCAAATGATTCAGCAGAGGAAACACAGCCCAAAATAACTAAGGAGATAGTACAAGAATACTTGGCTAGTTTAGATGTATTCAAGTCTCCAGGGCCAGATGAACTGCATCCAAGAGTATTAAAAGAACTGGCAGATGTGATCTCAGAACCACTGGCAGTCATCTTTGAGAATTCCTGGAGAACAGGCGAAGTCCCGGCAGACTGGAGGAGGGCAAATGTTGTCCCTATTTTCAAAAAGGGGGAAAGAGAGGACCCAAATAATTACCACCCAGTCAGTCTGACATCAATACCAGGGAAGATTCTGGAGCAGATCATTAAGCAAACAGTCTGTGAGCACCTAGAAAGGAATACTGTGATCACCAATAGTCAGCATGGATTTCTGAAAAATAAGTCATGTCAGACTAACCTGATCTCGTTTTTTGACAGAATTACAAGCCTGGTAGATGAAGGGAACGCAGTGGATGTAGCCCTGGATCTGATGGTTCTTAGAGAATCTTAATATGTGTGCTGCAGCACTTATTCAGGATCCTTCCAGATTTTATTTACAATTAAGTGGTATAAAAATTTCTGTTAAATAAACGGGACTTCACAAATTGGTGTCATCTTCGGCCTGTAATATATCTGGTTAAAACACATCTCTGGATAATTGTATTCTCACAAACAGTATTAAATCTTCACTCTAAGTGAAATATTTTGCTATAAGACTTAGTAGCAGAATACTTAAGGGAGATTGAAGCTCCCTGGAAAGCCCTTACCTGCAGCAAGCATACAAATAAGCCTCAGAAAGAGTCAGTTCATGCCCTGGTTCATATGTTGTTTGTGGCATACATGCAAATGATATAACTGTGAGGCAGACTTCACACAAATGCTCAGAGATGCTGGTTCACAGCTTCTCTCCATCAAAGGGGGAAAGGGGAACATTTTGCTAAAGGTGTGTGTGTGTGGGGCTCATATGTTACATCATCTGCATGTTCAAGGGGATATGTACGAAACAGCTATGTCAGTATTTCGGCAAGCATAACTTTTAAAATAATTTTTCTGTACTTTATAAAATATATTTTATTATATTAAACAGGGGGCAAGTTCCGGCTGAGGTAGAATTGAATTACTTAGGAGTGGCAAAGACACTTGAAATGTATGGAGTTGATCTTCATCCTGTTTATGTAAGTTGCATTTTTGATGTATTTTGTATATTTTATGCTGTGAACCACCCTGATATATTTGGATGAAGGGCACTATACAAATTTAAAATGAATGAATGAATGAATGAATGAATGAATGTCTTGCCAGAGTGGTGCATGCTCTGGTTATCTCTTGCTTGGACTACTGCAATACACTCTACATGGGGCTACCTTTGAAGGTGACCTGGAAACTACAACTAATCCAGAATGCGGCAGCTAGACTGGTGACTGGGAGTGACTGCTGAGACCATATAACACTGGTCCTGAAAGACCTGCATTGGCTCCCAGTACGTTTCCAAGCACAATTCAAAGAGTTGGTGCTGACCTTTAAAGCCCTAAATGGCCTTGGCCCAGCATACCTGAAGGAGCTTCTCCACCCCCATTGTTTAGCCCAGACACTGAGGTCCAGCTCTGAGGGCCTTCTGGCAGTTGCCTCACTGCAAGAAGTGAAGCTACAGGGAACCTGGCAGAAAGCCTTCTCGGTAGCGGCGCCTGCACTGTGGAATGCCCTCCCATCAGATATCAAGGAAATAATCAACTATCTGACTTTTAGAAGACTTCTGAATGTAGCCCTGTTTAGCGAAGTTTTTAATGTTTTATCACATGATGATGATGTTGGGAGCTGCCCAGAATGGCTGGGGCAACCCAGCCAGATGGGTGGGGTATTATTATTATTATTATTATTATTATTATTATTATTATTATTATTATTATGAAACTGTTGACAGTTGCCCCAGGCAATTACTGTAATGTCTTGCCAGTGTTGGAGCTTAAATCAGAGGTAGCTAACCTTTGGCCGTACAGATGTCTTTGGACTTCAGACACTGTCAGCCCCAGCCAGCATCTCTGGTGGGCAGGAATGATGGGAACTGTACTTCAGCATCATCTAGAGAGCTGCAATTCAGCAGCCCTTGGCTTAAATGAATACATGCAGCTCTTCAGATTGTAAAGATTGAACCTGCCACTGAAGTTAATGTAGTTGCCTTGATACACACAGACACAAAATTGTATGTACATCTTTTGCTTTGAATAGCAGACTTCGGTGCCATATCACAAGCTGCTGTTTTTGTTTCAAAAGGAGTTTGCCCTACAATGAGAGCTCCTTTTGGCACATGGGCTTGGCTATGCAGTTCTTTGGTCCTCAACAATGTCAACAATTTATTTATTTGTTTCATAAAACGTATATATTTGCTTGATTGTAGAAAAATCCTCAAAACAATTGCCCTTAAAAGGCTAGGGAAAACTGGCACCACAGAATGCAAAACACTAATTATTCTATTTCATAATCCCATGCTCTTCTTTTTTTTAAAAAAGTGGAGTCTAAATCCATTGGAACACATACTTAGGAGAACCATGGATTAAGGAGCCTTTCTATGAAAGAATGTGGTTGCATTTCCATATAAAAGGCAATTAACTATGCTGGAAGAATAATATGGGTTACAAATCTAAGGGATTTATTCTAAGTGTTGTTATAAGATAAAAGGGTTTCATTACAAAGAATGTGTTCGGGCAGGAAATATGAAAGCAACACTGAGAATCTGAGTAAGGCCCTTAAAAAGTTCAAAGTAACGAGACATAATAGATAATTAGTAGCTCAGAGCTACAGAAATTTTGTTAATATTAACGCTGAAAGTTCCTTCAATATGCAGGACATAGAAAAAGAATCTTCAGTGTCATACTGCATTGTATGTCCTTTCCTAACCACCACATTACATCAGCTTAAGGAACGTTCATTGTGCCTATTTTCACAGTGGCTCCAGTTCATCTTTTAGACAGGAAGCTCTCTGTAAATGTGTGTGTGTGTTTATGTGTATAATGTTTAAACTGTTTTGCAGGGTGAAAACAAATCAGAGTACTTCCTAGGGTTGACCCCTGTAGGAGTGGTTGTCTACAAGAATAAAAAGCAAGTTGGGAAGTATTTTTGGTAAATATCATCTATCTTGTAGCCCCATTTTTTAAGAAAAAGATTACCAAAGATTGCATGGTGTATTTCCATTTATAAATGTTTTCTACATAGAGCAGTTTTGTATATTTCAAACTGGAAACATGGAGACAATGGGTTGGGTCCACCCTGTCTTTGGTGGAGCTCTGCTAACTGGGTGCTCTTGTAGGGTGAAGAAGTATTTTTGTCAATTCCTCTATCCCTCCTTTAATAGCATATGCACCGCAAGCAGCTGCTCCAGTAGGCTAGGGGTCCCTCTGGAACATGGTGGGAAGTGGTGCAGAGGGCTACAAGGGGAAGGAAAGTGTGCCAAATATCTCATTTTCCTTCTGCCTTCAGGAGCTTCCAGTTAGCGCAGCAGGAACCTCTGCTGGGTCTTAGCCCCATCTATCAATGGAAACAGTCCATCTGTTCAGTGAGGGAGGTGTTTATATTTGGACCAGTTGTTTAATATGAGTGCATTTAAATATTTCCCTCTAAAGGGTACCTACCAACCTACAAATTGGAAAAAAAAGAGAAACTTCACCAGTGATGAACATGCTTCCTGCAAAATTTTAATTCGGAGCCATTTCTAGCAAGACTTCATTCAAAAGAAAGCAGTTCCTGAATATCTGCTGTAGAGAAGTCAAATAGGCTGTTGATTGATATTTCTACTTATAAGATAATCGTTACTGGCTTGCATGTTTCATAGCTAGACTGGCTAATTCATTAATGAATATACTTGTCATTAAACCTTCAACTGTTCCAATTTTTTAATGGATCTGTTGGCTTAATCGTCATGTATTTTGTGTGTGTGTTTTTCTAACACTTAGGCCTAGAATTACAAAAGTCCACTTCAAGGAAACTCAGTTTGAGCTCAGAGTTCTGGGAAAAGATGTAAGTTTATATTTTGTAGCTTGAAAATAATGCTTGTTAAACATGTATTGATTGTGTTGTATTTGTATGTAACTAATAGTTACAGAGTGATTTTTAACACACACACACACACGGCTTGGTCTTGGTCTGTGTCTTACCTGCTTTTTTAATACTACTTGTAACATTGAGAGGGGAGAAACATTTGGGGGACAAAAGTGATGCATTCACCATCAGGCTTCTTTATGTTGCCCATTAAGTTTGAGGGGCTTGTATTATAAAGTTCTTAGAAGAGGTCAATCTCATTCACACAATGCTAAAACAAAACATGGCTTAGTGTGAACAAGCAAACATGCAAGCTACTCTAGGGGAGATTGGTCGCAGCTCATGATTTGTCTACAGAGAGCTATCCCAAGAGTTAGGATTCAGCCTATAAACTAAGCCAAACCATGGCTTAGTTTAACATAGTATAGCAGTGGAATGACCAGAGGATGAGCAAAGCAGCTGCAATATTCTTTCTATGAGGCTGCACATGTGCTTGTTCACAGTAAATCATGGTTGCCTTAGCATTATGTGTGAACTGGACTAGACTAGTGGGACTTTATCTGTGCCATCTGTTAACACAGCATAGATTACCGTATTTTTCGCCCCATAGGGCGCACCGGCCCATAAGGCGCACCTAGTTTTTTTGGGGGGGAAAATAAAGAACCCCCCCCCAGGCGCGGAAGGGGAGGTAAGAGCTTGCAGGGCGGACGGGGAACCCTCGGCGCCCGGTGGCAACAGGGATCAGCCCGGCACTCCATGTGCGCTGCCAACTGCTCGGTCTTTGTCAGGGCATATCTCCGCACCTAGGCTTTGCTTCCCTGGATGCGCCCCTGCAAGGTTTTTGCCCGGCTTGGGATGCGCCCTCCTCCCTCTCTCCTTTCCGCCCGAGCCAATCTTTAACTTTACTCTCTCGGTGGGCAGTTCTCCGTGCCACCTCCGAGGGGGTCGGCGCTCCCTTTAAACGGAGCGTGCAACCTCCGAGAGGCGCTCCAGCCCTTCCTCTTCTAGGGGCGCAGAAAGGGCGGACAGATGCTGTCCTTCCATTTCTCTCTGGCCACTTTCATGGGGCTCTGCTTTTGGAGCTCTTCCTCACCGCGCCCCCCCCCCCGCCTCTGTTTTTACGACCATTTCTTCCCTTTTGCTCTTCAAGAGAACCGGGGCTTCCTCTTGTAACTTCTGCCTGCAGTAGTGGCCTTATGAATGCAGGGAGAGGGGAGTGGGGGTGTCCCTTAGTTATTCTCCTGGTTTTGTTAAGTAAAGTTTCGCTCCGGGCTGGAGTAACTGGCTGTGGGGTGGGGGGTGGGGAGAGAAGAATTGAAGAGGCGCTTCATCCCGCGCTGGGCTCACTTGCTCCAGCGGCTCACGGACACATGGATTTGATTATTGCGAAGTGTTAAAAGCAACCTCTCCTCCTCCTCTCTGCTGTTTGCTCTGATTTATTGGAAGCGGGAAGGGGGGGCGGGGAGGAGGAGGAGGGGCCACTTTAACATTCCAGGAGTGTTCAGGATGAGTATTGCCAAAGCAACGGGCAAAGGCAGGAGTGGGGTGGGGAGCAGGAGGGCAGCTTGGTTTTTCGCAGACAAAGGTAGAGCGTTTCTCTGGACTGACCATGCAGCGTTCACTTCGCTGTAACACAATAGGCTTGTAAGTCCTCCCTTTTAGGAGGCGAGTTGACAGGGTTGGTGCGGATTGTTCGCGCTTGGCGAAGCTGCGACACGCGGAGAGAGAGAGAGAGAGAGAGAGAGAGAGAGAGAGAGAGAGAGCTGGCTTCGGTTTTGTTTAAATCCCCTCGGTGGGATTTCGCTGTCTTAACATTCCCGCCCCCACTTTGGAACGCACCTGATTAGTAGGACAGGTCTCTCCCCCTCACTCAGCGCGCCCCCAGGCTTCGGGTGCAGGCACCTCTCCCCAAGCCGTGGGAGAGCTGTGCGACTTTGCGCAGCTCAGCGCGCCCCCAGGCTTCAGGTGCAGGCAGCTCTCCCCAAGCCGTGGGAGAGCTGCGTGAAGTCGCGCAGCTCTCCCGCGGCTTGCGGATAGCTTCCTGAAGCCTGGAGAGCAAGAGGGGTCGGTGTGCACCGACCCCTCTCGCTCTCCAGGCTTCAGCGAAAGCCTGCATTCGCCCCATAGGACGCACACACATTTCCCCTTCATTTTTGGAGGCGAAGAAGTGCGTCCTATAGGGCGAAAAATACGGTAGATTGCTTGGAAGTGCTGCTACAGTTACCTTAGATACTTGTTGGTAAATGCTTTGAAATTATCCAGATGAATGGGAAATCTGGAAGCTTTAGAAAAGAAACATTGTTGTTTTTGGTTTTAAGACTGGTGACTGACTGGGCTTTTAATATGAGAGCTCATTGTTGTGCTTAAAAGAACTGACAGCATTTGGTAATGTCAAGTTCTGACAAGAATACTGTTAAGGAAGCATTTCAAAGAACAAGGATGCAAAATATTATGTACTCTTTACTGTCTTTTAAAAATGTCTTCTGCACTGAACTCATGAAACTTGGTTAGAAATTAGGACTGGGTGTTGGGATTGTGTGTCCCTCCCTGAACCACACACCAGTTTGTCCCACCCATTCTACTTTCTGCTTCAAAGTTACCAATGCCAGTTAAAATCATCCTAACCTTGGTTAAGTGGGGAGACTAAGGCCCAGTGTGGAAATCTGTCAAGGAATGCCCTTATTCAGGTGTCAGGTGTCATTGTGAACAAGAGTAGAGAGGGTGAGATGCAGTCCAAGTACAAGAGTTTACAGTTCACTGCCTATCTCCAAAACCATGGTTAATGGTTCTGTCTGCATTGATCCTATTGCAATATATTTGGTTAAATACATTTGTTAGTTCTGCTAAATAACCTATTCAGAAATTATGTTGCATGGTTGTTTTTTATTGAGGAATTTAAATGTCAAATCAATGGAATGTCTTTAAGCAAAGTTTTACTGTTTGATCTTAAACTGAATATCGCTTGAATATAAATCAGTGTTCACCAATCTGGTGCCATACATGTATTATTGGACTATAGTCCAAATTATCTCTGACCTTTAGTCTTGCTTGCTGGGCTGATGGGAGTCAGAGTCCAAAATCGCTAGGCAGCATCTGGTTAGTGGAGGCTGATATTGACTGACATAGACTGGGGAATGTAGGTTATTCTCCAGATAATACCAAATAGAAAAGATAACAGTTTGTTGCATTTAGCACTTTGTATTCCTGCTGTGATAAAACTTCACATTATAATTATCTGAGGGAAGCTGTTACTACTTATAGCTTCTCCTCCAGGCAAATTAAATTAAAAATAAAACACCAATGAAAATTTCAAAGCCCTTATCCAACTCTCATTTAGAGATAATGGAAAAAAGACAAGCAATTCCACAAAGTAGATTTAATAACTAAAGTCTTGCTTAGATATATTATATAATGTGGGACATGTTAATGAGGAAACTTTCAGGGTAATGATGGATCTAGCTGTTTATAGGATTTTATTTTGGTTAGCTAAGCAAACAAAAGCCAAAGCTAGAACATATTGCTTTGTTAATTCAGTTTGACAGCATGACCATCCTGAATGACAGAGCTATTTAATTAAGTGGTCAGGTGAGCCAGGACCAGTGCCTGACCTGCTGCTCCAATCTTACAATTTGCTTTTTCCTGGTTGCTGCCATCACCTTATCTTATCCATCATGTTTCCTTTTGATACAGTGAATGCATGAGCAGCATCAAAATGGAAGCCTGGCAACTGGGATTGAGGTGCAGGCCACCATAGTATCTCAGCAACAGAGAGAAGGGAAGATGAGCAAAACACAAAACAAAACCTCAAGACAGATAGAAGAAATATAAAAAGGCAATACAATAAATAATCTTGTTTGACATTCTTTGGTAAATTTAATCAATCTGTTGCTTTTTATAGCGGAAACCTCAGTGCTGCAAGCTTGTAGAAGCTGGAGATGCAGCAAACCTTCACCAAAGTAGAATTTTAGTCTCTCTGTATGAATTGCACTTACACTGTGCAAAAAAGGACATTTAATCTCTTCAGGCTGGCAGAACCCAATTCTGCAGTCACTAGGTGTAGATAATAAATGACCAAGATAAAGGAGCTTGACCTGTGAATTAACTTGGGGAAATATTTATAAATGTGATGGTAGATTTGAGAGTTTCTCTTTTTTATAATCATGCTGCTTCCACATTTCCACACCCCTTTTATTTCTACAGAAGAGAGGAAGTTCGACAATATGTTCCTTTCAGTTTCCCATTTTGCTGTATCTTGGCAGATTCTATGAAACCTCTTGAAACCTGTACCTTCCTTATTGTACTCTGTCTTTTGTTGAATGGAATTAAAGCTTGTTTCCTTTAGAGCTTAAATTCTGGTTTTCCAAGTATGTTCAAATATTTCATAGAAGCATTTACAACAGAATGCTTCTGCAACAGAAAATATAACAAGCAATAAGTAATGCAATATCAGGGAAGGAATTTGTGCTTTGGCTAATAGCTATTTTGCATTGACCTGTGGTCAATAAGCTACTCAGCCGAGGTTTAATTCAGGCAGGCAACACCCACCCATATTACCATACCACTTCAGACCCTTTATTCCTTACCATAGATCCAATTTAGGTTGGAAATAAAGAGTAGCCTACTGATTACACCATGTGGCATGGCCTCCATGGGAACCGCAAATAATTTAGTCTTGTCACTCCCTGAAAATTTAAATTGAATTGATTGTGTCTCTATAGTGATTGAGGTGAAACATGTTTTTTGCTTGTTCCTGTGCTGGTAATGGTTGGTTCAAACAGTAAACCCAGCAGCCATTTACTGATGGCACAGTCAAATCAAAGGTCCACAAAAGGTTTGCAAGGAAGCAGGACCAAGATTCAGTCTTCAGTTGAGGGTAAGGACAGCCAGTAGACAGCCAGGGGCTGCATGTCCCATCTGAGGGCAGGGAGTAGACTGGAGAACAGGATTACCAATTTTGCCTTGGCTACTGGCTTGTGCTCAACTCTAATTCCTTCATTTCTAAAGCAATGTTCAGGTTTTTGTAAACAAGCTTGGCCAGAGCTTGGTGCAAAAAGTAATCTCAACAGGTCTAGCACCCTTTCATCTGTTAACTATGAATCTTATGGGTGACAAATCAATTAGAGAGAGGCCTTTGGGTTTCCAAGAGATCTAGGGAACTTCAGAGGCACCATGTTCCCTAGTCACTAGGGTTACCATGCTTCCCCTGCAAAGATGGAATACCATAATTTTTATGTTTAACTAACCCTAAATATAGGAAGGCTTTCTCTTTGCCAGGGTCTAATGTTTTCCATTTTAATAAAACCTCAGTGAACCATAATTGCTGCCTTTGTAACAACGCTGAGGTAGAGTCTATCTTGCATGTCCTTTTTATTGACATTTGTGTCAAGCAGCTAGGAAAGACCTAATTATCCTATTATGCAGTCTCTCCCTGTCTTTGAATCTCTTATGATCACTTTGCTTCATGGCTCCCTTTTGTCAGCCACAGAGCAAGTGGCAAAGTTTTCAAATATGGCCTGCTGTATTAGACCACTTATGGTTGATATACTTGGATAGCTTAGCATTGTTATTCTGCATTTTTCAGTTGTATTAATTCATATTTTAGTGATGTTGTTAATGGTCAATTATAAAATTGTTACTAATGTTTAAATGGTCTGTTGACTGCAAATAAAGAGATGGAAAGTGTAAATAGGTGGTATTTGGTGAGAGTTCCTTCAGTACCTTGGACAGATCATAGGGACCAGTGTCCCTATTTAGGTTGTGTCCAGATGGGGGCATTATCTTGCAAACAAGTTGTTCAGAGTGGTGGATGAGGATCCACACACTCCCATTTTTTCACTCACCATATTCATTGCTGTCTTACTGTTTGCTGTCACACTACTGGGCAGAGCTTGGCAGACTTTTTGTTTTGGTCCCTACAATCTATCACTCCTCCCAACCCTTCTCTGAGTAAGTTTACAGGATTAAACTGTAGTTTGCTTGTCCTTTTTCTTTTTTAAAAAAAAAGTTTGCAGAATTTGGGTTTAATAGAATTGCACAAATTCTGTACTAATGAAAACAAATTGGGTCTGCTTTGTGCTCTGAGTGGGGTTTGTTCCTGTGCTGAACTTTCTGTAATGAAGATACTGTAATCACTCTCAGCCTTCTCTAACTGACATCCACCTTCAGCTTAAAACGCTTTGGGATCCAATCTTGTTGCTGGGAGGGAAAGTCATCGATCCAAGAGATTATACAGTGAGATTTTAAAAAACTTTTCTTTATTACTTAACTTACATACTCTTGTGCTGTGTTACAAACCTCTGATAATACTGTACTCTGGGTCTTAAATGCCCTAAGTGGCATGGAGAAGTGCGGTTTGAGAAAAGCCCCATTGGGATGTGTGGAGGTAGTTGCATGCTGTCTGTCTGGTCTGTGAGGCAAAGTGTTTATTAATCAAAACTGTGTCTACTATTTGCTATCATGTACATTTAAGTAATACTTAAGCCCCCAAAAGGGGACACGGGTGGCACTGTGGTCTAAACCACAGAGCCTAGGGCTTGCTGATTAGAAGGTCGGCGGTTTGAATCCCTGCGATGGGGTGAGCTCCTATTGTTCGGTCCCAGCTCCTGCCCACCTAGCAGTTCAAAAGCATATCAAAATGCAAGTAGATAAATTGGTACCACTCTGGTGGGAAGGTAAAAGGCATTTCTGTGCGCTGCTCTGGTTCACTACAAGCAGCTTAGTCATGCTGGCCACATGACCTGGAAGCTGTCTGCGGACAAACGCTGGTCCCTTGGCCTATAGAGTGAGATGAGCGCGCAGTCCCAGAGTCGTCCACGACTGGACCTAACGGTCAGGGGTACCTTTACCTTTAAGCCCCAAAAGCTAGAGCCTGGGTTAACTTAACCATCAGTAATAGTTCTCTACGTGGGGCTACCTTTGAAGGTGACCTGTAAACTGCAACTAATCCAGAATGCAGCAGCTAGACTGGTGACTGGGAGTGGCTGCCGGGACCATATAACACCGGTCTTGAAAGACCTACATTGGCTCCCAGTATGTTTCTGAGCACAATTCAAAGTGTTGGCGCTAACCTTTAAAGCCCTAAATGGCCTTGGCCCAGTATACCTGAAAGAGCGTCTCCGCCCCCATCGTTCTGCCTGGACACTGAGGTCCAGCACCAAGAGCCTTCTGGCAGTTCCCTCCCTGTGAAAAATGAGGTTACAGGGAATCAGGCAGAGGGCCTTCTAGGTAGTGGTGTCTGCCTTGTGGAACACCCTCCCATCAGATGTCAAGGAAAGAAGCAACTATCTGACTTTTAGAAGACATCTGAAGGCAACCATGTTTAGGGAAGTTTTTAATGTTTGATGTTTTATTGTGTTTTTAATATTCTATGATGATGATGATGATGATGGGTGCTGCCCAGAGTGGCTGGGGAAACCCAGCCAGATGGGCAGGGTATAAATAAATATATTACTATTATTATTATTATTATTATTATTATTATTATTATTATTATTCCCATAGCATACAATATCCATGAAGAAAGCCGTTTCAGATGCAACCAAAGGCTTGCACAGGCTTGGCACAAATTGTTAGTATTCTCCTTGGACACAAGCCCCACTTGTTGCCACATTCACCATGCTAGTGTCTGTTACTGAAATCTCTCTGCAGCCTAGCATACAGCATGGAGAGGTGCTGTTAGGGCAGGAAAGGAAGGCAACTTGGAAAGGGTGACTAAGGCCTGTAATCCTACGCATGATGAATGTTCTGGTTCAAAAGGCTTTCTACCTTTTAGAATGCAGTTCGGCCGCATTATTGTCACTCTGAGTCTTTTCATTGACTTAGGAGTTTAGAAAGTTAGGCATTAAATAAATCACACTTGGCTTTTCATTCATTGACTGGGTTAACTGTGTTCTGTCTAATGAGTAACTTACCTTAGATTCAGGGGCATTCTTTGAAGGCTTTCAGTGAATTAAATTGACTATGGCATGCCATAGGATGTTTCTTATGCATTGCATTCCCACCCCTTTTTTTCAGACAAAAGCTATAACTCACCCAGTTGATGGGTGCTATTTCTTGAAGAAACTATATACGTAATTCTTCAATGTCACCTTTGTTTGCTGCGTACATACCACACCTTACTGTTAATCACTAGTACTCTTTATAAAAATGTCCAGTTTGGAGGGTTTCTGATTATTTAAACATTTTTCGGTTCTTTAGTGAGTTAACAGGTTCAGTCCTGTAATTTGGTGAATATGTTGTGGAGGTGGGGGTGATGGTTAACAAAATCAATCCTACTGGGAATATCCCCTCACTCACCCAAGTTTAGGACGTTCCACCATTCTTCAGCAGAGTTTTTTTTTTCTTTGAGAAAAATAAGTGTCTCACGTAAATGTAAACAAGCTTTAATAATGAACTTAGAGAAAACAGTAACAAAATAACATAATGTCTGAGAGAAACTAAAACAACAACATGAGGCAAGAAAACAACAAGAGGCAGTTGGTCCCTCTTTACTGACATTCTTAACTGAACATAATGGAACACATGCACTGAAGGGAGGGGCTGATTCTGGAGCAAAACACACAAGCCCCACCCACCAGATACCAAGCACTCTACTATTCAAATGAGGCCCGAGTGTTTTTCTTATAGAATATACTTCACATTTACTTTTTATATCATGGAGGTCAATGTCTACGTTAGAAATAAGTATCTGTTTGCCATGAAACTATGATGTATGTTTGATGCCATCCACTGCATGGACCAAAGACAACCCACTTGTCTTCTTTCT
This sequence comes from Podarcis erhardii, assembly GCF_964252035.2. Taxonomy (NCBI): domain Eukaryota; kingdom Metazoa; phylum Chordata; class Lepidosauria; order Squamata; family Lacertidae; genus Podarcis; species Podarcis erhardii. The sequence goes on from NC_138501.1 coordinate 20,050,151, forward strand.
TCTTCTTTGGCGACCACTTGTGGCCAAGTAAGATTGTCTTCCATGAACACAGTCTTAACAGGGAGTCTGTAAGTGACTGTGGAGGCCAATTCTGGATCCACATGTCCTTTCACAGTGGGCACATAGGTTTCCAGGCAGGAGCTGATCACGGTGACGGTTTGCCAAACATGCCTTCCTCTTAGCTCATTTCTCCCTTTCATCCTGAGTTTGAGCATCTTCAAAGTCCATAATGTCTTTGGTACAGGCTATTCTCTAATTGGAGTGCTCTCAGCCCAGTGTTTCCTAGTTGTCGGTGGTTATACTACATTTTTAAAGATTTGCCTTGAGAGAGTCTTTAAACCTCTTTTGTTGACTACCAGCATTACACTTTCCATTTTTAAGTTTGGAATAGAGTAGTTGCTATAGAAGACAATAATCAGGGATCCGAACGACATGACCAGTCCAACAAAGTTGATGTTGAACAATCATTGGTGTGTACACACTCATAGGATGACCTCCAAACCTACTTGTACTACTAATTCACAATGGTGTCCCTCCTCAACATGATTAATCTTAGATCACGGACATGGGTGATGCTGTGGTCTAAAACCACTGAGCCCCTTGGGCTTGCCGATTGTAAGGTCGGCGGTTTGAATCTGTGGAACAGGATGAGCTGCCGTTGCTTTGTCCCAGCTCCTGCTAACCTAGCAGTTTGAAAGCATACCATCGTGAGTATATAAATAGGTACTGCTGTGGCGGGAAGGTAAACGGCGTTTCCGTGTGCTCTGGCACTTGTGTCCTGTTGCTGATCACATAACCCAGAAAAGCTGTCTGCGGACAAGCACCAGCTCCATTGGCCTGAAAGTGGAGATGAGCACTGCACCCCAGAGTCGAATTCAACTGGACTTAACTGTCCAGGGGTCCTCTATCATCACCTTTACCTTTGATCACATCCATACCATACATTTAAAGCACTGTTATACTACTTTAGGCTCCTCCTCGAGAATACTGGGAAGCTGTAATGTGTAAAGGGTAGTGAAAGTTGTTAGAAGATCCCTATTCCCCCTACAGAGCTGCATTTCCCAAAATGGCTTAGCAGTCAATCTATCTTCCCAGGGGATCTTTGGAATTCTAGCAGAGTGGGGAGAATAGAGTCTCTTAACACTCAGTACCCTTTACAAACCACAGTGTCCAGAATTCTTTGAGGTAAGCCATTAAATTGGTGTGAGTGCTTAAAATGTGTTGTGTGGGTGTGACCTTAGTGTTGGGAAATATAAAACATGAAGTGATCCTTGAAATTTGTGTTGATTTGGTAAGATGGTTTAAATTATTCACATTTTTAAAGATTGTGACTGAGAGAACATTTTTCACATGAAGCCGGTAGAATTACATCAGTGTAATTCTCCTGATTCCACATGGTTAAAAATGAAAGAAGAGTCTGTGTTCATGTGCCTAGATTATCAAATATGATTCCTTTATATCAGAAGAATCCTTCACAGCGCTTCCTTTTTATTATTTCAGTGTAATGAAACTTCCTTCTTCTTCGAGGCGCAGAGCAAAACTGCATGCAAGCATTTATGGAAATGCTGCGTAGAGCAGCACACATTCTTCAGGTAGGTAAGCTACAGCTGTAAAGAATCTATTATTAAACGATGACAGAAGACAGACACATCTTGGCAGGGGTGGTGCAAGGGCGGTGCACTTTAGAGCTTCAGGCTAGCTCTTATCTGCAGTTAAAAGGCAAGTATATTCAGATCTCTTTAACTGACCTGGTTGTATTATAAAAGATAACAGGCCCTAGCTGGTTTCCTCAAACTGGATTTGATCCAAAAAAACCCAGTGAATGGGAGATAAATAGCCACTGCCTCTGTTCCATAAATGCATTTGCAAGAGTTCACACAATGCTATAGCAATTCTTGCACAGTTCTTACAAGAGGTGGAAGAATATATCTGGGTTCAGTTTCACTTAAACAGCCTTTGAATGAGCAGAATATACCTTCTGCATGCGAAAAAGAGCACATTTTGGATCCAAATCTTTTTTTTTCTGAAGGAACATCAATATTTTAAATGAGAATAATGAAAGGAGAGCAGTAAATCAGTTTGAGTTATGTTTTTACTAATTTCCTGTCATTTATCCTGTCTAAATAAGTCATCCTCTTTCATCTACAGCAGTGTTTCCCAAACCTGGGTCTCTAGCTGCTGTTGGACTCCAAATCCCATCATCCCTAGCTAGCAGGACCAGTGGTATGGGGTGCTGGGAATTGTAGTCCTAAAAACAGCTGGAGACCCAAGTTTGGTAAACACTGATCTATAGCAAGATTAGTCAATGTGGTGTCTTCCAGAGATTGGACCACAAGCCCCAGCCTGCATGATTGATGATGACTGGGATGATATAAGTTATAGTCCAGCAACACATGGATGGAACAGTGATGCCGGCTGTCCTAATCTATATAGGCTTTCACAGAGATTATATAGTGCCTTGACAGTTTTGTTATCTGATCATTTGTTAGCAGAATATTAGGGCAAAATTCTTCTGAATCCTAGAATTGCCAAAACTTGACATAGGTTGACCTATTTTTATTTTTTTTTTAAAAAGTTGAATATTTTTGCACACAAAGTATCTTTTTAAATATCTTTGGCTTGGATCCAATTTGTGCAAGAAAGGGAGCAGTTTCCACCAACTCTCCTTTCATCTGCAGCCCACACCATTCCCAGGAGTTCATCAACCCCCACAGGAACAGATTGTCAGGGTGTGCAGGGGGGCTGCAGAGGTAAAGGAGATAGGGTTCCATTCATGGAAGACAAGCTGTCTGTCTAAAAAACCAAATGGAACAGGCTCACTGAAGTTCAACCAGCATACTTATACTGGGAGGAAAAACTTAAGGACTGAGGTTTGCAAGAACTTTTAATGCAAAAAAGAGAAGCATGTTTTCCTTAAAATATTATTTTTTTTCCTTTCATTTTTTATAGCTCTGATAATCATTAGGGCGATTACATCTTCAACCAGTTTTTTTTTAAAAAAATATTTTGGGGTGTCTACACGTGGGTGGTGCTGTGATCTAAACCACAGAGCATAGGACTTGCCGATCAGAAGGTTGGCGGTTCGAATCCCTGCGACGGGGTGAGCTCCTGTTGCTCAGTCCCTGCTCCTGCCAACCTAGCAGTTAGAAAGCACATCAAAGTGCAAGTAGATAAATAGGTACCGCTCCAGCGGGAAGGTAAACGGTGTTTCTGTGCGCTGCTCTGGTTTGCCAGAAGCGGCTTAGTCATGCTGGCCACATGACCCGGAAGCTGTACGCCGGCTCCCTCGGCCAATAAAGCGAGATGAGCACCGCAACCCCAGAGTCGGTCACGACTGGACCTAATGGTCAGGGGTCCCTTTACCTTTACATACCAAGCCAGCATACTTTTCTTCCTTCAGTAGAACATCTCCCTGCATTTTGTGTGGCATCTTTCATTCTGAATGACACCTATCTTGAGGTTCCAGCTGCGGTTCAGGGAACCTCAAGACTAGTGTCAAATGGACCTTTTCTGGGTGGCTCCCCAATTGTGGAATGCTCTCCCCAGAGCAGCTCACCTGGCACCATCATTACCTGTCTTAAGCGCCAGGCAAAAACATTCCTTTTTACTCAGGCCTATGGCTATTAAATAATGTATGACCTTTGACTATTTTATTATTAGGCTGTCTGCCAGTATGCTTTTTATTATGTGTTTATCATTGAAGTTCTGTAATGTGCTTTTATTGTTGCACACCACCCTGGGATCTTTGTATAAAGGGCAGTATATAAATGGAAATAAGAAGAAATAACACTAATAGTAAATGCAGGCTCCCCCGACCTCTCTATCCAGCGATCAGGTGTCTCCCTAGACAATGCCCCCTCCCCAAGCTGCCACCCTCAATAGTCCTGTTTCATGTCCCTCCTTGTGATTCCACGTAGCTGGAATATCTCTTTGAACTGTGATGATCCCTCTTGCTTGTCTGGATGGAGAAAGGTGTCTGTGTATACTACTGGTTTTTGTAAGAAACACATCCATTGCTCTGCCCACAATGATGGACAGTGGAATGGTCTCCCTTGGAAGGTTGTGGACTCTCCTTCACTGGAAGTTTATTAAGCAGAGGTTGGATGGCCATCTGTTATGGATGCTTTAGCTGAGATTCCTGCATTGCAGGGGGACTAGATGACCCTTGGGATCCCTTCCAACTCTACAATTCTGTGATTTGCCTCCAACTCCTCTCACCAGTGATATGCAGCCCCCTAGGGGCAAGGGAATAGGACCTTCAGGCTGAAAAATGTTTCCCACCCTCGCTCACACTCATTAAGTGCCATCTGAAACTAAAGAAGCTCCATTGTGTTGTTACTGTGAAGATCTTACTTGTTTCACTAAAACTAGAGAGAGCAGCTCCCAGCTTGCTCCTCTGAACAGCTAGTTTTTAATCTCTGTTATAAAGCCCTACAAGCAAATGGTACCTATAGCATTGAAAAATGGTGTGGCCCCACCTAGTGGGTGAAATATTCTATTATGCATATTACATAATTTCAAGAGATAGAATTTGTGAAACTTCTCAGAACTTTCATGAGACAGATATAGGAAGGGTTTTTCTTAGTTTCATAGAATCAGTAAAGTCTCGGTCTTCGTGCAAATGCTCTTGAGATCAGTGTGGTAGGCAGAATCTGAAGCAATCCAGCACATAAATTACCTGTACTTGAGTCTTGTTGATATCAATGGGACTTACCTAGGGATAACTGTGTGCAGGACTGCAGCATTGTAAAGTTATTAACACTGACGTTTTTAACTTTGACTGAATTGTGCCCCATATTTATAGAAGTCTTAATATACAACTTTTCAGCCGTGGGATCTCAATGCACTGTTTTAGTATTTATGTTCTGTTTAGATACAGCTTACCGTCCAACGGAGCAAAAAGCTTTAAATTCCAGAGGATACACTTTGAAGTAATGTTCATCTTAGAAAGTTACTTGTGCTTGTGCTCTCTTGAAATCATTTATGACTTAGGTTGGTACTGATCAACAGAATGTAAGCATAACTACATCTTCCTGGTCATGCTTCTCTAGCTTTAAAAAGGACGACAATAAAAAAATTGGAGTATTTGTTTAAATAGGAAAAGAACAAATATAGTGGGTTTCCCTCTAGCTGCAGATCTTCAGTCTTATAAAATTGCCTGTAATAGGGTTGTCACTTAGAGAAGCCTGCAGACAGTCTATGTTCTCTTGCATAGCTTTGTACCATATTTAATTAACTTATTTTTAAAACTGATACAGAATGCCAGAAAACGAATCCAATTCTCTATCAAGAAAACTTGGCAAACTTGGGCCTCTTGGCTATAAGCACCGGTATAGGTAAGGAAACTTTGTTAGTATGATGCCAAACCTTCATACTAAGCTCTCTTTTTTTACATGTTTATGTTTATGATCTTATTATTATTTTAGGTATCCTTCACTGTGTATTTTTGTTCCTTACTTCTTTCTGGAGTAGCTATTAAATTATAGGCACAGCTTAAAAATGGGTTCCCTGAGCTCATGTACCTCCACCTCTTATTATAATAGATGAAGTGTGTGGTTCCATGAAAAATAGAATATGCTTCGATCAGTTGTGCAGAATCTGTTGGGGAATCTGTGTACCTGCAGATGTTCCTTGAGTACAGCTCTCAACATCACTGACCATGGTCTGGGGTGGTATGCCCTGTTTGGCGTAGGGACGCGGGTGGCACTGTGGGTTAAACCACAGAGCCTAGGACTTGCCAATCAGAAGGTCGGCGGTTTGAATCCCTGCAATGGGGTGAGCTCCTGTTGTTCGGTCCCTGCTCCTGCCAACCTAGCAGTTCAAAAGCACGTCAAAGTGCAAGTAGATAAATAGGTACCGCTCTGGCGGAAAGGTAAACGGCGTTTCCATGCGCTGCTCTGGTTCGCCAGAAGCGGCTTAGTCATGCTAGCCACATGACCCGGAAGCTGTACGCTGGCTCCCTCAGCCAGTAAAGCGAGATGAGCACTGCAACACCAGAGTCGGTCACGACTGGACCTAATGATCAGGGGTCCCTTTACCCTTTACCTTTACCTAATATTTGTCTTGCAAGGCTGCAGTTTTTTAAATGTAGATTGTTTCATGATTATCTGGTTTATCATTTGCATACCTTTTGTCTTCCCAAGTCCCCCGCATAACTTGTCTATGGCCAATCAAAATCAGCAGGTTTCCCCCCAAAGCATTGGCTCTGCATAAGTGAATGGGTCAAATTGAAACTGCCTAGCAGCTTGCATGTACACTAAACCTTCATTAATAATGAAGTCCACCACTTGTAACCAAGGCTTTAAATGACCTGGGGATTAGCAGTTCATATTTTCTGGCTAACAAGCAAATAGGCATTAAAAAAATAAGGTATATAAAGCTAAGTTTCTGATAAGCTCCTTGCTTACACAACTGAATGTACACATTGTAAACCCATGAAATGCACACGTGTCAAAGCAAATGTTGGGATGCTTAGGGAGAAATTTTTAAAGTTTTCTTCTTTGGCTGCCTTCTGGCATTTTGTTGGTAAAACAGAACCTGTCCCTGCAGAGCCTATTCATACGAGTCCGTCAGTAATTACTGTTTCTTTACATACAGTATAATTGCTCTTCACTCATTAAACAAATCCACCTGGATGTTTTTCAATCATTCAACTGCAGATGTTTTGGCAATTGGGAATTATTGCTGGGAAAGTGCTGTATTTTGCACCATTAATGGTTGTTCAAGAACAAAGCTTGGCAAGTCCATGAATTTTGCTTTTGTTGAAGCTGAAATAATGTTATCAGATCTTATTGTGTGACAGGAAAAACAAGAGCACATTAGCTGCGAAATGGCTCCTTGTTTTAAAACATTTTCTTAATGCCATTTGCAGAACTTTTTGCTTGATATTTAAATCTTGACATTTTAGACTAACCTGTTCCCAATTTTTTTTTATACTAACACTGGACTTCTCCGGCATGAAAGTGTTTGGATTTGGTGGATCTTGGGCCTGTTTTGTGTCTTGCAACATTGTCCTGCCATTCCAGTAATATTTTCTGTTTTAATATTATAATTATATTTTAATTGAGGAAGCAGTTGGGAATTTCCCCCACTCCAGTGCTCTATTATACATGATTTTATTGTGTTGGGATTTGTTGTTGTTGTTTTTATTTTATTTTTTAAAAAAAGAACAGTGAGCAGGCTCCCTTTTTTCCATTATTTGTGGATTCGGTGCTATTTTTATCGGGGTACTCAAGCGTACGTAGTACCGGCACATATTCCCCCCCAAATGTTAAATGTGGCGTTTGCTGTGCCAACCTCATGGTGAGTACCAGCACCATTTTTTATTTTTTATTTTTTTAAAAGAGCACTGAATAAGATACCATGCTGATGCTAGATTTGGCCTAGCTTGTGTATAGCAATAAAGGAGACATTTGGTATTGCTTAATTGTTTGAATCAGCTCCTAATTATTGCTTGAGAAAACACTCTGTGCCTCTTTGTGTCAGGCTTCATGGAATCCAATCCTACCCCCCACAGTAGGCTGCCAATAATAAATAGACAATTAGCTCTTATCAAGTCTTTTATTCAATATTCACAGAGAGGGGCTTAGAAATGCTGCCTCTAGGAGTATTGATGTTACTCTGAGTAAGCGCCACTTCCTCCTCTTCTCAGTTGTCAACAGCACCAGGCCATTTGCCTCTTCACTCTCTGCTCTCCTACTTTCACTGCTCACCAGGTTCTGGGAGAAGGGGGTCAGGAATGCTTTCTAGTGATAATGTGCCAGCCAGCTGCTCTGGCTCTGCTTCTCCCCCCTCCTCTTCTCCCATTATCTCCCAGCTTTGCCCCTCTTCTGTCTCAGAGCCGTGACCTTCTGCAAACCGCTATTGTTAATCCATACTGTCTTCCTCTTCTCTGGAAGGTCGAGGAGTGGGGGTGGAGGGAGGCGGTCTCCACCATTCCTCCTCAGTCCAGTCCCTGGCACTTTGTTTGTATGTGCATGTGGGCAGTACTCAAGGCCAAAATGGTTAGCCATCTCTGGTCTATATGGTGAATAAGCAGTTCTGGAAGCAAATGGAATATAGTGTGTTTTCCTATTTACTGGAATTCTTGTTACATTTGATACTTACACTTTTCTCTCATGTTCTTTCTCTCCCTGAAGCAGCCACTTATCTGATCAGTTTGGGCAAATGCTGAATGCACATTTTGGTACAGATAAATATTCTATTAAGTTAGTTTTAAGGATTCAATGGCAGCATCCTAAATATATTTTTAAAGATGTAGGCTGTGTTATAAAGCAGCATTTCCGTTCCTGATACCCTCTGATACGTTAGAAGATGACAACTAACTGGGGCTGATGGAAATTGTAGTCCAAAACATATAGAGGGCAACGGATTGGGAACAGCTTCTATAGGACCACACTAAATAACACCTTCCTTTGCTATATTCTTTTCTTCTCAGCAGATGAAGCATTTTGTGGGGGTTCTAATATAATTTCCTTTGGGGAAAATACCAACTAGCTTTGCTTCAAAACAAAACAATACTCAGTAGCACTGTGCAGCCAGCCTTGTAAACATGAGGCTTGAATTAAGATCCCTGAGGTTTCTCAAAAGCCATCCATTGGTTTTCTTGGGCCAGCTGTCACTGTAAGCAGATTCATATAGGGTGATGAGCTTACAAAGAAGGAAGGAACACTTTTTAACTTTGGTATATATTTAAGGTAATAGTTAATTATACAGCTAATTTAGAAGTGGCACTTTTAGTCTCTGCAACTTGTCATTTCTAAGGAGGAAAGCTTAATCTGCTGCTGTTCTCACGTTTGCACATCTATTTACAAGAATAACTGCTTTGACCTATTTTGCTTCTGGTCAAGTTAAGAACATAGTATTCTAGAGACATGGTTGCACAAGAAAGATTTAATGGTGATTTAGTGCTGAGCAAGAGTGGTTCCACTGGTGTGGTGAGAATCTCCGCCAGTTCACAGGAAGCTGGTTCACACAAATGCACCAGATTAAGTAGTGGTTTATCCATGTGATCTTTGAGTTTGGTAGCGGCCATGGTTTTAGAGGATGTATGATTCCACCCTTGTTCACTTCCAGTCAGCAGATTTCAGCAGCAGCTTTTGTTCTTGGGAGGGTGTCAGTGTTTTGTCAAGCTTTGGCCAAGCTCCAGTACCAGCCACAGCTGGGAGTTCAGGATTGCCAAGGTTGGTAATCAAGTAGTGCATTGAGCAAGTGAGACAGGACTTATCAGTCCAATAAACACACAATAGAACATCAAGGGTGTTTTCATTCATAGGTATTACTGAAACCTGGTGAGATAAGACTCAAAAAGAATAGACCAAACAGGAAGGGAGGAGGAATAACATTATATATAAAGGATATGTACACTTGTGTAGAGTTCCATGACTTGGAGCATGGAAGGCAGATTGAGAGTATGTGGATAACAAAATTAGGAAAGGAAAATATCAGTGACCTTACTGTGGGTGTCTGCTATAGACCTCCAAGTCATATTGAAGGACTGGATGATGCCTTCCTAGAGCAGATTACCAAACATTAAAAAAAGAGAGATATGATTCTAAGGGAGACTTCAACTACCCTGGTATTTGTACAGCTGGTTCATCCTTCCTAAGTACAGAACCTTATATTTTTCCCCTATTGAAATTTGTGGGGATGATTAGGGAGGCAGGAGAGGATATATTGTTTAATCACATCCTTCCTAACTTGCGCTAGCAAGTTCCATATTCTAACAGAGTTCCAAACACCCCCCTTTTTAAATTACGCAGCGATCAGCTTGTTGCTGACTCACCTGAGTCTTACGAGAAGGCCCTCTACCTGGTTCCCTGTAGTTTCACTTCTCACAGTGAGGGAACCACCAGAAGGCCCTTGGAGCTGGACCCCAGTGTCTGGGCTGAATAATGGGGGGTGGAGACGCTCCTTCAGGTACATCTTTACCCTGCCTTGATACATAAAATATTTTAGTACCCACTCTATTATATTGATTGTAATTCACTTTTACTGATTTCAATGTATTTTAAAATTGTTTTAACCCCCACTGAGACCTCATGACGAAGTCTAAATTTGACTATTACTGCTCTTGATCCATGAAGCCTAATCTGCCTGGTTTTCCTCTAAGGACTAGAATGCTGTTGGTGCAGGGGTGAAGGCACTGGAGACTGCCTGTGGCAGGTCCTGGTTTGAGTTGCACACCCCAACACCTTACAGGTGAGCAAGGCTCAGTAGCAGAGCACATGCCTTGCAATCTTTGGCATTTCCAGCTACTAGGAGGAGTAGTGAAACTACCTCCTTTAAGCATCTGTTTTATGCACTTTCAAGACTTATTGCTGGGATATGTTTTGCTACTTATCTTGTAGAGGGAAGCAAGAGCGCTTGCTAGAGATTCACTTAGTGCTTAGCTGGCCCAAACAAAGATGGAAGTTAAGGAAGTACAAAATACAGATTCGCTGTGCCATTTCAACACATACTAGAAAATGGAAGGGAATTCAGTTATACCTCAAGATTAAACTGGAAAACTTGCAGGGCAGCGGAAGGGAGGGGGTGAAGGAAGTTGTTATATTGTGAGGACAATGGGCCACATTTTTCCTTTTAATTGTTTGAAGTACAGAAAACCTACTTGACTCATTTTGTTTCATTTTCTAGTGGGAGAACAGCTTTGCAAATGAACAAAGACATCTCTATCCAGCTTCCTCGACCTGACCAAACAGTTGAAAGAAGTCGTAGTAAAACTTATCCAAAAAGAGCATCAAAAACACAACAGATTGGTAAGCGTTGCTGAACACAGTTCCTATTACACTGAGATTTGAACAGAAGGGAATACTTTAGAGTCAGTTACAAAACTACAATTGATTGACTAGTTTCAGACTCCTTCCAAATTTTCCTCTTATTTTTGGTGCTGTTTGCGGTAAACAGCACCTTCAGGGGCAAATAACAGACAGACTGGGGACAATTTTCAGCAGAAAGCTTTTGATTAGATTAGATTTGCTGTATTTCTATGCCGCTTTTTATTCAATTCTCTCTCAAAGCGGCTTACGAACGAAAAAAGCAACAATATAATAGAACAAATCATATAAAATAATTTGTTAAAATAATTAACAAACCATCAGTAGAACAATTGCAATCTATAAAGCACTATTAATGAAACAGCAGCTGAAAATAAGCTTAACATAAGAATTACAGCAACAATCATATTATATATTATTATATATTATACGATTAACCAAACAATATTTTTTCACATCATTTTTATTTAATCTCCAAAAATATTCAAAAAAATTTATCGCCATATACAAAGTCCCGTCCCCCCCCCAATAGGTCCCTGATCTGAATCTGGCCCCTGCAGCTGCTTTTTCTCTAAATCAGAAGCAGCTAGGTTAAGCACATTCTTTAAGCATGTGACCAACATTCATATGGAGTTTGGCTCTTAAGTTAACTGAAGCAAGAGATTCCAGCTTCGCAGTTGATGGGAGGAGAATTCAGCTGGTACTGAGTGCTTTTGAAAACCCCATTGAAAATAAAGCATCTAGTTTAAATGCTAATAACTTCCACACATGTTTATTTAAATAGTTATATAAAGAGTAGAGAAATACCACAGTGAATTTTAAAAATAATGGGCGGGGAAACCTGGATATGAAATCTTGACAAGTTCTGCTCATGGGATTTCTCAAAAAACACCTTATTAAAGCAAGGAGTTCAGAAGAGCTGGGCAGCTGCATGGTCCAGGAATATTCCACATTATTTATGGTCTCTTTGATGTCTAGCAGAAGTTAGTGCTTCCTGCAGTAACATTATTCCACCCTCCAGGTTTGGATGTAACCTAGGGAGAGACTGTAGTTCTGCTTCTCTGAAATTAGAAGCGATTTGCGGTGCGTATTTGTATCAGGAAGACACTCCTTTCCTTACAGATTATCACACATTTTTCTGGTTTAAACAAGAGATCAGCTTCCTCTGGAAACAGCTTGTTATTTTGGGATAATATAGGGCAGCGTAACATTGACGTTATTGAGCTATCAGCTATGCTGTTTCTTGCTTCGCTTCTGCTTACAGTTCAAGCAGCATTACACTTCCTGTCTTTTTCCGTGGGTATTTTCGCAAGCACAACTTTAACCAAGTGAATAATGAGGAGAATAAATATAATATTTCACTGATAATTTGAATTATTAAACAAAAGCTACCTGCTTTTGATCCACTCTGCAGATCATGTGTGTCAGGGACAAGGTAAAGTTTCAATATATTCAATGAGAAATACTACAAGTCATATTATTAAAGAAGCAATGTAACTGCTTTCTAACGGACTATACACACATTTGTAATGTTTTCCTTTAGCAGTGGTAGACTGACCAGGTATAAAAGAAGTCAAGGCTTCTGCACCTTTAATACCTGTATAAAAGAGACCTTTTCAAAAGGTGTAGTTTGTCCTCTAAGGGATTCCTTATTTTTTAATTGTTGAAAGTAAATAGTGCCCTCTTAAATCTTTTCCTGCTGCTTATTACTGATAGTATACAAATGATTAAAGTCCAACAATTAAAGAATGTACATGGGATTACCGGTATATAACAATGGCTAAACTAACCTGTTACATTAGATTTAGAGAATATAATCACAGTTCTAGAGAAATTCAAATTTTCTTTTTGTTTAAATGGACCAAATTTATCAATTATTCTAGTTTTATGGATTTCCTCCAAGTGCTAAATATGGATTTTCAATGTTCTGATGAGAAAATTACTGGAATATTGTGTTTGTAAAGGCGTACCATTGCAGCACTCATGAAAAAGCCTGATATGGTTGACTGACCTAACGGTCGCATGCCAAAATGATGGTGCAAAAAAGCAACCAGATAAAATCCACATGTGTGAACATACCCCTCACAAATGGAGGTGGATGTGTTACACTCCAGGCAAGGAAGATGTGAACAAATTAATTTCCCAACAGAACTTTTCCTTCCATTTAACAGAGGCGTAAAAGAGGACTCAACTCTCCCATAAGTCCAAGCTTCCCTCTCTTCCCCCAGAATTCTGCTTGGTCTTTTACATAAAGGAGCAGTAGCATGTTGACTAACAAGCACAAGAACCCAATATATTAAAGTCCACAACTGTTTGGTTGCCTGTGAATCAAGCCTCTCATTTCTAAGGCTCCTGGTTGAGTTGCATGCAGCCTTCTCTAGATGGGGGTCATGCTCCCTAAGAGCAGGTTCATAGTTTGAGAGCCCTCCTGGAGCCACTGCTGTCACATGAGGCATGGTGGCCTTGCTGTCCAACACTGCCTTCTGCCAGCTTCAGCAGGTAAACCAACTGTGGCCCTGTTTGGACAGGGATAACTTGGCTGCAGAACTCCATGCTCTGGTAGCCTCAGGACTGGATTATTGCAATATTCTTTACTGCTGCTATTGCCACGGTTAGATTGCTGCGGGTTGTTTTTCATTGTACTGCTATAATGATAATTGGCATAGAAATTTCAATATATACATCTGGATAGGGAATCATGTATTCAGATACACACTGCATGTGCAGTCTACCTCTCCTGTTCAACAGCTGGGGCTCTGTGCATGAAACACTTTCAAAAATGTTACTAATCTGTTGCTACGCCATTTGGGGGAGAAGCAGGGGTCTGGCTTCAGGCTATGCTGCAACCAGCCCCCTGCCAGCTAGCTGATTGGTGGGGCTTTAATTATTTTTAAGGGCTTCACGTGCACAGTGTTGGATTATGTGATTTGCATAAAAAATTGTATGAGCATATGTTAAACTAGTTATAAGATTACATATTTTAGATTTTCAGATATTGTTGTGTAATGCCCCTGATATCTTTTATATTTGTGTGTTTAGTATATACTTATTTTATTAGGCCATACGACAGTAGGCTTTTGTAACAGAGTGTTTTATCTGGTGTATAATGAAATGCTCAAACATGCATCTAACAACTCGATCCAGTAAGCTTATTTGAAGATTTGGACATCCTAAATATAGGTTACATGTTTTATAGTGGGGTATTATCCCTTCTTAACATCCCACTAGCAAAACTAGCATGATTTCCAATATGCTTTGCATAAATGTTGGGAAGGTCTATGTTAGTGTCAATAAATTGTCGTTCTTTGACCACAGTGGTTAATGTTTACAGGCAACCAAAGCTTACTCATTGCTCAGTAATGTTTCTACTATGATCAAGAATTGGAGCTTCAGCACTACTTCAGAATTCCACCAAGATGGAACAGTCTAGCACTATAAAAATAAAATGAAGAAGGAATTAAAACCTAGAGTATAAAAACTCTGATCCATGCATTTCTTAGTTTGTGTTTAGCATTATGCCTAACAAAATAATCACCATTTGGCACTTCTGTTTTCTGGAACCAGGCTTTTTAATTATAAAAATAATGCACGGTGTGTCTGACTGGAAAAGCTTTGCTTTTATATAAAACAGACATTCAGTTTATTATGATTGCTGCTTAGATTGAGTGGACCTCTTTTTGATCCAATATACGACAGATTCTGAAAATTGTGTTTTTACAGAGCTATTTGCAAACTGATAATGCATTCATTTTGTTAGAAACTCCCATGAGAACATTGTCATTGGTATTTTCAATATAGTATTGGCAAACTGTCGAACTCTGGTAAAGGCACAATATGCCTCCAGCACATTTTCTTCAGCCACAGTCCAAGTGTGGTCAAATGTGCCTTATGGACGGAATCTAATTGGTGTTTCTTACACTGCTGCTTCAACAAAGGTAAAACAAAATTTAAAAAATCCTTCCAGTAGCACCTTAGAGACCAACTAAGTTTGTTATTGGTATGAGCTTTCGTGTGCATGCACACTTCTTCAGATAGTCACTAAAAGTAAAGTTAGAAATTTTCCTAATATCTACTTTCTCTTCATAGTTCTCAGTCCGCTTTCCCACCCTCCCCGCAGACACAATCGTCTCAAAAACTAAAGATGTACTCCAACAAAAGTCTAGGTGCATAGTGTGCTGCAAAGTCCAAGAGAACCACTAAAATCATTTAGTAAAAATACATTTGTTTCTATCTTTCAGGATCGCATTGTACAAATCACACTTTAACTGGAGAAAATGAAGGAACTACAAAAATTATTGCACCCTCACCAATAAAAAGGTAGTGATATTATAATTATTATTACTTTATTTTGCCATAAAGTGAATCAGCAAGTCTGAAGCAAGGTATTTGAAATGCTGATAAGTTTGTAAAGGCAGAAAGAACCAGAGGTTGGTTCCAGGCTATTAGCCTTCTTGGATTTGGAAAATCTATGTCCCAGACCCGCATTAGCGAAGGACTTATTCAATGCTCATAAGCAAATAATTAGTCTAGAGTCTACTTCTGTAAACTGCATCTTTGCATTTTGATGCAAGAATGAATGAGAGTTTATTTTTAAAAGCTTGCATTTTAATGGTGCGTTATAATTAAGTATCCATGCCTCACTTTATAAACACAACCGCGGAATTTCACATAAAACAACAAAGAGTCTTGTGACACTTTAAAGACTAACACATTTTATCATGGTATAAGCTTTTGTGGCATATATAGACATGGATCGAAAGCAAGGGGTTAAATAGCAGCTGAACACCAAAATGCATTAGAAATTGTGCATGCAAATGACTCTTTACAGCAGTAGTATTTGGTGATATCACCAATTGCTGCTGTTGCGAAGGGTCATTTTCCTTATATGGAAGCTCTAATTCAGGCACAGGAAACCTGCAGACATGATTAGGTCCAACAGAGGCCCTAATTTGGCCTGTGAGGCCAAGCCACACCCTTACGTTATCCGTCTGTCAGGTTACAAAACAGCAGCTGCTGTGAGGAATGATGGGAAGCCAGAGGTCATTCTGTCTGGGCCTTCTTACTTCTGGACGGGAAGCTTAGACTCTGCTCCCCACCTCTGTGCATACAATAGTAATTGTAGTAAATTGAAATAACCAACAATTTATTGCTACTGAATGATACCTAAAAAATCTGCTACCTGAGACAGCTTTCTCCATCTGCCTAATGGTAGGGCCAGATGATTCCCTAGGTCACCAGACCAAGTACTGAATCAACTAATGGGGCCTGTAAGGCTGCCTAGGTGGTGCCTCAGGGATTCAGACTGCAGCTCCTTCAGTAGTCCTGCCTTGGTGGGTGAAAAAAGCAAAAAATGTATTGGAGCTTTGGACTCTGACTTCAGGAGCCCTTGTCTATCATTTTCAGCTAATTTGGTTAAGAGGGTCTAACCTGGTTCCAGGTCTGATAATCGCTCTCACAGAACACATTAGAAATGCTTCCCATGCCCAATGATCAAAGCTTAACCTCTTGTTCATTGCCGAAAAGAGAACCAATTATCTATCTGTATACACTATAAATTAAGGAACAGAGATCACACATGAAATTCACATCCCAAGTCTTCTCTGAAAAATCTGAACCAGTTCATCCCCTTCTTAAGTGTTCGGCAGAGATAATCCTCGCATCTAGAGGGCTGCTGCGATTTAGCATTACTGCTGTGAAATGTGTGTCTGCTACAAATGACAAATAGCTTAGAAATCTAATGCAAACAATTCAACATCCTGGATTAGTTCACTCTGCTTTAAAGCCATATTGGACATGTGCACATACACACACGCAGATACACAGTTTCCTTAGACATAACAGCATTATGCATATCAATTTTCAGGAAAAGAATCTTCATAAAAACAGACATCAGGACACGATGGGAATTATAATTTGCCTTTCTTTTATTTTAAACTGTATGAACAAGGTGGACAACGTGTAGCAAACAACATAGCTCGCAGCAGCCAAAATATCTAGGCAGGCTCAAAATCCTGATTAAAAATGAAGGTGTTTACCGGCCCCCATATGGATCTCTTAGGGAAGGAAGTCCCTGAGCAAGGGAGACTGCCACACAAAAGACTCTGTGAAACTTCTCAGTTTGGGGGCAGGATTATACAGAGGAAGTTGGTCCTTTAGGTAATCAAATTTGAAACCTATATATAAAGAAATTTTCCAGTAGCACCTTAGAGACCAACTAAGTTTGTTCTGGGTATAAACTTTCGTGTGCATGCCCACTTTTTAGCAAAACCTATAGAAAGAAATATTAGAAAGTTTTAACACACCTTTGTATTCCTTCATTTCTATGATTTGATCCTCTTAAGGGATTTATTTTTCTATACTTTATTAGTTTCAAAAAATTAAGAAATGAAAGCAGCCCAGAAACCCAAAGAAGCAAAACCAGTGCACCATGGGAAGAAAACTGCCCACAGAGGTAAGCAGTACAGTAGTATGATGCCTCGGCAAGAGGATATGACCAATCTATCTTTGCTAAGCAAAGTATATACATTTTAAAAACCTGTTAGTGTACTGCTTTTGACATCCGAACACATTCAGGCTGTGCTGACAATAGGACAAAAACAAGAGCGTTGGGTAGGCAGGAGAAGCTTCTGCCAATGGTAGAGGTGCCCTGATCTTCCATCCAAAATGTGTGTGGGTGTGAAACCAATTCCTAGTCCTAGGCATTGCCTGCTAAGTACTGATAAATGAGAGGTTGGAGTGTGCTTGCCCACATTCAACTTAATCTCCACCTTAAGGGCAGCTGCCAGCAGCTCTTCTTCCTTTTCCTTTGACACTGCTATCCCTGTAGATGGAGAGTTGAGACCAAAAAGCACCAGGGATTGTCACGAGAAGGGGGGGGGGGAGGAGAAAGAAGGGGGCGGGGTTGGCATAGGAAAATGGATTCCCATGTGTCTATGTGGAGTTCCCGGGGATAGGTGTATGTTTGTTGGTGGGGAAGGATAAAGAAGAGTTTGGATTTGATATCCCGCTTTATCACTACCCTAAGGAGTCTCAAAGCGGCTAACAATTTCCTTTCCCTTCCTCCCCCACAACAAACGCTTTGTGAGGTGAGTGAGGCTGAGAGACTTCAGATAAATGTGACTAGCCCAAGATCACCCAGCAGCTGCATGTGGAGGAATGGGGAAGCGAACCTGGTTCACCAGATTACGAGTCCACCACTCTTGACCACTACACCACACTGGTGTAGTGTTTCCTTATCTCTGTTCCATTCCCTCCACCACCTCTGGGTAGCTGTATGGAGAGGGCAGAGAAGGAGGCTTCTTTGCTAATGCTTTGTGGGTACAGGTGTGGGTGCAAAAATGCTTTAGGTGTACCCATGTGCGCTTCCATATTACATAAGGGTTGAACACAAATATGTGTAGGAACATGCTGTTCACAGTGGGTGATGGTGACAGTGCACACCCATCCCTTTGCTCCTTCCCACCATGTTTAGCTCTTTTTAAAATATTTAAAATATCGGATATTTTCCTGGCAAAAACATGTGACACGATTCATTTCATATATGGGGTACATATTGGTGTAAACAAGTATTTATGTCTGTAGAAAGATCTACAGATTGCATTACGCAAACACATTTCAGTTGCTCAAAATATAAAGCCCAGTAAATGTACGTTTTTGCATTATTGACTGAGAGAGGCAACACTTCAGCACGCATACTTGAAGCCATTAAGCTGATGCCAGAAAAAAATAACTCTGGGTGATCCAAGTGTTATATGTCATGTCCCCACTTGCATATTTTTCATATAAATGAACTGTGAATACTTGGTGATTCATTAATATCATTAGGAATTATGGGGCATTAGGAATTTCTTAATGAATATTAATGAACGGTATTTGTGGAGAAGATGATATATGCAGATAATAAGGTTGTAATTCTGTTCCTAACTGGGTTCTTTACATCTTTTGACTTGGCTATTGAGCATGCTATTGGTGTAGTTGAAGACTTTTTGTGTGTGTGCAAAAATCCTCCTATGAATGAATAATGCCCCCCCCCCCCCCGGTTCTGCTTTATGACTAACTCAATCAATTGCATCAGTGGAAATACGTTTAGTGTCTCGTAAACATTCATTTCTATACCATTGTTCTTTACTTGCAGAGTTCAGAATAATATATTTAATTTGTTTCAAAAAGGCCATAATATATTTCATCTTAGCTTGGCCAAATCTTACCTATGTACCTGTTAAAATGACATATGCATCAGTGTAGAAAATGCCAATATTTGCCTTAACTAACAAAGTAATAATATAAATAAATGAGAATCTGTCCTTGCAATACTTGCTGTGAAAATCATCTGTTGACTTTCACTCTTCTTTGACCCTAGTGGGCTTTATAATTCTCCCAGTGACCGCAACAGATCTCCAAAATTCCCTAATTCACGAAGAAGACATCCTTCAGGAGGGAGTGAAAATGAGCCCGGAGTGCCACTTAGACGAAGGTGAGAGTTTGGGTCTTCAATAAAATGTTCCAGTGCACCCTCTCTTCCTAGCAGGAGGTGCTGATGTCCAATGAACAGTGAACATTCCACTGCTACTGAGCATGCTCAATAGCCATTGAGCTATTTTTGGTTTCCCCATCCCAGTATTTTGTTGTTGTACTTCTGTAAAGCTCAGGCTTCTCCCAAGCCTGTTGATACAGCTCCTTGTGCATCAGCAAAGGGATAGTGGAACTGGGACAACGTAACATTTATCATAGCAGGACTGATGCAACAGTGAGAATTTGTCTATTATTCCGTAGCAAAATGTTCCCATTGTTTTCTGTTGTAATTTACTAAGACAAGTTTAATTGTTTTCTGAACATTGTTTTGTCTGCCTCCTTTCTAGATCACGGTCCCGTTGCAATACCAGCAGTGGTAGTGAATCAGAAAATTCAAACAGAGAACATCGGAAGAAGAGACATAGGTGAATGAGAAATTGTGCTAGCACTCGAAATAAATTGTATAACTTAGTGGTTTTCAACCATTTTGTTTCCACAGCTCTCTTGACCAACTACATTCTTTCTGCAACACCCCTGTGGGGCTCAGGAGCCCATTTATGTCACCCCTTGCCTACAGAGGCAGCAGCTCCTCACACCAATTCAAACACCCTCCCTTGGGGAGTGTTCCCTCAATCTCCTCTCCCCTCTCCTTGGGAGCCCTCTAGCCAACCGCTGCTGCTGCCCCTGGTCTCTGGGCTGCCCCCCCTGCCCCAAAGAGAGATGCCTCCTCCCACTGCCCCACAGGGGCCTGGGAAGGACCCCCCCAGCCAGCCCCAGAGGCACCATTCACCTGTGGAGCTGGTAGCCAGAGCTGCTGCAACAAACCTTTGGGAGGCAGAGATGTGAGAGGGCATCAGAGGAGGGAGGGAAGGAAAGAGGGACAGAGGCCAGTGTTGCCCAAGGCACCCCTGACTACCATTTAAGGCACTCCATGGTGCCATGGCACACTGGTTGAAAACCACTGGTCTAACTTAGGGTACACTTTGTTTAAATATAAATCTATATGGATCATTTTTGCCTTGCTAATCAATTTGTAGAAGCAGGTTTTCCCCCCTTAACAGTGTTAGTGAAAACTGGATTTCTTACTCCTGCCCTTCCAATACTTTAATATTTCACAAATAAACATGGAATATTGGGGTGTCACATTTTCTAGGTCCTAAACCCCTTAGAGCATTGGACAGCACCGGCTTCACATCCTTTCCTGTCTTCCTGGTAGACCAGAGGCGGCTTGCTCAGCCTAGGGGAACAGTGGCTAACCCAGCCCACCATTCTCCTTTGTCCTCTCTCAAGAGACAGTCTTGGCCTTTATTCCCTTTCCATGGTGGCTTCCTTTAGGTTCATAAGCCATCAGGAGGAGATTGAAAGCTTTCAGCCTCTCATCAGCACCACCCAGGCCTGTGCAGAGCTTGTCTGACACCCGGATCAGGAGTCTTGTTAGAATACAGTTCTTGGCATGTGTCGTGAACTGGCTGGATGCAGAGGACTGGTGGGAGGTACTGGCTGGGGAACCCCCAAGGGGATTGGTGGTGGAATGACGGTAAGTGATCAGAAGGATAAGAGAGGGCAGACTGGGAGGATAAGGTGTCAGAAGCTGGAGAGGCAACAGGGTTTAATGAGCAGGAAGAAGCTGGGGCAGAGAGCAGTTCAGACTCTGAGGCTGAAGCAGAGTCCTGAGAGGAGGGTAGCCAAGAGACAGAGTGGAGGAAGGCTGCTGAAGAAACCAGGGAGTTTCCCCCCTCCTGCTGCGACCACCTCTCCTCCCCTGTGGACTCCCAGAACACAAAGAGGAATGAAGAGGGAGGAGCAATGAGAGACAAGGCGAAGGAGCCTAAGACTCCTGGAGAAGGAACCAGGGGAGGAGCCTTAGAGAGCAGTGGGAAGGTGGAACCTTCAGTCCTTGCAACTGCTTCACTGGGGCAAGATCTACTGGGAAGAGTTGCTGTGATCATTAGACCTGCCCAGTTTTAGTTCCTTTGAATAAATAGTTAACTTCCTGGACATTGGGTGCTTTATTGTTTTATTGCTGACCTATGCCTGACTCCAGCTCCTGACAGCATGACAGCCTAAGCCTGGCAGGCCCCTGATGAGGCCCTCCAGCCAGCTGAGCCCTCTGAGGCCTAGGGCAAGTGTACCCAGCTGCACCCCACCCCGTGCACGGGCGTGACACCACCTGTGCCCAGATTCAGTCCATCCATTACGGGCTGAGCTGCTTATGAGCAAGGAGCCAGTCTAGCAACCTTGTCATCCCACGAGGCAAGAGCATAGGGCTTTTCACAAAAGCTGCTTTATGAAAAATATGCTTTTAGTTGTACAGAAAATTGCGACAGGCAGTATTTAATGAGCCCCACTAGTAGAAGTCCATGCAACGACTTCCATTAGCACAAGGCTTCCCCAGTCTCATTTGTGCCTCCCTTGCCCCCCCTAAATTTCATCTGGGGGTCAGCAGAACCCTCAGAACAGGAAGAGAGAAGGGATTGTTAGTCTGGCAAGCTGAAATGCTTGCATTAACTTTAACTTCGGTGATAATGGCAAGTTAAACAGCATGAATATGATTGTGTGTACACATGTATGCATATATGACAGAGGAATCAAATCAATGTCTTGTCTGTTACCTTATTTCTGGGGCACTGGGAACTACCAGTCAGAGTAGAGAATAGCATACTAGATAAATAGTCTGACCAACTCTAAGGCAGATTTTTTTTTATGTTGTTATGCATATAATATCTCCCACTGAAATCAATGGACTGGATTATGTCTCATAATGTTCTTTCTCTCACCTGCATGCATGAAAAAGCTTTTCACAAAGCTGAAGCTGAATGTACTTTCTCAGAAAGTGGTGAAAAAAATCACTAAAACGCTGATCCATCAGATATTCACTCTCAGCATTCACTCTTTCCTCAGGGTACGGCAGGAGAATGACATGGTTGATTCAGGTCCCCAGTGGGAAGCAGTGCAGAGGCGACAAAAAGAGAAAAACCAATCTGATCCCAACCACCGGCGATCCAGGCACAGATCTCGATCGTATGTTAATCCCGCTTGTTATTGTATTGTTATAATACATCTAAAATAATGACTTCTAACAAGGTTTTTACAGCTCTCTACTTTTGCATACGTGAAAGCTACATATTTTATTATCTATCCTCCCAAACAAGAGAAATGTATACATGCAGATACGTACGTGTTTACGTTCATTCATGCAGTTCCTACCTAACTACAAATGGCAGTTTCAAAATCTAGCATAGAGTCTGCAGAGCGGAGGAAGAGAGGTCTATAGTGGAAATGAATGTAAATACTGTCAGCTGCATAATACAATCAGTTCAGACTAAATGTGTTAGACCTATTAACTCTTATTGCAGGTACAATTCCGGCCAAAATGAAATGAGTCACAATGAAAAGCAGCTTGCTTTCAGGTTACTGTTGGGGTAACCAAACAACAAGTCTTATTTTCAGCCTTTTCCAGTTACTGTTTATTATGTGAGGTGCTTAAGTTGGATTGATCATACTTGACAAATCTAAGACAGTAACCTTAGATGAGATTAAAGGGGGCTCATAAAGACCCCCCCATTGCCCTGTCTACTTTAGATACATTTCCAAAAATAGATTACATGACTTATAGTTTATCTCCATGACTATAGTAGTTGTTTAAGAACTGCAGCACATGACTTTATGTAAATTTCCTACAAGACAGCCCTTTCTCCTAATGAAATACTTCTGTGGGGAAAATGTGAGAATCAGATCAATAACTGTGTTAAAAGTATGTATTTGCATCTTGAAGATGGCACAGAAATGCTGCCTTAACTCAATGCACATGCAGGCATAATTTAAACGGCATTTGCAAATCATCTCATTTGTATTGAGAGAGAGCATAAGCCAAAGTGGGAGACATCCCTTCATATTGCAAGACTAGAGTGCTTCAGATTTTCAGAATAATTAAGTATACCAAGTCTTGTACATTTTGAGAAAAACCTGCTCTGCCTCAGAACTGCTGTTCCGCAGGAAGGTTTTGTTTTTGTTTTAAATTTCCACTTAATTTTGTTGGATGAACTTGTTACTTAAAGGAAACGGCACAGGCTCCCTCTTGTGGTCAATTTGAATATTATAAATGAGTTTATAATTTGACAGCCTGATAACTAACTAGTTTTCCTGGCTTTTTCTTTGACTGAAAAAATTAATGTAATGCAATAGGAAAAAAACATTACAAAGTGGTACAATGAATGAAAAGACTATATAGGCCAGAGGTCAGCAAACTTTTTCAGCAGGGGGCTAGTCCACAGTCCCTCAGGCCTTGTAGGGGGCCGGACTATATTTTTGTGGGGGAAAGAACGAATTCCTATGCCCCACAAATAATCCAGAGATGTGTTTTAAATAAAAGGACACAATCTACTCATGTAAAAACACGCTGATTCCCAGACTGTCCGCGGGCTGGATTTAGAAGGCAATTGGGCCAGATCCGGCCCCCGGGCCTTAGTTTGCCTACCCATGATATAGGGAGTAAGAAAGCTGCTGTCCACGGCTTATTGCAGGGGTATTTTCTGTCCTGAATCCTTTTTAATTGGAGATGCCAGGGACTGAATCTGGGACTTTAGACATGGAGAGCATTTGCTCTGATAATGAACAGCTTCACCAATGTAAGTCAAAAGCCTCTGGTCTTCCAGATGTTGATGAACTATAGGTCTCATCATCCCTGCTACTTGGAGACGAAGTCTCAACGTCAGCTGGAAGGCCGATGATTCCCCCACCCATGCTCTAAACCAGGGTTTCCCAAACTTGGGTTTCCAAGCTGTTTGTGGACTACAATTCCCATCATCCCTGACTGCTGGCCCTCCTAGCTAGGGATGATGGGAGTTGTAGTCCCCTCAAAAAAAACAGCTAGATACCCAAGTTTGGGAAACCCCGCCTAAACTAACCCCATCCAGGTTTGTGGAGCTATGCCATAGAAAGTGATTGTGTGACACTGACTTAGATGAATGCTCATTGGCCTTAATCTGGAAAGCCACACACTTAGCAGTAAAAGTGCACCCTCTGTGCTACGCTTGCAGACTCTTAAGGGCTGGAGACCAGCAGCCTCTCGTTAGTGATGGATGTGGGGGGTAAGTGTGCCAAAGCCCCCCTCAAGCCCCACCCGCAGCAGCCAACCAGCATTGCTTCGTGCCTGTTTTGGTACAGCAGAGTGACCAAAATGAAAATCTTGCCTGTAGTTTCTCTTGCCCTGCTACACAAAATACATTTGAAAGAGACACCTGCTATCACTCTGACAATGAAAGCTGTCTTTAGCGTCATTTAAACACTTAAGTTTTAGATGCATTTTAAGAGAGTCAGGGTTAAGTTTATAAATGTTTGAATATACCTGGTCTTCTGATTTTAAATTGCTTAATTAGGGATATTACTGATCTGGTGTGGGTGTGTGGGTTTGTGTTTGGGATGCGTGTGTTGTGTTTTATCTGGGAATGGGGTGAGAAAGGTGAAAAGAAGTTTCTTTTTTACGACAACAGCCAACATAAAAAGCTCAGTGTTCTAGTGCTGTGGGGATCATTTCTAAGAGTTCAAGCAAAACATCTGTGTTGCCAAAGGGCTTTTTAGAATTAAGAATAGCTGTAAAAAAAATCCATAGTTAAAAGCACAAAACATTGCCTGGTTGCAAATCATAAATTCTTGCTGAATTATTAATAAAGGTGAAAATGCAAGCAAAAAAAAAAAAGGTAATACAGACACAACCAGCATATAGGAGCTGGTTAAAGTTTCTTTTAAAAAATAAATAAAATGAGAATAAAAAAAAGCCACACACATACCTCTCTCCTGATTAAATTCCAGTGCACCACAGATTTCTTTTAGAACCGCAGGCCTGCACAACTTGCAGCTCCCCATGCTGAATACAGACCACCAGCTGAGTATTTAGCTCATGTCTTTATAGTCCTGGGCAGGCAGAAAACTGTGAAGTTCACTGAACTACTGATGGTCTGCTGTACAAGCATTGTGCACTTCGGAATTGTGGCTCACAAGTTGTGCAGGGCTGCTTTGGGGTTTGAGGGAAGCTCCCTCATATCAGCTCTGATCCTAGTGGGATTCTTCAGCTGTTACTGTAGCTAAAAGAGCATTGCAAGTGGAGCAAAGTCAACCAGCCCGAAAATCACAATTATGAGTATAGCGTACAAGTTTTGTGCCAGTTGAGGCCATCTAGGGTTTTAAGTTTATGCACAAGTGTCTTTGAGTGCCCGAATACTCCCTAAGCAAGCCTACTGTTCATTTGAGCTACTCCCTGTACACATTAAAGGAGAAAGGAGTGATGTATGCAAGCATGCTCATTGGTGCTGCTGTACTAGCCATGTGGCTGGAATTAGAGCCTGGTCCCAGTCATCTGTTGCTTGCTCCCTTTGCAACAGCTGTCTTGGTGGGGATGGAGAACCTGCCACCTTCCAGAAGTTGTTGGACTTGACTCAGCTCCCATCAACCCTAGCGAGCATGGCCACTAATCAAGAATGATGGGAGTTGCAGTCCAGCAGCAGGTTCCTCATCCCTTGCTAAGAACAGGCCATTAGGAACTGGAGAGCAGCTACATTCTGTTTTTCAGTGGAGGCTTAATGGCAATATTTTATACTATGCAGGCCATGTCGAGTAGAACCTTGCCTCTGTTCTGCTACATCCTTACTGTGTCTATGCTAATTATTGTTGCTGGCAGCATGCTAACATGCAGCAAAGCCCAGTTTTCCTAAAACATAAAGCACAAACTTAACCATTTGTTCTTTTCACTCACATAAGGCTGGTTTGAAAGGGAAGGTGGGGCTTATAGCATGCATGCATGCATGCAGTATCATCACTGTCTCCAAATACAGATTTCTCAATATGGTTTCACTGTAAAAGTAGCAGAACTAAACAGCCCATTTATCATGAAAGACGCATGGGCTACATTGCAGAGCCACATGTAGGCTTATTTAGTGGAGTGAACAATGACTTATTCTATAATGATGATGATCATCATCATTGCATTTAAGCCACTGAGTGCAGATGAATGTGATGAACCTTCTTAGAATAATCAAAAGCTGAAGTTCATCTCCCCCCCCCCCGTGTCTTTCTTACAACCTATAATGCCCTCCAGATTTTGGATTACAGCCCCTATCATCCCTGTCCCTTGGCCACGCTGGCTGTGGTTGGGGGAATTTGAAATGGCCAACAACTAGTGGGCGCCATTTTGGCACCTCTGCTCTTATCCCTATGGCTGCTGTCAGTAGAAGGGCCCACCTGAATCAGTTTCATTTTTCATGAAGTACCAATATCACCTAATCTAGTGGATAGCATGGTCTGTGAGCATGCCAAGCACACTGAGCCTCAGGGCATTCCCTCCATGGTAGCTGGGACATAAACATTATCAAAGCCATTCTCTCCCCCTTCCCAGTGAATCATGGATTGCTTATGCACATTCCCTGGAGCCTTGAGTATTATAGATTCAGAAGGGCTTGCCAGTCCCTCGGGATATGTGTGGAGTACACAGCTGCTGCTGCTGCTTTGCATGAATGGGACCAAAAGGAAGAATAAAGCAATTCAACATTCAGGGCTGGAAGGTACTATTAACCCTTCCCCCAGTGTTAAGCAATGCATCAGGCGTCTGCCTTAGGGAAGGCAAAGGCACTGGGAGGGGGAAATGAATGAGGAGGAGCAGAAAGGTGAAAGACACAAACAGCATTAAAATAATCCATGGCATTGACAGCCTTGGGGTAGAGAGTGAGAAATGGGGTCATCAGTTTCTTGTGCTGGGTAGTCTTTGTATAAAGGTGGTATTATTACAATAGATACACACACACACTTTAGTTGACTGTCAGCTGAGATGTCACCATTAACCCTGCTCTCCAAAAAAACCCCATTTGTTTTCCAGCTAATAGAAAATGGGAGGGGAAAACAAAGCTGAAGTGGCTCCATTTTTATGAGCAGCTTAGTAAAACAGTTGCCTGGATGAAGACAAACTGTGGTTGAGACTCAAGCTACTTAGTCAGAATAGGACATTTCCATATTCAGCTAGGTTTTACTCAGAGTAAAACCACTGAAATTAATGGAACAAGCTTAGTCGTGTTTGTTAATTTCAGTGGCTGTACTCTGAACACCACCCCATGTCGTGAAAACATAAAGCTTATTTCTCTGCAGGAATGTTAGCTAGTTGCACCACCATTCTTAGTTCAGGGTTTTGTCTTTGCTCTAGGATTATGCATTTGATGAAATGACATATTTTTGTTTGCATTTATGTAGGAGAAGTCCAGATGTGCAAGCAAAGGAAGAATTGTGGAAACACATTCAGTAAGTATGTCTGCAGGGATGGAGAGCTTCCATGGAACAATGCAATCTATTTTTATGCATGTGGTTGTATAACTTCTTTTTTGTGTGCAATCCTTTTCTAGAAAGGAGCTTGTGGACCCATCTGGCATGTCTGAGGAACAATTAAGAGAGATTCCATATACTAAAATAGAGTAAGTTGTGTTTTGTTTTCTCCTAGAGAACAGGAGTGTTTCTATTTGTATATAGCTAAAGAAATCTAACTCTGAGATTTGTATTGGAAAGAATCATGCAAGTTTGGAGAGAGCTGCAAAGTACTGTCTTAAATAATGTGGCACAATCCACTGTGAACATTGCTCAGACCTTAAAGAGAAGTGAATTTCTGAGCTCTTTTTCATTTCAGCCAGGCGTATATGTGTTGTGTTGCCAATAAATTGTACTTTTAAGAATGCTTCTCCACTTGCAGCTTAGTTCTCTGCAGTCTGCCACTCCCTCACAAATTCCACCCCCAAGCAAGCCTTGATGGCAGAAGTGAGCCTCACTTTGAATGAAATGAACTTTATTATCGTCCCAGACCAGATTCACAAACTGTACCAAGCGAACACAAAGCACAACAGAATTAAGTCCAAATTAACAATCAAACTTAACAATAAACAATATGAATATGACAGCCATTAGAAATGTGGTTTAGGTCTTAGTCTCTAAAATATTATCTAGAGTTTGCATCTGAGGCCTTAGTCTTTGTAATAGCACAGCTTGTTCCCTGAGTTTTATGGCAGGCACGCAAAATTTGGCCACCCTTAGCGTGATCTCTGGATCCTTCTCCTCTATCAGGGATTTTAAGCATTGAGGTTCAGACCCACTTGGAATTTTCTGTATAACAGGGGTGGTAAAGACCGAGCGTATATCCTCATAAAAACAACATCATAGCAAGACATGAGAGACAGTTTCCACCTCTATTCAGGCTGCAGGGGCAGACTCGCTCTGCATATGGTTTACCTACATATCACTTTGAAAGAAAATCACCTTAGGGAGCAGACCATAACAAGGTAAACAACAGACAGAGCAAAGGGGTTTCACATTCCTTACCCATCACAGACCTTGTGCTGTTTACATCAAAACCCACCACCCTCCCCACCTTGTGCAGTTGGGACCGACCTGGATTTACACAGAGAACTTACACCATCCTGTCTAGTTTGGCTCTCAGTGGCATCCCCTATGCTCCCGTCAAGTTTGCTGAACAGCACACAGAATAATGCTGAAAATCTAGAGCAGCTTTGGGGAAAATTCAGCCCAAGCTACCTTCACTTATAAAGTCTCCCTTTAATATTTACTCTTCCTCTGATCCCCTAAAGTGACTGGTTGACCCCCTTGACCCTTCTTCCTCAGCACACAGCCATCAGTTGCCAGAGAACATTTGCTCCTTTCAGATCAAACACCCGTTTCGTTCTCGTAATTAGCCCATTTGGGACTTCCATGTAGAGATGCGAGCAAGTGCTTCTGACAAGTGTGGGATCATGTTTGACATCACAATGCAATTCTGTCACATCACTGAGAATGAAATAAACAAACAGTGGTAAACTTCTGCAGGTAGGACACGGAACATAAAACTCTTCTTCAAAAACACTTGCACTCACATAATGTTCTTAGCCAAATCATACATTATTATTTTTAATAACATGGCTTTCCTAATATGTCTGCCTTGCCAGTTTGCTGCCTTCTAAGCAGCCCAGTTTTACCACCATCACCTTACATTTCATAGTACATTGAGGCTGAGAGAATCGTAACTTGCCTCTGGCCTTCAAGTGAGATTGTGTCTGTCGCAAAGGAAAAAATACATGTGAACACGTGTACACAATATTCATTAAGTAGCTGCCTTAAATCCACTCTGATTACAGGTGCATAGTAACCCATAATCCATCACGATGGCATTTTGAAAAATTTACATTTGTATGTAACCAAATTTATATACCACTTACTGGAACAAAAGACCTCTGTGCAGTTTACGATCCTTTACAATAGTCAGTAAACATACCAATTAAGAAATAAAAAAGCTACATAAACATTTATGAAACAGAAAATAAAAACAGTAATTTTAAAACACTTACACTTACTAAAAGCACATGTCAAAATTACATTCCTAGGTAGGCATCCAAAGTTTTTAGCATGCACCAAAAATAATACAGGGAATTTCAACATGCAGGTGACTCAAAACAAAAAAAAATTCCTTCCAGTAGCACCTTAAAGACCAACTAAGTCAGTTCTTGGTATGAGCTTTCGTGTGCATGCACACTTCTTCAGATACACTGAAACAGAAGTTTCCAGACCTTTCTATATAGTGAGAAGGTGGGGAGGGGTATTACTCAGAAGGGTGGTAGGAATGGGTGATTGGCAGATAGCTGTGATGAGCCTGTTGACGACTCTTAACGACTGCAATAGGTCTTACAGGAGGAAGCAAGGGGTGAAAAGGTGAAAAATGGCTTTGTCATGTATAATGAGATAAGAATCCAATGTCTTTGTTCAGGCCAGGTTTTTCCATGGTTTTAAGTTTGGTGATAAGTTGTAATTCAGCAGCTTCTCTTTCCAGTCTATTTCTGAAATTCCTTTGTAGTAAAACAGCTACTTTGAGATCTTGTATAGAATGTCCTGGGAGATTGAAGTGTTCTCCTACTGGTTTCTCTGTCTTGTGATTCCTGATGTCCGATTTATGTCCGTTTATTCTTTGGCGTAAGGTCTGGCCTGTTTGTCCAATATAGAGAGCTGAAGGACACTGTTGGCATTTTATGGCATACACAATGTTAGACGATGAGCAATTAAATAGTCCCGAAATGGTATGTGTGATGTTGTTGGGGCCAGTAATGGTGTTGTCCGGGTGTATGTGGCAGCAAAGTTGGCATCTGGGTTTATTACAGGCTCTGGTGCCAGTGTCTGTGTTAGGTCTGGTTGTAGTATTATTGTGGGTTAGGAGTTGTTTAAGACTGGGTGGCTGTCTGTAGGCAATGAAAGGTCTTCCTCCCAGAGCTTGAGAAAGAGAACTGTCATTGTCCAGGAGAGGTTGTAGATCTCTGATGATGCGTTGTACTGTTTTAACTTGGGAGCTGTATGTGATGACTAGAGGTGTTCTGTTATTTTCTTTTTTGGGTCTGTCTTGCAGCAAGTTCTCTCTGGGTATCAGTCTGGCTCTGTTGATCTGTTGTCTAACTTCATCTGTTGGGTATTTTAGTTCTAAAAAGGTTTGCTGTAGATCTCTTAGGTGAGAGTCTCTGTCTGTAGAATTGGAACAGATGCGGCTGTAACGTAGTGCCTGGCTATATACAATGGACTGTTTGGTATGTTTGGGATGGTAGCTAGAGGCATGTAGATATGTTTGTCGGTCAGTTGGTTTACGGTATAAGGTGGTGTCTATGTGCCCATCCTGTATTTTTATAGTAGTGTCCAGAAAATGTATTTCTTGCATAGATTGATTCATTGTTAGGTTGATTGTGGGGTGAAAATCATTGAATTTCTGGTGGAAGGTGTTCAGGGTCTGTTGACCATGTGTCCAGATGATAAAAATATCGTCAATGTATCGCAGGTACAAGAGAGGTTTGAGTGGGTAAGAGTTTAGGAAACGTTGTTCTAAATCTGCCATGAAGATGTTGGCATACTGTGGGGCCATGCGGGTGCCCATTGCTGTGCCGCTGATCTGAAGGAACAGGTCATCACCGAATTTGAAGTTGTTGTGGGTAAGGACAAATTGGCAGAGTTTGGTGGCAAAGTCCGCTGTGGTTTTATCTGAAATGGTGTTCCTTATAGCTTGTAAACCATCGTTGTGTGGGATATTGGTATACAGGGATTCCACATCCATAGTAGCTAGTATAGTATTGTTGGGAAGATTATTTAAAGATTGTATTTTCCTCAGAAAATCTGTGGTGTCACGTACATAGCTGGGAGCACTGATGGCATATGGTTTCTTGTCAGTGCAGGAGGAACATCATGTGGCACTTACAAGTTAGTTTGAGGACACATGGGTTGAGGAGATCCTTCAGGTAAACAGGTCCCAACCAGTTGAAGGCTTTATACATAAATCATATTGAATTTGGCCTAGTGACAAATCGGAAGCCAGTCCCAATCTATGTTGAGGGTATTAAATATTGACAAACAGTGCTATTTTTCTAGAAAAAGAGGAGCCGGAACTCACCATGTACACATCCCTTGTTCTCTTAGAATGGCAATGGAGCCCGCCTGAGAGGTGCCGGAACCGAGTTCCGTGAGTTCCAGCTGAAGAAAAGCCATGCTGACGGGTTCTGTCAGAAATCATGTTGCAGCACTCTGTACTAACTACTTTCCAGACCAAATACAAAGGATGCACACAGAGTGTATTGCAGTAATCCACTCCTTGTCATCAATGTCTGAACCATAGTCAAACAACCCCAACTCACACCTACCTAAGCCTGTGTGTGTACACACGCCCCAATATATTACAAAATAAGTTTGCTCGCATTACTTACAATTAAGCAACTTAACCCAAAGGAAACTGTGTACACCACCTTGAGTTGCTTGGAGGAAAGGTGGAATACAAATGAAACATATCTCTTTCCTAAGAAGTCAGAGGATAAGGATGGGCTACTTGGATGGGCTACAGAGGGAAGGAAAAATTGAATATAGGGCAAGATAATTGCTGGCAACATTTGCTCACCAATGCTAATATTACTAATTGGTAGCATTTCTTATTCGGTGTGGATCTGTTAGTTGTGGGGTTTTTTTTTATTCTCAGCGCTGAGGCTACTGTATGGAGGGGAAATTCTGTTTGATAATTTTATCAATTTCCTGTACATTCTTAATATAAATCAGGGTTTCCCAAACTTGGGTCCCCAGCTGTTTTGGATTGCAGCTCCCAGCATTGCTGACCACTGGTGATAACAGTTCCCATAACTTGAAAAATTCCACTTGACAGTTGACACCACACAGCTTAGCTTAGTTGGTTAGAGCATGATGCTGAAAATGCCAAGGTTGCAGGTTCAAGCCCCATATGGGACAGCTTTATATTTCTGCAAGGGGTTAAACTAGATCAGGGTTTCCCAACCATGGGTCTTCAGTCGTTTTTGGACTACATTTCCCATCATCCCTGACCACTGGTCCTGCTAGCTAGGGATGATGGGAGTTGTAGTCCAAAAAACAGCTGGAGACCCATGTTTGGGAAACCCCGATGCAAATGAACTTAATCGTGGAGCTTAAACAACTTTCCAGGGTTGTCAACTTTTGTATTCTTTTCGATGAGAATACCTTGCGATACTAATCTGCTCCTGGAAATGTTAATTCCACTTTAGGACTCAAGGCGACCCTGTTCGCATCAGACATTCCCACTCCCCTCGAAGTTATCGCCAGTATCGACGGTCGCAGTGCTCTGACGGAGAGAGATCTGTTCTGTCAGAAGTTAAGTAGGTCAAGTATTTAATTTGCCAGTGGTTTAATGATAAATGCTACCTATCCTAACTCCAACTCCAATTTAACGAAATTATTGTGCGGCAACTTGTTAAAATATTTTATGTTCCCTGCCTGACTCCTCAGGAAGAAAAGTTGAGTGGGAGAGATCAGTGGTTTGCACCTTGGACTGTTACTTAACTCCTCATTCTGCTTAGATTCTTCTACACCTGGCCTGTTCAACAGGTCAATTGTGATCTACTGGTTGATCGCGGGACGCCCAAGGTCGATCCAGGTTGACCTTGTGATCCTGAACGATTGACCAAAAAAAGCTCAACAACTTTTGTAAATCCAATGGGTAGATCACTGCCATTTTTTTAAAAGTGGGAGTAGATCGCAGTCTCTAGGGAATTGGACATGCCTGTTCTACACCATTGCCAACAGGATGTTGGACCTTCCTGCATATCCAGAAGCACAATACACTTGTATCAGAAGTGCTATCCTGTTAGAGCAAAGGGCAGGGCAGTATATGAAAACACTTGGTCTCTTCCTACTCCTCCTTTATTGTTTAAAGGAAAAGAGGTCACTCCTCACTTGTATCATAATATGGGAAGCAACCCTTGGAACACAGGACCGTAAATCAGCAGTTAAACCTTAAGAAACACTTAAGGACATTTCAAAGTTAGAATTGAATTCTATCCTATCCTGGGGGGTCTAACAAAGATCGTTCTTCTTGTTTGGGTTCCAGCTGGGCTATAGGAGAAACAGTCAGCTATATATCCCCTTGAGTTGTATTTATTACTGAGAGAAAAGCACTGATAGGATGCCTGTTCATGTGCAGATAACTTTTTAACCCCAAAACTTTTCTTAACGTGCAAGCGTCATACATCTTGCCATTTGTTTTTTCAGTTCAAAAACAGACCTTGTACCTCCATTACCTGTAACCCGTTCCTCAGATGCTCAGTGCCCCACCATTGCAGTATCTCACCAGGTTGGTAATTTGAGTATTTTAAGTTGCATATTTAGGGGTAGTGGCAGGACAAGGAGACTTATGCAGCTTCCAAATCTATTTCAGCTTAGGTCATGTGACCTAGGACCCGGGCCTTAAAACTTGGACCTACATTCAGCTGCTGGCAGTAACCTGTCCCATACAGTCCTGAATGGAGCTTAGAATAGGAGTAACATACACAAGTGAAAGTTACACTGGCTTCCTATAGTTAGAATTGTTGTGTCTGACTCTAGTTAGTGCTTTGGAAGTTGAACATTTCGGAAGTCGAACCGACTTCCGGAACGGATTCTGTTCAACTTCCGAGGTACGACTGTAGTACCGTATTTTTCCGTGTATAAGACACTACCCCTTGTATGAGAAAACCCCTATTTTTTTGAACCCAAAATTAAGAAATCGAGGCAGAGCCAGAGTCCAGGCCGCCCATGTCAGAGCCTGAACCCAAGCTCAGGCCCTCCCACACCAGAGTCAGAGCCACAACCAGAGCCCCTGTGCATTCACCATCCATGTATAAGATGTTTTCCAATTTTTGACTAAATTTTAAAAGCAAAAAGCATTGTCTTATATATGGAAAAATACAGTAATTCCTTTTGCAGAACTGTAACCAGAACACAGAACGTGACTTAATTCTCATCGGTTGTGCATTGAACTTTTAGTAATGCATTTTCTTTCTCTTCAGAGGCGAAATGGATCTAAAGACAGCCTAATAGAAGAAAAGGCACAGGCACCCATCAACAACCTAGATGGAAAGCACAGTGCAAAGACAATAAAAATTGTACAAGCTTCACGACTTAAGACAGACACTTGATTCTTCTAGCAAAGGACTGTGAGAGGATGCTGCTCCTTGGCATTTTCAAATGGTACAGAAGTCCAACTACACTTAAACTGCACAGATGGGATTTTTGACCTAAATTAAAGCAAAGATTTAAACTATGAAATATTTCTTGAGGACGAGGCAAATTGCTCTGAAGGATAACACCAATAAGATCAGAGGATTGAACAAAACAGCTGTTGGCTTACTGGAAGATCTATGAAAATAAAGGCTTTAGATAATAATTGCTCCAGTTCCAAAAACCAGTTACAGCCGATTGTTAACCATGGACAATGCCCTGGGTGACTTGATTCAAAAAATGGAAGTATCAGCAAAAAAGCAATGTACTTGCCAAATGTGCAATAGTAAATGTTTTCTGAATTGAAGAGTAAGGACTGTAATTCATATGCCCATACTTGCCTAGCAATCTCATTCTTATTCACAGCAATGTTGATTATTTTATCAGAACTTTATACAGTGAATTCTACATCCTGCTTGGTTACACAAAAGCAGACTGTCTTGTATGCAGCCTAAAATTAGGTCCTTAAGATTCATGCTATTGTTGCCGATGTTTTTAGGATCTTTTACTGTGGTACTGTGGACGCGGTTGCCGTATGGGCAGGGGTACCTTTACTGTGGTTCTAGAGCAGGTTTCCCTAATCTGGTACCCTTCCAATGACTAAAAATATCATAAGAATGAAGTCAAAAATATTTGCAGGGAATCAGGTTGGGGAAGTTCATAGAGCTATGAATGAGGCATCAAATTATAGAGTTTAGAACAAAGAAAAGTGTTCAGCTGTAAAAGGTGTAGCTATAGTATTTTGAAATGAGTTGCCACCACCTTTGACTTAAGGTGCTATGATATAATGAAATATTCTTAAGCAACCAATGTTTAGGAGCAGGGAGGGGCATATGGCCCTCCAGATGTTGCTAGTACAGGGCCTAGAAACAGATGAAAAGAATGGCAAGGAGGGAGGCATTACAATAGCACCAACTCTGGATATCAAAAGAGTACAGGTTTCATTTCTCCATCCTTCCACTCCAAGGAAACAAGCAAACTGGATGATTAAATAACAAGGGATGAAGGCCAAACCCTTCATTTTCTATTCCTGCTAACTCATTGTGTTGTCCACTTGGTTTTACAACTGTGAGATCCTCCCATTTTTAATTTCCTGCAAACAGCAGAACATCTTAATTGAAGGGGAGAACTTCGGATTGCCCACAAACACTGGTTTGGTTTTGCTTTTCTTCTAGTAACTTTTATGGTGGCAGCTTTTTTGTGTGTATCACACTGTTTATGGATGAGAAAGACGCATCTAGCAACCATGGTGTTTTGAAATTGATTTATTTTTAAATTGAACATACACAGATGCTGTGTACAGATGTTTCTTTATACCTATACATGAAATTACCTCTGATACAGAAGTTGAGCAGAATAAGCCACATCATATTAAACTACTGATACTTCAGTGGCAGGTGTTAATTTTCAATCTCAATCTGCATCCATGTTTTAACTTTAAAACCCCTGTGTGCAAAGCTTACTGGAACAATAGATTGGAAACTATATACCATCAACAAGAGTCTGTCTGTGGTCTGGTGGTGAGTGGTTGCAATGGGGCAAGGCATGTTCACCCTATTTACTTTCAAGGTGTAATTATCACAATCCAACAGGTAATATTTACACATTACTTTCCCTCTCCTTAATGCAGGCTTCTGCTAGCATGTTGCAGCTGATGCTGTAGATACATATTCCTGCAAAAGAAAGAAACAATCCACTATTAATTATCCGGCAGCCAAACAGAAAATGTGCCACAAGAAATGAATTTGGGTTACCCTAATTTTTGAAGCAGTTATTAACTGGTGGCCATCTTATTTTTAAATTTTGTTTTTTAGTTTGATGTCAAACTAATTTCTTGATGTTGGAAACCTGTATTTAGATACTATGTGCTGTGTCAATTCAGTTATGTGAAAAGGGTGGTAAATTCATTTTTAGAGCATTTAAGTGGGCATCTTGCATTTGGTCCACTAACTGTGAGTGACCATATTTTTGTGAAGGTTGCCCCAGCCAAATTTATTTTGGCATTTTTTTCTAATGTAGAAACTCATCAAACCTGTCACTGTGAACTATTAATTATCTAACATAGCTTCGCCACCTGATGCTTGTTTCACCAAACGCATGGGAAGAGCAGAGCATTAATCCACTTGTCAAATTGCCTGCCATGCTGCAGTGGATCCAGGAGGAGCCCTAGCAACAAGGTCAATCACCAGGTCCATAGCTATGAATGACCTCTTACTGGGGAAACCAAGCCAGATGGGCAGGGTATAAATAATAAATTATTATAACTCATTGACATGGGCAGACCACTTTCTCTCATCAAGCAGAAGTGTAGAAGTATCTATGGCTTTTGCCTTGTGCAGCAGATATGTTTTGGGGCACACATGATTCTGTGCAGTTAAAATAGCTACACCCCACATAGATGATCAGTAATGGTGAGACAGTTGTTGTCATGGGGCCAAAATCATCTGTTCTCATGGCACTTCCCATGTCCAGGATGTGTATCCTGCTCCTCACCATGGCGATTTGAAGCCTTGCTTCCCAGGAGATGGGAAAAATAAGGAGCGTGTATGAACAGCGAAGAACAAGACTCTGGCAAAACAGGAACAGAATGAAGTGGGCGTATACGTAAAGGTACACATGCGTATTTTGCCAATGTAATGGACAAGCCACTGTGCCTTAACCCTGCCTACCCACCCTATTTCCAATAAGCTATTTCACTTGTGCCTGTACCTTGCTCCCACTCCTCACATTTATGTTTCTCTTCATATCCTGCCCAAGCATGTTTTCTTCTTCTTTTAACTTAAGGCTGGCCATGTTTAATCAGAAGAAAATCCCACTGAATTCAGTGGGGCATAGTCCATAACTAGGTGCTGTACCTTAATTTTCCCTTTTTGCTCACACACTGTCAATTTCTTTTTCTGCTGGATTCTGTGCTTTTCCAGGTCCGTAGGCGTCCATTGGGGCTTATTAAATTCAGCCTTCTTGCACCCTCATCTTCCTCACTCATTTTCACCTCCACATCATCATCAGTGACCAACGGGAACCACTCCATACACGTTTCCATTGTGCATGAGAACACACTTGAGACTGCCCTTAGAGCTATCAAGAAATCAGCACCATTCCGTTGAAATGTATGATGTAATGCCTAATTGGCAGAGAAGGCCTGGAATATCATGACAGTAAACAAAGTGCTTGTCTTTTGAAAAGAAGCCCACAAAATCCTGGTCCCTCTTTCAGAAATATGTCACTTTTGCTGAGTGGTGCAGTAGATGTTTTTCTTGCAGCCTGGATGCTAATAACTCAGCTGCCTTCTTGGAGAGGCCCAAATCACACACTAAGTCATTCAGTTCCCGTTGGCCAAACTGCTGTGGGGCTGATCGCTGCTCAGATGAGTTGTCTTCAGATTCTACAGCCATTTCTCAATGCACCTTCCCAAAATCCTCATGATCTTCCTCACCATGTTCACTTCCTTCATCTTCAGAAGAGACAAGCCTCTTAAAACCTGGAATTGGGAGTTCTTCAGAGTGCAGGATAGGTCTAATTGCTGAAGGAATACTGGGATAGGCGACAGCATGTCGGTTTTTCTTGCCGATACCCTTCATATTGACAAGACAAAAATAGCAATCACTTGTGTGATCCTTGGGTTCTCACCAAACCATAGGAACCCCAAAAGGCATACTCTTCCATTTTCCTTTTGTCCAGTCTCTAAGCATTTCCTCACAATTGTGACAAACAATATGCGGAGCCCATTTCTTGTCTTGTTCACCAAGGGGAATTTCAAAACAGCTTTTATAGGCACACCTCACAAATGCTGTTATATTGCATCTCTGACGAGGAAGTGCTTAGCAGCCACATGCATAACAAAAGGCATCAGGCTTGTTTACACATTTTGAAGAAGCCATGGTCCGATCTGAAAAATACAAATATTTAGGTTACAAAACTATAAAAATAAAGAACAAATAAGTTGGTTAGGGTACATCAATGTGTCATTGTCCACTTATCCCCAGTGTAAATATGACATATCGGCAAAAGTCAGAAATCGGAAGATAACTATAGCATGTACACAAAAATCAATTTCAGATTTGAAATCAGCATTGAAAGAACATATAAGAACAGTTGAAAACTCTCATGCAACAGAAAAAAAAAAATTGTTCCCCAGTGATTCAGTTTGCCAGGCACAGAAGCTTTTTAAAGGAAGAGGAATTTTAGTTAAACCAGATCCCAGAGGTGGAAAAAAACTTCCATCTGAAACTAAGCAAGGTTCTAAACTTTTATCACAGTGATGAGAAGTCTAGAATAAAGCCAGGAATGAAAGATGTGGTCAGAATTGGAAGAGTATCATAGGAAACGGCTAATACTGGGCATTCTCCAAGAATTGTATGCAGGCTTCAAGATGAGGTACAAGGGTACCACCAGACTTCTGATTCTTGTACTTTGCATCCTGTAGTAGTGCATTATAAACATGGTATACAAAGCTCAATAGTTTTGAAATATATAAAAGATAATTTTCCTCTCATCAGATACACTACTTTAGTGACAGCTGTGCAGCACAGTACAAAAATAAGTTCAACTTCCTAAATCTGTCATCATCAAGATGATTTCCAAATAAATGCAGTGGTCTTTCTTTGCCACTAGTCATGGCAAGTCAGTATGCAACAGTATTGGTAGAACTACAAAATGTCTAGCTAGAAGAGTCTTCAGAGATCCCTTGAAAAGCAGATTACTACTCCAAAAATATTTTTTGATTTCTGCGATTTTTTTTAAAGGTAAAATTCCATTATATTGCAAGGGAAGACATAGACATAATCTCCTCTTCCCTTGAAACCTGTTTCAGAGACATGCAGACACTCCCTGGAACTCACAATTTCCAGAACTTTAAACCACTGAATTCTACAGGCACAACTGAAGCAAGAAGAATGAGCACTGATAAAGAACCCTTCCTCACTTTCAACTTGAGGAGCCTCCCTAAACTTCCTGTGAATGCTGATGATCTGTATCCTGGATGTTTTGTAACTTGCAAGTATGATCATTTGTGGTACTTTGGAATGGTATCGGAAAATAATCAAGACGATGGAGATGCTTTTGTAAAATTTATTCACCCAAATGGACCTTCGCCTTCATTCTGCTGGCCTAGCCATGACAATTCTTGCGTAAAACCATTTCCTAACATGCTTGGTATTGTACAACCGCCACAGACAATAACTGGCAAGAGATACTTCTTTCCCAACGAGTGTATGGTGTTGATGGAAGAAAAAAATGAAAATCTTGCAGCTGATACTGAGGCTACAGCAAAGAAACTGAGGATCATTGAACTTGTAAGGTAATAAACTGTGATAATAGCATAATCTGTTATGGTAAGTGCATTTATAAAATCCTGAGTGCTGGTGTATTTTTTCCTGAAATCTCATCATTGAGCTCTGTGTAAAATTTCAAAGAGACCTGATCAATGGTTATGGAGGGGGGGAAATGTGCACAAGGGTATCTTGTGCTGAAGGTCTCAAGAGGGACAGACAACACAAATTTAAGAAAACTTTGAAGTGCTATAAAATTAAAACCATTTGAGATAGAGGAAAAATTAAGAGGGTTTCTTTCAACCACAAGGGAAGGGTGTACACCAAATTTCATCAACATCCGAGATGGAGGGTGACATGCCCTCATTGAAATGACATGGAATGACCCCCCCCCAACACAAATGGTGTGTTTTAGCTGAAATACAGAGAAGGTACATAACCAACTCCTGGTAGTATGACAGCTAAGGTTAATATATGCCTTTTCTGACACCACATTCACTAGTGAAAGTAATGAATGGGCAACACAAAGGCAAAATTACATGAGGCAATATGTGGATCAATGTCAAAGTGTGTGCCTAGGCCAGGGTGAACATAGCCAATGATCACACTGAGGTGGAAAGTCAAAGTGTTTACTCAGCCATGGCAGAAGGCACAGAAAAGGCAAACACCCGAAGAATCTGTGCAACTCTGAAGTGCACAGTAAATAAGATGTATAGCAACCATATAAGTATAATGTGAAAACCACGTGAACATGATTACTATTGGGGTCATTCCATGCCAAATCACCTACTGTATTTTAATACTCAGTTGTGCTCTCACAACTCAGATTAATCTAAAAAAATTAATTTGAGGTTATCTCATAATTTTTTTGAAAGAAAATCTGAGTTTTGAGAGCACATGGCACCAGGTGATTTGGTGTAGAATGACCCTCAAGAGGGCTTCTCAGACCGCTAAAGAAATGTATAAAGATAGAATAACACAATGTACTCATACCTATATTCTGAAGTGAAATGTTTCATCAAAACTGTGTGGGTTCTGCCTATACCTGAAAAATAAAATAAAAATGATACAATGAACCAGCCATTTTTGTATGACTGCACATAGTTTGCTTTAAAAGTAGCCCACACAGTCCCTCAGTTACAGAGAGAAACTACATAATGCAATCTTATAAGAGGGAACCTGCATAGTGCACATTTAGCACATAAGGTCACATTAATCCCAGGAAGTTTCACTTGCAAAAGTGGTTGTGGAGTTCACCCTTAGCAATAGTCCCTTTTCAGGGTCCGTACCAAACAGTGGAATGTACTTCTGAGCAAACTAGCAAATTACACCGTCATCAATACACGTGGTTGCAAGGAAGAGCGAAAATGCTAGAGAAGTGCATATACACCAGTTTTTTCCCACAGGTTCCTTGAATCAGAGAAAGCTTTGTCTGTACTAGTATACAGTGTGTCTTAGTAAGCATATGGAATATGCCAGGGATAACAACCCAGTAATTTTGAAGTTTGTAAAGAGGCTGATTTAACCAAGCACTGGCATGAGATTAGTCTTTGGAGCAAACTACACACTATGTCACTGCATTGTGGGGGATCCCTCCCTTATCCACTGCTCAGGTGTCTGCACCAATTTACTTTAAAAAACCAACAACATTCAGGTAATTGTTAATTGTGTCATGTCCAGTTTGGTCCTTTGCGCTTTGTGAAAATAGGGACTGCAGTCAAGCTGAAGCGTCAAGTCTTCATACAGACAGGAACACTTAAAATTTGTAAAAAACTTAAAATGAACACAAAGAAGTAAGCTACACATAAGACTTTCAAGGAGCCACAGGCAGACAAAGCTAGAAATGTCCCACATACAGCAAGCCTGCTAGGAACAATTCCTAGCTTAGGAAAAAGCTGCAAGGTGGGGTTTTTTTTATGCCTTCTCTGACACCACGTTCATTAGCAACCAAAACGAACGGGCAACACTGAAGGCAAGATGACACAAAGCAACCAAAATTAAGCAAGCAAGGAAAGATCTGCACCTGCATGCCTATACAGTGGTACCTTGGGTTAAGAACTTACCGTATTTTTTGCTCTATAAGACTCACTTTTTCCCTCCTAAAAAGTAAGGGGAAATGTGTGTGCGTCTTATGGAGCAAATGCTGGCTGCACAGCTATCCCAGAAGCCAGAACAGCAAGAGGGACTGCTCCTTTCACTGCGCGATTCCCCTTGCTGTTCTGGCTGCTGAGATTCAGAATATTTTTTTTCTTGTTTTCCCCCTCCAAAAACTAGGTGCGTCTTGTGGTCTGGTGCGTCTTATAGAGCGAAAAATACGGTAATTCATTCTGGAGGTCTGTTCTTAACCTAAACTGTTCTTAACCTGAGGTACCACTTTAGCTAATGGGGCCTCCTGCTGCCACGGTGCAATTTCTGTTCTCATCCTGAAGCAAAGTTCTTAACCCGAGGTACTATTTCTAGGTTAGCGGAGTCTGTAACCTGAAGCATCTGTAAACCCGAGGTACCACTGTACACACAGCTTACCTACATTACAGAGCTGGAGACATTTCCTGCAGTTCAGCATACTGATTTTTTATATCCCTGTCTGTAAGAAAAAGATCCTCCACTTTTCTTTCCTCTATGGCTTCTTTCTCACAAAATCTTATTTACCTCTACCCTTTTCCCTCTAGAAAGCAACGCGGGAAGAGCTGCTGTGCACGTGTTTGCGCGCTCACAGCGAACTTGCCACACGTGCAAAATATCCCCGCTTCCTATCTAAAAGTGATGGGCCCCCCCTCGTGCTAGCCTGTCCCGTCGAGCCCAACCTCCTGAGGCTCGACAGGGCGCGAATCCGAGGCGGCCACGCTACGCCGCCATTACTTGCCTCTGTGCTCCCACTAACACCACGCGCTAAGAAACGGCTAAAAGGCGCCGCCTCAGTCTCCGCGCGCCCATTCGCGCGAGAGGACGAGCTCCCTCAGGGGCCGGCAAGGCCTCCTCCATGCCCGCCTTGCTCAGTTCCCCAGCCGCAAGGGAAGAAAAAAAGAGCCCGTAGGGCCTTTACTTTTAACCGCCGGGCTTATTTTTTTTTGGGTCCCACGGAAGCTTTCGCCGGCTGCGGCCTTCAAAGGAAGCGCTTTCTTCCTCAGGGCGCTACGGTTCGTTTAAAAGTGCTGCCGGGAACGGCAGAGCCCGGGATTCTTCCGAGGGAGAGACGAAATGGCAGAGGCTGTGGGAATCCGGCTCACTTCGATCCCCCCTCAGCGAAACCTCCATGCCTGCACCTCCCCTCACCCGCCCGCGCTCCCCTGCCAACTGCCACACATATGGGCCCCCCTCTCCCCCCCCCCCGCCTTACTCACTTGGTTGGCTCCAGTCCCCACAGCTCTTCCCGCGCTTTTCAAACATCCCGTTTGGTATTTGCCCTCAGCGGCTCTCTCAACCGCCACCTCCCTCGCGCGCGCCGAGAGCGGGAAAAGGGACGCCCTTCCGCTTCCGGCCGCTTCTTATAGCCTCCGCTTCGGGCCAAACCATTGCTGCTAGAGCGGGGAGAGGAGAGAGAGAAGACCAGGCCAGACCGCGCCATTCATTGATTTCTGCAGGAAACCATCGTAGCCCAGACAGGTTTCAAAGGTCTGGCATATACCAAACGCGCTCTCGGGTCACTCGCTCCCCGTCTTGTCGAAACATGAGGAGGAGGATGTGGAATGTACCAACTGTACTTCTCCCCCCTCCTCTTCCTTCTTCCCGCTGTTCTCATTCAAACGATTGCTGGACCCTAGAGAGAACAGTGCAGAGTAAAGCGGAACT
This sequence comes from Podarcis erhardii, assembly GCF_964252035.2. Classification (NCBI taxonomy): domain Eukaryota; kingdom Metazoa; phylum Chordata; class Lepidosauria; order Squamata; family Lacertidae; genus Podarcis; species Podarcis erhardii. Next base: position 20,094,054 of record NC_138501.1, read on the forward strand.
CGCTCCGTGCTCGTTTCTTCTCTTTTGATTTGGGATCTGCATTTTGCAGCAGGAGAGGGGCAGAAATGCACGTGGAGATACTGCACAACATCTTGTTTGGCGCAGCAGTTAATGGCCAGATTCTGTCATTTTCTATTTATTTGGTGATTAAAGCAGATTACATCAGTTTCTGCTGATGTTCGAGGTTAATGAAATGTTCAAACAAGATGTTAAAGAAAAAGGTTTTTGTGAAAAAGAATCAAACTTTCAACAAGAAATATTGAATAACGATTTTAAAATTCGGTCTAAAATGTATAAATTACTGCTTGAATGGCACCTGAAAGATGAGGAGGTAAAATCAGTCATGATTTACTGGGCAAAAGATTTTGGGTATAATATACAGTTAAGTGATTGATTAATACTATGGAAACAGGGTTTGAGATTTACCGCATGTGATGCATTAAAAGAAAATTCTCTATTCCCTGTACACATTTGACTGCACCCCACTGTATAAGTCCAACACAATCATCAAATTTGCGGATGATACAACAGTGGTGGGGCTCATTAGTGAGAATGATGAGGCTGCTTATAGGAAAGAAGTACAGGGGTTAATTCAATGGTGTAAAGAAAATAATCTTATGCTTAACACCAAAAAAACCAAAGAACTCATAATTGATTTTAGGAGAAAGAAAAGTGTATTTTTACCATTGCACATAAATGGCGAGGAGGTGGAGAGGGTTGGTAGTTTTAAATACCTGGGCACTTACATCTCTGAGGACCTCTCATGGACTGCAAATATTAATATGGTTGTGAGGAAGGTGCAGGGGAGGTTGTATTTCCTGAGAATGCTCAGAGGATTGAATCTATCTCAGCACCTACTTCTGTCCTATTATCACAGTACCATTGAGAGTGTCTTAACCTATAGTATATTATCGTGGTATGGGAGCAGTATTGTGGTATCTGGAATGGATAAAAAAGCTTTACAGAGAATAATTAAAATTGCCCAGAATGTTATTGGGCTCCAACTACCAACCCTGGATGAGATCTTCACGTCTCGCAGCTTGAAGAAGTCACACAATATCCTGAGAGATCCCACCCATCCTGCTCACAACCTCTTTGAACTGTTGCCTTCGGGCAGAAGATACAGGACAATGAAAACACGAACCACACGCCTTCTGAATAGTTTCTATCCAAGAGCTCTGATTGCACTAAATAATGATCTCAGGGCCAGTTGTAAGAAATAGCAAGCAGTGAGTAGTAAGGAATGAGATAGGTTTTAGGTTATGCTATGCTTCTAATAGGTTGTGTTATATTCTGGATTATGTATGTTTTAATAGATTATGTCTGAATAGGATGAGAGTGTTGGAGATACGTGCAAATGTGTATGTGAATCCGGTCTTGGGTGTTTGATTTTCGTTGTTGTGTATACTGTGTATATACGGACAATGACAATAAATTTATCTAATCTAATCTAATCTAATATAATATAATATAATATAATATAATATAATATAATATAATATAATCTAAAATGTGATGAAGATGGTGTACAGATGGTACATCACACCAGCTAAGTTAGCAAAAATGTATAAAGTCAGTAATAAATGTTGGAAATGCAAAGAAAAAGAAGAATCATTCTACCATATGTGGTGGGAGTGTAAAAAGGTGAAATGTTTCTGGGAGATGATATATAATGAGTTGAAAAAAATGTTGAAATATACATTTATAAAGAAACCAGAAGCATTTCTTTTGGGTATTGTTGGAAATGAGATAAATAGAAAAGATTGCAAGCTTTTTTTATATGCGGTAACAGCAGCAAAAATATTACTGGCCCAAAAATGGAAGCAAGAAGAATTACCAACGTTGGAAGAATGGAGGATGAAATTAATGGACTATGCAGAATTGGACAAGCTAACAGGAAGGATCCGAAAGCGGCGGGACCAGGGATTCACTGAAGACTGGACTAAATTTACAGAGTATTTGAAAAGTATTTGTGACGATCAGACTACGTTTGTAGGTCTACAAGAAGTTCTGTGAGGAGTAATTTAAGAAATATTGTAAAAATGGAAAGGGAGAGATGATCTGTTAAGAAATGTAAAGGCAATATTAAGTTAAGAATGGCAGGAGATGTGATTATGACGGAGGATTATCAGAGGAGCTGAAGGAAGTCCAAATAAGAATATGTGTGTTATAATTTGTGTGGTATGTCTTTAAAATTTTGTATGCTAAAAACTAATAAAAAATATTATTAAAAAAAAGTTTCTGCTGATGTGCATGCTCTATTTTATTTTACAGTGGTACCTCGGGTTACATACACTTCAGGTTACATATGCTTCAGGTTACACACTCCGCTAACCCAGAAATAGTGCTTCAGGTTAAGAACTTTGTTTCAGGAAGAGAACAGAAATCGTGCTCCGGCGGCGCGGTGGCAGCAGGAGGCCCCATTAGTTAAAGTGGTGCTTCAGGTCACTTTTAAGTTGAGTCGGTCCCATCTAGCAAACAAAAGCCAGCCCAGTGAAAACCGACCAGTGGCGTCAGCTCCAGTGGGGAAGTTTGCTCCTCCGGTTAAAGAACAAAGCAGGGCTAACCCCATGCCTTCCAAGGACTCCTCTGCAGGGGAGGATGACCGGTCTAAACTTACTCCTCCTTTGGGACTGTGTTTCCATTACAGGAAGTCCAGTCATGTGAAGGTAGCTTGCCCCCAACTAAAAGATAAAAGACCCCCAGCCTTGACGTCAACGCCCGCAGTACGCGTAATTCAACGGCCAGCGGAGGACTGGGAGGTGGAGTCACAAGGGTTGAGGGATAGTTCTAGAAAATAATGGAGGTGGAGCAGCGCCTGGTGCTACAGTTCCCATGACCACTGGAACCACGTCCAATGCTGTTAATGTGGGGCCAGTGAGTACTGGAGCAGGAACGAGAGTGCCACATGTTAATTGGGCTAATTTAGAATTCACAGCACCTATTACGATCATTCGAATTGTTGTGAACTCTTTTCGGGACACGGGCTCCAATACTATGAGCGTGTCTAGAGATTTGGTTTTGCCCCAACAGATACAGCCTGACCCCTTGAAGATTAGCCCGTATGGCGTAGATGCAATTTTTCAACCTACTGCCATTGTCCCAGTTACACCAGAAACCAACTTGGTATAGTTCATCATCCTGAAGCATGTAAGGTGTGGCTGGACATATTCTGCAACTGAGTTTGTGGATCTGGAGAGATGTGTAGTTATTACTGCATGTGTGGAAGAGAAGGCTCTCACCAGGACAGATCTTGATTGCACGCTGCGATTGCTGTCCTGAAATATAAGTCAATACAAGGAAGGAGGGGAAAAAATACTCAAATTTTAGTACTCTGGGGAGTGGGGGGAAGGCCTAGAACAGAGAAAGCCAGTTTGATGCATTAAGACCTTTGGGTAGAGCATTCGGGATCACATGAAAATTCCAGATTTCACTTTAAGTATGCATTATGTGTCTGGGAAAGAGGGAAAGTGATGTGGTCAGATGTGAAAGAGGACAGGGCTCCTGTACCTTTAACAGTTGTCTAGCTGGATTTCAGCAGGCTTGGCTTCCAAAACATGCTCCTCCCATTGAAATTCCCTTACCAGGGGAACAGAGGAAATGAGTGGCAGTAGGTGGTGATCCCACTGGAAACTGTGCAGCTCAGACACTTGGTACGCCCTCAGCCTAGCACTGTAAAGCCAAGTGTGAAGTGAGATAACTGCAACTGGTGGCATCTTCCTTATTTCCAATGCCTCTGGGTGTGGAATGTAACATCACTGAAGCGGTCAAATACAACATTTCCTGTTTGTCCGGAGCGGGCACACAGGGGAATGAATGTTACTCCAGCCAGGAGGACTTCCTGTGGACCTGGTCTGGAGCATCCTTCCCCACTACGGTCAATGGTCTGACATGGGATAATGCAGATTCATAAGTTTGCTACCAAATTTCTTTTTTAAAAAAAAAACATTTTAAGCAAGACATTGGCTTAATTTAAGCAAAGACTCAGCTCTTAAACTGTTTGTTTCAGTATTCAGCTTTTCACCCTACCCCAAATTGGTATAATAAAATAGTTTTTGATGATATCCATAATAATAATAATAATAATAATAATAATAATAATAATAATAAAAAATAAATAATTTATTATTTATACCCAACCCATCTGGCTTGGTTTCCCCAGCCACTCTGGGCGGCTTCCAACAGAATATTAAAATACAATAATCTATTAAACATTAAAAGCTTCCCTAAATGCAGTTCCTTCACTGACAAACTCCAACCAGCTCTTTTGTACTAATGGTGGTGGATCAAGGGCATTCAGGCCATAAGGCAAGCCTGATCCTTGGCACCTCTCAATGTAGTGGGATGTAACATCACTGTAGCTGTCAAGTACATTTCCTGTTTGCCCAGAGTGGTCACACATGGGGATGTTACTCCAGCCAGGAGGACTTCCTGTGGCACCTGGTCTGGAGCATCTTCCCCCTGTGTGTGACCAGGTAGATGGGTGTGACCCTAGCAGACCCTACAAAAGGGCTGGTCATGCAGCCATCTTCCCTTTTCCACCTTATTCCGTTTTGCCTTTTGCTGTCTGCTGGCTCTCAGCCAGCAGCACATGGGGTCATCCCTCACAGAGGATGAACCCCCACTTTTCTCTGTATCTGTAACTACAAGATAAAGCCTGCCCTTCAGGACCATACAGTGAACTGAATGTAAGTAAACTTTACCATTACTTTTAAAAGGAAGACTGCTGGGTCATTATTCTTTTTAAGAGGGAACTAAAGGGGATTTACCAGGAACAATCCAATCAGGACAAGCCAGACTGGATTGCTTAACTCAAATGATTCCATCAACTAGCTTCCTGCAATGTACAAGGGAATGTGCTCTGCTACTAGCTCACTAGCATGAGTGAGGAAGTATAATATTTAATCAATATATTCTCTCCTACATTCCCACACTGGGCCCTATTGCTGATGCAGTAATAGTTTGCCATTGGGGAGAATGAATATATGATGAGATCTGCAAACATCTGACCCTGGCATTCATTCATTTATTATATGAATATCTCACTTTTAATCCAAGGAGCTCAAGATGGCATAAATGGATCTCTCCCTCCCCACAACCCTGTGGGGGAGGTTAGGCTGAGAGACAGTGACTCCTAGTCCAACATTCCAGCAAATGCACTAAGTTGACATGTATTTTAGACCATTATTCACAGAAACACCAGTAAGGGGGGGAAATTAGCATTACTAAGCTTGGGCTCTTTACTAAAGAACATTGTATGCCATAGATCATTAGACTGCTTTAGAAACATCTGTTTAACCTTGCTTATTTGGATAAAGTAGCCAAAACTCAATAGATGCACACACGGGTATGCTTCTTTGGGGATTTAGTAATACGGTTTTTATCATCATTGGATAAAAATGATACTAAAAATAATAATAATCTGTGGAGCAGCTTTCTGGAGGTATGCTATGCAAAACTTGTCTCCCCTGAATATATTAATTATTTTTCGAACTTTGTGTATAAGTAAAACATTAAGCTGAAACTTTGCTGAGTTTGCAGCAAATGCAGTCTTTAACAGACTATTGTATAAAGAAACTTTCAAATAATAGTGAAATAGTATTAGTATTAGTTCAGAAGCATTACCTGGTTTGAGTTTGTGAGTCTCAGAATATTCGGAAATTCATTCCTAATCTCGTCTATTATTTCCAGGAATAGTCTCTGTATTATCTGGGCTGAATTGAAAAACAGTAGTCAAAAAGAATAAAGCGCCTGTCCTCAAAATTATACTTATCGTGTAAGCATTGTTCAGACATGAAATATTCAGGTTGGAGCAAGTCTGCAGCATCAGAACAAAGAACTATGGTTGCTGTCCAGCCAATTGCTGGCTGATCTAAATTAGCAGAATTCTGTTCTATTGAGCCTGAAACCAATATTGGGATCTGAAATGCCAGCCCACTTCACCTCCTGCATTTATTATGACTCGGGAATAAGCCAGGGAGCCCTGCTGCCTTCTGAAACCTCTGGATGGCAGAAGTGGATGGGAAGGAAGCAGGAACATATTCTATGAGTTTTCTCCAGTATTTAACCAGGCATATGATGCAGGCACAGCATAGGTGCATGTGTATCTCAGGGTTGGGGAACCTTTTCCAGACTGAGGGCCGCCTTCCCTTCTGGGCAACGTTTCAAGGGCCACATGCTAGTGGTTGCTGTTTAGTCGTTTAGTCGTGTACGACTCTTTGTGACCCCATGGACCAGAGCACGCCAGGCACTCCTGTCTTCCACTGCCTCCCATAGTTTGTTCAAGCTCATACTGGTAGCTTCGAAAACACTATTCCAACCATCTCGCATAAAAGCTGAAGAGCAAGATGGAAAAAAAGTGCTCTGATTTCTGGGTTATACAGAACCTAACATTCTTAGAATTCTGTTTCAGAATGAACTAAAAGCTCCAAAGTCTCCTCCCTTGACTTTTAAAACGGAGTATAATGAATGTTGGATGGAATGTGTGTGAGCTTTACTTTAAGAAAATTTAGTGGCCTACTCTGCCTTGGGTATATTAATATTACAGTTTATTTTTCTGTTTATCAATTGTAATAATAATTACACTGGGCAACAATTTTTTACTTTTTGAATGTTGTCTAGATTTCTACAACTGATTTAGGGTATTTTTGCATTGCTGAATCAGAAAATGGCATCCGTTTCTCTCCATCAGGTCAGGTTTTCTGTAAACTGAATGGTGGGCATTGATAAAGGTAAGTACATGTAAATTGCATGTTGCTTCACCATTTTTCAAACTTCAGGGCTTGAACTTCTGTTTCTTGGAACTCCTGGAATGCTCAGCAGCACGGAGGTCTCTCTTCAGAGTCCAACAGTAGTCAGCCATCATGACTGCGTCCCAGCGACCCTGATACCTGGTTTCCATCTCTTTCATGTCCTGATGGAATATCTCCCCCTGCTCGTCACTCATTGAACCCAGGTTCTTAGGAAACCGGTCCATATGTGAAAATAGGTAGTGCATCTTGACGCTCATGTTGCAGCCCAGGTTTCTGAAAGCAGTCAGCATGTTGTTGACAAGTTCTGTGTAGTTTCTGGCCTTATTGTTGCCAAGAAAGTTCTTCACTACCAGCACAAATGCCTTCCACGCTTCCAGTTCCACTTCGTTCATTGAGTTTCCGAACTCTGGATCTCTGATGAGCTGACGGATCTGAGGACCGTCAAAGATGCCAGCTTTCAACTTCTCCATGGTCAATCCTGGAAAAGCCTGGCACAAGTAAGTGAAGCAGTCACCATCCTTGTCCAGAGCCTTGGTGAACTGCTTGATTAAGCCGAGCTTGATGTGCAGTGGTGGGAAGAGTATTCTGTCTCTGTCCACCAGAGGGTCGTTGATGACATTCCTTTCTTTGCAAGGCACCAATTCCTCCCGCACAGGCCAGTCCTTCTTCGTGTAATGCTGAGCATGGTCCCTACTATCCCACATGCACAGAAAACATGGGTACTTGGTGAAGCCAGACTGTTGTCCCAACAAAAAGTTCACCATCTTCAGGTCAACACAAATAAACCACTTATGCTGATCATAACCAATTTTCTCCAGCACATATTTCAACGCTCCATAGTTCTCCTTCAGTGTACTCGAGTGAGCCAGGGGTATAGAGGCAAACTGGTTGCCATTGTGTAGCAGAACACATTTCAGTGATCGCTTGCTGCTGTCAATGAACAGTCTCCAATCTTTGGGTTCGTACTGTGGCACTCCAAGCTTGAGCAGAAGCTGCGCAATATCTGCACAGTACACCAAGTCCTTCTCTTCCGAGAAAAAACGGAGGTACTCTTGATGCCTGTTGCAGAAGAAGCTGATGTTGTCAGAGAGGAGGTTTTTTTCCTTCAATCTGGATGCCAACAGTTCGGCAGAGTCCTTTGACAAGCTGAGGTCGCGAACTAGATCATTCAACTCCTTTTGGGAAAATGGATGTGGAACATCATCTTCAAGAACCACTTCTTCGTGTCCTTCAACACTGGAGGCATCTTCGTCACTAATGTCAGGAAGTTCTCCGAAGATAGGCACTGGAATTTCATCACAATGAGCTACAGGACGACATGCTGATTGAAGATCAGGATACTTCATGGGGCGGCTGCCCCATTAACTTAGTTTTGATCCCCCAACTTTATGCTTTGCCACAGCAATTTATGGAAGATTTTGAGGTTTTATGACTTCAAACTGATCCCTTTTCGACATAATCACCCAGAACTATTGGACCTGAATACTTCTTGTCATTAAAATAATCATTTCCAATCAAAACAATTATTTGACAAGGCATTTTACCCCCACCAACTTCTTCTAAAATGCTCCACACAAGCGTACATGTGAACAAAAAGGTAAAAAAAGACATGTGGCCATAGCTCAAAAACTTGACCTGATTGAGCAAAACCAATGTGATTTTTGGATTCAGCGCATCAGATTCATCCTAAATCAGCTGAAAAAACGCAGACAACAAATTTGTTGTTGACCAGTGTTATAAATAATTATTGTACAGTGGTGCCCCGCAAGACGAATGCCTCGCTAAACGAAAAACCCGCAAGACGAAAGGGTTTTCCGATTTTTAGCGGCTTCGCAAGACGAATTTCCCTATGGGCTTGCTTCGCAAAACGAAAGCCCATAGGGAAATCTCCGGGGACAGCGGGGAACCCTCCTCCCACCGCAAGCCCCGGGAAGAGAGGAGAAGCTGCGCGCCTTCCCATCTGTTCCCGGACCTGTCCTGAAGGCTTGCGGTGGGAGGTCCGGGAACAGAGGAGAAGGCGCGCAGCTTCTCCTCTCTTCCCGGGGCTTGCGGTGGGAGGAGGGTTTTTCCTCCCCACCGCCAACATTCAGAAGGCTGTTCTGAAGGCTGGCGGTGGGAAGAAAGGCCCTTCTCCCGCCTCCAGCCTTCAGAAGAGTTCCCCGCAGGGCTCCCCAAGCTGTGAATGTCTGCCGCGCGCGAGGGGCGCTCTGCTTAAGAGCGCCCCTCGTGCGGGGCAGCAGGCTGCTATCCGCAGCTTGGAGAGCCCTGTGGGGAAGTCCGGCAGGGCTCCCCAAGCTGCAGATGTCTGCCCCGCCCGAGGGGCGCTCTGCTTAAGAGCGCCCCTCGTGCGGGGCAGCAGGCTGCTATCCGCAGCTTGGAGAGCCCTGTGGGGAAGTCCGGCAGGGCTCCCCAAGCTGCAGATGTCTGCCCCTCGTGCGGGGCAGCAGGCTGCTATCCGCAGCTTGGAGAGCCCTGTGGGGAAGTCCGGCAGGGCTCTCCAAGCTGCAGATGTCTGCCCCGGGCGAGGAGCGCTCTGCTTAAGAGCGCCCCTCGTGCGGGGCAGCAGGCTGCTATCCGCAGCTTGGAGAGCCCTGTGGGGAAGTCCGGCAGGGCTCCCCAAGCTGCAGATGTCTGCCCCACCCGAGGGGCGCTCTGCTTAAGAGCGCCCCTCGTGCGGGGCAGCAGGCTGCTATCCGCAGCTTGGAGAGCCCTGTGGGGAAGTCCGGCAGGGCTCCCCAAGCTGCAGATGTCTGCCCCGGGCGAGGGGCGCTCTGCTTAAGAGCGCCCCTCGTGCGGGGCAGCAGGCTGCTATCCGCAGCTTGGAGAGCCCTGTGGGGAAGTCCGGCAGGGCTCCCCAAGCTGCAGATGTCTGCCCCACCCGAGGGGCGCTCTGCTTAAGAGCGCCCCTCGTGCGGGGCAGCAGGCTGCTATCCACAGCTTGGAGAGCCCTGTGGGGAAGTCCTGCAGGGCTCCCCAAGCTGCAGATGTCTGCCCCGGGCGAGGGGCGCTCTGCTTCAGAGCGTCCCTCGCACCCGGCAGCAGGCTGCTATTCGCAGCCTAGGCAGCCCTGCAGGAACTCTTCTGAAGGCTGGCGGCGGGAGAAGGGCTTTTCTTCCCACCGCCAGCCTTCAGAAGGCTGTTCTGAAGCCTGGCGGTGGGGAGAAAAGTCCTCCCCCCCCCACCAGCCTTCAGAAGAGGTCCGGGGAAAGACTGTCCCCGGACCTGGTCTGAAGGCGGTCTCCCTAGGAACGCATTAATTGATTTTCAATGCATTCCTATGGGAAACCGTGCTTCGCAAGACGAAAAACTCGCAAGAAGAAAAAACTTGCGGAACGAATTAATTTCGTCTTGCGAGGCACCACTGTAATTATAATTATAATAAATCATAATAAATCAACAAAAGGCTTTCCTCTCTTTTTTGCATTTAGAAATAGTGGGCCTCTGCAAAATCAGCTCTCCTTTGTTCTCAGTAGACAAGATTGTTAGCAGAAGCAAGCCTCAAGATAATGTAACCAGGCCAATCATTAATACCTTATCATCTCAGGATACTGTGTAACAAGTTGAACTCTAATAAAATCAGAGCACAGGGTATGTTTAAATCCCACACGTATCTGAGAAAGTTGATGGCTGACTTACAGAAAGCAGACATCATGCCCTGGAACATATATTTGTTCTCTCCCTTCCTGCAACTTTTGCTCTGCCTTAACTTTTAACATCTAACATATGTGTGTATCTGTGTACAGGTATTTGCGTATCTGTATCAAACTTAAAATGCTTGCTCCCAAATGAGAACAGACACACCTGACACGGCTTCAGTTGGCCTTAGTAAAAATAATATTACATTATTAATGTTATTTTTACATGTAAATGATGTTCGTTCTGTGCTTATGTAGGTTTATGATGTTTACCACAGAATTCAGTGGGGTCTAATCCCCACTGTGTACATAAGTTAATAGCCTTAGAATTGCAGTCTGAAACTCAGTCCTATAGGGATCAGTTTTTAAAAATAATAAAGGCTCAACTATATAGAGATCAGGCACCAGGAGTAATCTTTCTGTTCTCTGTACTCCCAGATTTGTTGAGAAACCACCAGGTGTCTCCATAAGTCTAAAAATCTTTTGGATCAAGCAAAGAAAAACATTGTCAAGTATTTTTGTTTAATACTCATTTTTATTGAAAGTTTTCAACATAAAATACAAAAAAGCACAACTAATCTAAGAGATAAAGATGGGGAAGAAGCAAAGAGAGAGAGAGAGAGAGAAGAAAAAAGAGAGAAAGGAAAAAAAGAAAAGGGGGGAAAGGGGATAATAATACTAAGCTCTTTATCACAGTTATTCCACACGCAGAAGAGTGAAACCTCCCAGCTCTCACCTGGGAGCTTCCCTTTCTCCTCTCAGCCTCCCGTCCTGATGGATCCACTCTACCCTGCCTGTTATGCAGGGTTGCTCATCTTCGGTCCATCACCTTCAGGATCACAAGTTAATGCCAAAAATTGCAATCTTCTCTGAATGGCTCCAAATAGGTGCCAAAGTGGTGTGCTGATTTTGTGTCGCAAACCTCGCTTTCTGTGCCATCCCCACAAACTGAGTACCGTATTTTTCACTCCCCAAGACACACCCGACCATAAGACGCACCTAGTTTTTAGAGGAGGAAAACAAGAAAAAAAATATTCTGACCGAAACAGTGGATGTATGATTTTTGTGGTTCATGCTGTGGCCAAAGACATGATATGTGATTTGATGGTGAGTTTGGGGTAGCCCAATGCAAAAATCCTGAGTATCCATGTGGATCCATACTTTGTTACCACATTTTTGCTCCATTGCGGCCCCACGAAACAGTGGATGTGTGGTTTTTTTTGGTGCAGCTAAACTGGTACTCATGCCAGTGTGTTCACACCACATCAACCTCACCTCCTTCCTCCTCTACCTTCTTGTAAGCCACAGTGATGTCAGCACTGGGAGATATGCTAAGTGCCTCCCCCCACCAAATGCTACTAGTTGTGGGTGGCCTATGATTTTAAAAGAAGAAGAAGAGAAGAGTTTGGATTTGATATCCCGCCTTTCACTCCCTTTAAGGAGTCTCAAAGCGGCTAACATTCTCCTTTCCCTTCCTCCCCCACAACAAACACTCTGTGAGATGAGTGGGGCTGAGAGACTTCAGAGAAGTGTGACTGGCCCAAGGTCACCCAGCAGCTGCATGTGGAGGAGCGGAGATGCGAACCCGGTTCCCCAGATTACGAGACTACCGCTCTTAACCACTACACCACACTGGCTCTCAGATTCCACCTTCTGCCCAAGTAGTGTCTTCAAGTGGCCATTGTAGCTGTGCTTTTAACAGCAGCTCGACATGCAGACATAGGGTGATATTCAATTAAATAATTGCATGAGTGGACCACAATAATAGGACTTTCCTCCCTCTCTTCCCACCATCATCCCCCTAAATCCTTTGTTCCCGCAAACCCAGATTCGGGGACAGTGCAGGGTTGGAAGAGAGGAAGGAAAGTCCCATTGCAGAAGTGGAAGTTGCTCTGCTCATGAACTTATTCCGCCAAATACTGCCTATAATCCTGATCTCAAAGGTTGTCCAGAACAGGCCAGGCAGTCTTGTTGACTTTTTCCAGACCAATGGCCTGGGCAGGCTAGGTCTTCCTGTTATATACCTGCTGGGATTGACAAGGCATATGACCTCACCTGAATCTCATTTAACTCTTGGGGGGGGGGGAATAGCATACGACATCATGTGCATGGAAGTTGCCAAATCAATTAACCAAGTAGAGTTACTTTTAATAGCAGTTTTCCTATAACTTGATATTGCTGGATAGTTCTGATGAACTGCAAAAGCAATTTTAGTTTGCTTTCTGTTGCCACCCTGGAACTTTGCTTTATTAGGAGCTTCCTGCAGCCAATCAGAAGCTGCGCTTTGGAAGTCGAACTTTTCGGAAGTTGAACAAACTTCTGGAACAGATTCTAGCAAATGCAGTTATATTTTCAGAAGCAGTATACTTTCTTCTTTGTAATTTACATATCGCTATCAAAATATTGCACACTCCGCATCTCAGTTTTGCTTTAATCCATTACACTGTGGGAAGAGCTATCAACACCTTTCTATAGAGTGTCTTGCTGTTACCTTCATTTGAAGCATCTTTGGGCACCACATGGCATCTTAATCAAGTTCTTAGGTTCCTGTTGCCTTGCCCATCTGTTGTTTTGGCATCTACTGTATCATGTTTTCTCCAGGTGGATGGGTAGCTCAGTGTCAATAGGTTTCTGCTAAAAATAAAAAATAAAGAGGCATATGGCATTCCTGGGATAGAGGAAGAGCTCTTTGAGGAAAGGGAGAGCACTGCCAGCCTTAATAAGGACCTGTTACAGGAACTGACATATCAGCTTGCAAGTAGGAAGAAGCCTGGTGCTTTAACCGATGGGATTACTGTAAACAGTCAAGGTGATGCATTTTAAGAACCAATGAGCAGGTGGGGTGCATGATGTCCAGGAATCAACGTGCCAATTTATCTCACTAGGAAGTCCTTTTTTTAGCTGATGGCTGCATAAAAAGTTGAGGCCAGTTTTCTTTTTTGAGTGGAAATACAGCTTCTGTATTGTTTTCTGGTACTCATAAATTTCCCAGATGAAAGGGACATTCATTATGATAATGACTTCTGCAGCAATAACCAAAACGAAGAAAGTATAACCCTTAAGTAACAAAAAAAGCCTAGGGATAGTTATATTTTCTTTTCAGCTACATAGCTGAAAAGGTTCTTCCTAGTTGATTCTCACCATTCATATCTGGAGAAATCCTTTCGGTCACCTAATATAACATCACTTCCAGCTCACATGGTTATTACAAATGGTTCCACTTTTTGGATTTCCCCCAGAATGGTTAAATATGGATTAAGTGAGGAACAAAACAGGCTGTCATTTTGATGGCAATAACTTAATGTGGATGCCACCCCAAAGCTTGCATGCTCAGGGAGCACCAATCTATAATCAAGTATCCTGCTGGAGGCCCCCTCAGCAAAAGTGAAGGGGGTGTTTCTTCTTGTGCCAGGCACTAACACAGAGGAAGTTCAGTTCCAGGTGTACAGCCCGTTGTTCTCTTTACTTGGTGCACCAAATATATACAGTCCGTACAAAGTTCTTATTATTTCTTAAATAGGTTGCAATTAGATATCAATACAGTGGTACCTCGGGTTAAGTACTTACGGTAATTCGTTCCAGAGGTCCGTTCTTAACCTGAAACTGTTCTTAACCTGAAGCACCACTTTAGCTAATGGGGCCTCCTGCAGCCGCCGCACCGCTGGAGCACAATTTCTGTTCTCATCCTGAAGCAAAGTTCTTAACCCGAGGTACTGTTTCTGGGTTAACGGAGTCTGTAACCTGAAGCGTATGTAACCTTAAGTGTATGTAACCTGAGGTACCACTGTATTTTAGCTAATGGGGCCTCCCGCTGCCACCGTGCCACCAGAGCACGATTTCTGTTCTTATCCTGAAGCAAAGTTCTTAACCCAAGGTACTGTTTCTGGGTTAGCAGAGTCTGTAACCTGAAGTGTATGTAACCTGAAGCGTATGTAACCCGATGTACCACTGTAATCACATCTACTATTAATAGCTTTCTTTGAGGTCAGACTATCTCTGCTGTTTGTAGTCCAACTGATGTAATTGTTGTAAGGGTAGAATTCAGTTCTTGTCAATTTTTACTGGAAGGCCAACGTGACGTTGGTCTTCTGCACTTTGCACTGTATGATTTCGGTGCTTCCCTGCTCCCAGCACCCTCCCTCGTGATCGCCTCCCCTGCAGGTGGAGGAGGGCTATGTGATGCCCTCAGCACCATGCACAAGAGACAGCTGGATGGGGCCCAAATCATACTAACGGTATATAATATTGTAATGACATTCAGTACGTTCAATCAGTTTATCATGGGCATATTGCCCAGTGAATAACACATGCCCAAAATGGAAGGTGAAATAAATTATTTTCTAGCACTTTTAAAACACGGCAAGATCTCAACTGAGAAATGATTGCACCACAGAGAAAATTATGGAAAACATCAAAACTGATCTTCTCAACAACCAGTTTTGTGCTCGGATATTCATTTACCTTTTGGATTCTTGTGAATATAATTTGCTTTAAACTCTTTTTAGTACTGTATTTTTAAATTGCTGTAAGCCAACCCTGGACCTCAGGGTGAAGAGAAAGTAAGAA